>NC_139169.1:70299505-70777505 GCF_965202585.1 Thalia democratica | reverse complement strand
TTGTACATGAAATTTGTGTAAAAAAGTTTGTAATATGATTTTAAACTAAACAATAACTTTTGAAAAAAACTATTGTTACGGGTACAAAAATTATTTACAAACAAATTATGTTTTCAATTTACTACAAAAATATACATCAATCTAGTTATTTTATTTAAAAAGTTATACATTCATTTTCTAAAAAACTCAGATTTTAATTACCCTTAAAAAAACTTAAAAAGTTTAAATAAAAAACTATAAGTTCTGTTTCTAATAAAATTGTTTTAAAATTTTCTCAACTGACTTACTTTACATACAAAGGTTTTAAATAACTAAACTAGTTTTGAACATGAAAAGTATCTAAACTTTGGTATTACTATTACGTCATAATAATGAACAACATTGTAGAGTTGTAGAGAAACATCTAAAATTTTCTTACAGCATGAAAGCTTAAATACTTGTATCATACATAAATGTTAATATTTAATATTGAAAATTTTTTGAATTTTCTTCTGACCGAAACTGTCCAGATAAGTGAATAAGCACTGTACTGTAAAAACAAATCTTTCATACCACTAATGCAAAACAACTAAACACCATGTCAGCTTTCAAAAGTATACAAGTTAACAAACCTGTTTCTTTTCGCTTTCAACGGCAACAAGTTTTGAAACGGCAGGGTCTATGGTGGAGCTATCAATGAGGAGGGAGTTTTCCTTCACCTCTCTCAATATTCCCTCATCTCCACAATAAACTTCTTTTACGTGGGTGGAGTTGGGTAGCATGGTGACTATCTTGTCGCACTTCATTGCCACTTGCCTGGGCGATGAAGCTATCACCCCGCCTGCATCTTCGATTTTCCTGTTGAGTGCAATTGTTGTAAACACATATTTCTGTATTTAAATTGATATTTAAGGGCATAGGGGGTCCACCTTGATGTTTACAAGTTGATCTTATTTTATTGAGTTTTATCTGAGCTATCAGACATTTTTAACCGCTTGAAAAGATTCAAAGTAATTTTTGAGATATAAGCGATCAAAGTCAGTGACCTCAATAGGTCAAACTAAAAAGACCATTTCACTAAAAATATATCTTCTCCTTCATTTTTTAAGCAATCTTCTTCAATTTTTCACAGAAAGTGTATTAAAAAACTTTAAAAAGATTGAATAAAGGAGTTTTTTTAACTCTAAAAAATAATTTTTTGTTAAAAAAACACCTTTTTTTTCTTTAATCTAAAATTTTTATTTTTAATATTTTTAAAAATCCAACATTCAAAGTCTTTTAAAGTATAAAATGAACGTTTCGTGAAAGTTTGAGGTCTCTAGCTCAAAAAGTGCAAAAAAATTGCGCTCCATACATTTGTATTGGAAGATTTTTATAAAAACTACAATATTTCAAAAGTTAAATAAGATTTTTTAATTCTTTAAAAGTTTGCTTAAAGTTTTCACTTCAAGCTTTCATATAAGATCCAATGTTATTTTTAGTAAAAAAAATGTCAGATATCCCCTATGCCCTTAAAATGCAAATAAAAAAAAATTTAGATCCACATGATTAAATCTTACTTAAAACTAAATCAGTTTTGGTTGCTGTTTTAACAAAATATTAGCATAAAAACATATTTTAGAAAGTTGTGCAAAAACCACAATTAGACACTTAATTTTAACAAAATGTTAAAGTAAATAAAAACAAAAGTAAATAAGCAAACATTTAAGTCCATTAAATTAAAAAAACAAATAAATATGATTACATTTTTTACTTTTTTGCTTCAGAGAAGCAAATATTTTTTTAAAGGTTACATGACAATTCAAATTCGGACAACTCAAATTCTTAAAAAATATTTAAAAGACTATATCTCAAAAAGTATTATAAGTATTAAAAAAAAATGCGTATGTAGATCTTATAAATATCTACAAACCACTTTTATCTTCTTTGAAAATCTGTAATATTTTTAAAGATATGTCAAAAATACAAAAAATAACAATATTTTTTACTTTAATAAAGCCATATTTCAAAAAATATCTAATTTTTTGCAAATTAAAATAACCGCCCGTAGATAATATTATGATTTACATATTAATTTTTTATTTTAGATAAATATACATGATTTTTTTATTTTTAGCTGATTCAATTTTTTATTAAGTATTTGAACTGTCTGAATATAAATAGTCGTGCACCCAGAAAAAAATATTCACTTTTTTAAGGGTACTGATTAAGTGTAGTTTAAAATTAGAATCTTACTTTTGGTAAATTTATTGCACATAAGTTTATAAAAATTTATATACTATTGAACACTTATATTCTAACATTTTTTTATTTACAGTTAACTCATTCAGTAACTATGGCATAAAAAATATTAACTTAATAAAGAACTATATTATTTCTAAAATTACTGCACATATAGATGTAAAAATCTGCATTGTACTTGAAAAACATTATTTTAATTTTTATAAAATCAAGTTGATCAATAAAAAATGTCTCTAGAATTTTTGAAATTAATAATTATTTGAACAATACCATATTTACTGAACAGATAAAGTAGAAGTTTTGAAAAAAATTACATAATGATTTTCAATAGATTTTAAAATCTGCATTTGAAGTAACTTTGACAAAAGTATGGATCTGGTATTCAATCTAATAAAAAAAGAAGTGTATAAATATTATCTGTATTTCGGTGAAAAAATACATCTGAAACAAACAAACTTATTGGTAATCAATCACACTAACTAGTAAAAAATACATTGTTACTTATCTAGATTTCATGTTTAAAAGATTATGAGCCTCTAAAAGACTACAAACCTTTGTGAAGGACTTAAAATTTACAGAGACTAGCTAAATACTTTTCCTAAATGGTTGTTTGCAAAAGGCTTTCTCTGGACAATCTAGAACATTACTTGTAAAAGGTTGCTAACCCCTGGTTTAGAGTCTGAACTGCAGCTTTTGCTAGTCAAATATGGTCCCTAAGCAAAAATCTGTTGTCTTAAAATTACTCTTCAACAAAGAAGTTTGAAGAAAATTATCATTTTTAAACAGCAATAGAAAAAATTATTGCGGTATAAATATCAATTAGGCCTATTTATAAGCTATGTGACTATTGTACAATACTGAACTTATATTAAGACTTAATTTGTAGAGATGGTGAAAAAAGATCATCTGCTGAATTTGCAATAAAAAATGTATACATCTATATCATTGAAAACAGTTTTTCTTTTTACTTGTCACTTGCATTTTTTAATACACTTATTTTGGTAAAAAAATATAAGTACTTTCTCTCTTTTTTTTAAAGTAGCCTGATGGTGTAAAGGTCTTAATATGGGTCTGAAAACTTTTGGATGATTGTTGCAAAAAAACATAAATGTATGCTAAAAGATTTTGTATATTAGAATATACCAGAGAGTGAAATTAAATATCATACTAAAAAAAGAATCCAAATAAAAGCGGCATTTTTATGTCTCAAGTAATTGTTTTGTGAAGCTTGAATCATTTATTTTTCTCATAATACTTTTTAATTGTAAAATAGATTTTTGAGTGTGGAGTTTTCAGATTCTCTTAATGATAATATTTAAATTCTAATTGTTAAAATGTTGCCAGATCAAACCTGCTAATTGTAACATAACTGTATATAAAAAATAAACAAAATTTTTTAAAGTAAATATTTAAACGCAAAAAAACAACAAACACTGTACCAACTGACAGATGTTCTAACTTGTGATAATGAGTAACAAAAATAGATTTAAAAAAATAACTTACAAAACTTCTTGTATGATCTTGGGTCCCCACTCCTATACCAACTCAGTTCCAGAGGGAATTCCATCTTCAAAACTAGATGTTTTCTTCAGATCATCCTTCTCATAATACCATATAGGCTTGCTCAGTTCATATAAGGTTCTTTGGTGATGACATTAAGTTGGTTTTAATATATTTTCTGTTAGAAGTTTAACAATTTGTCAATATTAAGCTTTTATTTGTGTTGGGTATCTTGATAATTTTTTTTTTCTGTTTACATAAATTAATTTGTCTGTTTGTACTTTAAAGTATTTGTATAAATATTTGTATGGTTTGAAAGTTTCAATGACTTGAAAGATTTATTTAAGTTAATATAAATGAAAAATTTTAGACTTTTACAGCTCACAAGTAGTTAATGTTCATAACTTTCCAAAAACAGACTAAGTTCTAAGACATAATTAGTCTAGCAACATAAGAAGTTTTTACAGCAGTATTATGTCAGCACTTATTTAATTAAATAAACCAAATAAATGAAATAAGAAAAATTTAAACTGATAATATTTGTGGCTTAAAACTGAACTTGAATAGTTTCAGAAATATCTTAACATAATGATGGCACAATCATTCATGAATATTTTGATAATTGTGTCTTTATTTAGCATTCACTCACTATGAACAATGTGGCTTTTTATTTTCTACCTGCTTCAAAAAGTTGTTATATCAGTGACTACGAAAACTCAGTAGTTTTGGCAAATATGGCAAAACGATTGAAACTAAATTATAACTAAAATGAGTTTGCAAAAGTTAAACGTAATGATATTACCAGATGAAAATAAAGGCATTAAGCTAGATGTAATTAATCTTATGCAAATTGTTAAGTAATAAACATCTTTAAAACAAACAGAAAAAAAAAGTAAAATTTAGAGTTGAAAACTCAGTCTATACTTTTTTATAAAGTTGTCAATGTAGTTTATATGAGCACAATGAATTACTGTAGCTTAAATATTAAACAGTATGTTAAACCAGTTATCGCCAATGTAGTAAAAAAGGTAGAAACTACAAAAAACTTTAAAAAGAATGAATAATAAGAATGAAATTAAAACAGCTTATTTTTTCCAAAAAAAAAGTTTAAGGTTTAACATTATGTAAAATAAAAAGCATTTTATGTTCGAAAAAGCTAAAAACCACCCTGCCATGCTAAGATAGTGTTTCAATTTGTAGTTTTTATGAATTCTCTAAAGTCTTACATTTTAAAGTGACATCACAATAAAATAGTACTTTGCAAAATATTTTTTTCAATGAATATTCTTTTGAGAAAAGCACTTGTAGTAAAAACACCTTAGATGCTGTAGGTGTAAAGTAACTCTAAAACTTTTTTTTCTTTTTTATACTGTTTATGTGAGCTTTGTACAATACTGAAGCAAACTCTATTTGATTGTGAGTATTTTTGAATTTAAAACTTGATGATTGTTGCCCATTTTATCTTCTAACATTGTGTGAGTAAGTTTAAGAAAGCATTTGACCTAGTTTGGCATTCAACAGTCTTGAAAATTTATGTTGATAATTTATATTCTTTTTCTCATGCAATACCTTTGAAAAATTTCTTTAATTAATCTTCTAGTTTATCACAGAACCATATATCTTTATTCATAAAAGTTGTGATAAGTTTTTATACTTACAAGTATGGCATGTTCAGACAAGATCAATTGGCTTGAATGCACTTACTTAATGCAAAAAAAATCATCAAGAGGCTTTAAAAACTTGCATATCAGCCTCTGAAATCTTTGAAACATTATTGTAAAGTGAAATAAGTAGAGAAAAATTCAAAAGAACTCTTATATTTCTACATTGTGTGAGTAAGTTTAAGAAAGCATTTGACCTAGTTTGGCATTCAACAGTCTTGAAAGTTTATGTTGATAATTTGTATTATTTTTCTCATGCAAAACTTTTGAAAAAATCTTTATTTTATCTTCTAGTTCATCACATGATGCATACATCTTTATTCATAAAAATTATGACAAGTTTTATACTACAAGCATGACATGTTCAGACAAGATCAATTAGCTTGAATGCACTTACATGATGCATTAAAAAAACCATCAAGAGGCTTTAAAAACTTGCATCTCAGTCTTTGAAATCTTTGAAACATCATTGTAAAGTGAACTGAGTAGAAAAAAATTTAAAAGAATTCTTTTGAAAAATCTTTTGAACCTCTGTAAAATTTTTAAACTCCTAGCTTTTTTCAAAGGTCTTTATAAGTTGTAACTTTGGATTTCTCCTACATCTTTAGATTAGGCAATGGATCACACTTTTTTGGATTCATATTAAAAGATGAGTACCTACTACAGCAGCTGTTGAGGTTAGTTTGTTTAATAGTTAATTAGATTGTTTAAATTTGTGCAAAACTTAGTATTTATTGCTAGGGTTACCAGTAATACTAGTTGAATATTTAGTAACAAAGTTAAGGTTTTTTGGATATTTACAATAAATCTTGATATTTTGTCTTAAAGTTTTAGATTTTCTATTTAATTATTGTTGAGTCCTTTTGTTACTATTAAATTTTTTGAGTGCTCATGCTTGAATAACATTAAGCTTTAGATGTTAATTAAGTTTTGCACAAATTCATATTAGCTATTCATAGAGTTGTATCCTTGGTTTATAAACATATATTTGCTTTGTTGGGCTTCATTCTCCTAACAATACTAGGCTATCTTAAATTAAGAGAAAACTTAAATAAGACTCAAAAATAAATAAAATCACTTAAAAGTAGCAACATTTGTGCTAAGCTTTATATGCTTGTATAAAGAAGTTTTGTATTCATGAATGAAGCCCAAAGAGACAGCAAGCTAATCTAAGTGTAGAAGTTTATTTACAACAAAAAATTAAGTTGGTTAGTTCTGATTGTATTAATGTAGTTTATATATCTGTAAATTAATGATTTGTAATAAGAGTTACTTAAAGTGTGCATAAAAGATAAGTAGGAAGAGTAGTTATAAAACCAAATTGTTATTAGTTTCAAAACTGTTTTAATTGTTATAAAGTTTTAATTTTTTATTCATTTTTTTACAAAAGAAAACAGTTAAACCATATCAGGATTAGGTTTGCTAGTAAACAAAATGTTCCAAAATTTTAAGTTTACACTCATATATTTACAAAGCAATTCACAGCAAGCAAAATTTAAAAGTTGTTAGTGTATATTTGTATGAGGTTTATTCTCACCTTTTTTTTAATTTTTCTCTTCTTCTATCACTAACTTCTTTCTGTTCTTTTATCTATCAACAATTTCTTTTGTTCATATGTTTGCACTAATAAGCATTTATCAACAACTTGCTGTATTGTTTTTATGTATATGACAAATGTAAAGACTCAATTTTGGTAATAGTATAAATATACAGCCATAAAGATTTCAAATGATGCAAGTATTTGACAAGCTTTGAAATGAACTACAGGCTAATAAACATATGTTATTGACACAAAGTAGTATGGTTTAACTGTTTTGGTTTGTAACAATGTATTAAAATGATAAGTTCAAACACCTTTAATTTGTATGCACACTTTAAGAAACACACAATAAGTTGTCTGAGATCAGTGATTAAACAAAGCAATTAAGTAAGCATTCAAAGTTTAAGTCAATTAGTGAATATATAAAGTAAATTAAAGTATACTAGTTAATAAGTAGTGATGGTAGTAACCTTTGTATTTATTAGATTGCTAATTAATTACTTTACAATGAGACCAATTTAATTATCATGGATAAACTTTAGCTTAATAAGTTACATAACAAGTAAAGTGATATCCTTTAGTAGGAACAGTATAAAACTTGAGTTAAACAAGAATATAAACAATTTTAAAGTTTTATTTGACAAAAATATAGTTACAACTAGAATTAAAGTAATTTTAACTGTTTAGATGAATCTTAAGTGGTTTTTTATTTTTGATTAATTTAAGTTTTATACTGTTTTTAAAAGGTTATCTAAGTAAAATAAATTTACTTAAGCAAGTTAACTGACTATTGTTTGAGTATACGTAGAAAACAGTTCAATCATATATATAGATTTGTCAATGTACACATTTAAAAGGTCTGTAGTTTCTTTCTTTTTATATTTGCTTTATTTTCTGTCATTAAAAAGTACACCTATCTATGAGGTTGATGAACTATTTTCCATGTATATGTAAAACATTAGGTACTTGACCAGGATGATGTAGTATCTGAAACTATATTCATTTGTTTTTGGGTTTTAACCCTAACCTAAATATGTAGTTTTAACAAAATAACGGCATCTATAAGGTACGCATTCTAAGAATTACGCGCTAAGTTTTTAATAACACTCTCTCTGTTATAAGTAAAGATTTTCTTTAAGTACTACGCACCCGCATAAGGTACGCACTAAACTTTTAATAACACATTATTTGCATTAATTAAATAGGTTTTCTAAAATAAGGTACGCACCCGCTTAAAGTACGCACTAAATTTTTAATAACACATTATTTGCATTAGTAAAATAGGTTTTCTAAAATAAGGTACGCACTAAATTTTTCAGGCCCCCCACCCATATTTTCAAAAATGGGGATTCCCCCAAACCGAAAATGTGATGAGATTTTTTGATGGAGATTATTTAAATTTATTTTTTAAGGCATTTCGCCGACTCCGCCGGCGAAAAATTTTTCATCTTTTCTTTTTCTCTTTTTCTTTACGGCCTTTTTTCTTGAAGGCCCTCTTTTCTCTGTCAAATAGACCGTGAGTAGCGTAACTGCCAAACAAATATGCGTTATATTTGTACGGTCTTTATCTGTTATCTTTTACTAACCTTGAGCTTATGTGATCTAACTTATTGATGTAAAACCGTTAAAGGCCTGACGGTAATATCGGTTATAGTTTATTAATTATTGACTGAGTGGTTTTGTATTGATGAGTTTGATTAGTAAGTTTAAGGTAGCGGACAAGAATTAAAAAAAAACAAAGGGCTACGGCCGGTCGATGACACGGTGCTTCGCACCTGTCATCTCTCCGGCCTGCCCTTAGTTTTTTTTTAATTCTTGTCCTTTAGGCCCGGTTACTATGCTGGTCGGCACCCCTTTTAGTTATGACTTGGATGTACGAGTAAGTGTGCTAGTACTTCTCAGTCATAGCTGAATTTAATGTGCTTGTAACTTTAAGTCATTACTTGTAATAATTTTAACACATTTGTACCACATAATTGTATGTAAAAGATTTATTTCACTCAGATAGAAACTAAGCTTTTTTTTATATACCTAAAATATATATCCACAAAAAAGTATTTACGCCTTAATTTCTATGAAAAAGTTTGGCCTCTATCAAAACACTGTTTTGTCCATAGTTTTTCATATAATTTTGTTAAGATTTTAAATTAATTGTTACTTATTATTATTACGTCATAATACAATAGTATCTTTGAATATAATCTTACTATTTTTCTATTAACTATAGTAGCAAATACATTATAAGTATTAGATCACACTTAGCTTAATTTTTCTTTAAAAGGTTTTAGACTTAATAGACAAAGTAGAGTAATTTATATATTTGAAAAAAAAAACTTTACTACTACAGTTATTTATCCATAATAAATATTAGATATTCTGTGATTTAATTAAACTATTACGTATAAATTTAAACAATATTCAACCTCAATCATACAATTTTGTAGGCACAACTATATAGTAATTATTTCTATCTTAAAACGAAGACCATCAGTTTAGTCTTAATTATCAAATTAAAAACTCAATTTCTTGTTAATGATCCATTAGTTCACCTTTTGGTTTTTATTACAGCAGTGTTTAGTAAACAATCAACTAAATACAAAGATTTTATAATATTAAGTATACTTATTTTAAAAGTGTATACAGACTGCAATAAACTTTTAGTAATTTTTCTTTCGTTATCATCTTTTGCAATCATATACTTATGTAAGTAGTATCCATGCAATATTGTATGTAGGAGATTATCAAATAATTAAATTCTTTTTAATTATTTTTTTCTTTTTATAGTATTTTGATCTGGTATCAATCTGATATATAAAAAAATTCTTAATATATTTAAAATGAACTAATCATCTTCAAACTACAGTCATTTATTAGTATTTTATTATTAATTATCATCTTGTTGTGTTGGTTTGTATGGTTATTAGCTTTATGTCTCAAGCAACATGTTTTAAACTACAAATTTCAAAGATTAAAGTGTCTCTTTCAAGTATGCAACAATTGAAAATCTAATGTACGTCCAATTTAAAATCTTTATGATACCTACTACTTTTATTAGTTAAAAGTGTAAATTTAGGACATCTATTAGCTTTTAACGTTACATGTCACATTACTTTACGCTAACTAAACTTATTATGGCGAATTTGATAAAGCGATTACCAGCTCTATACTTTCAATATAAATAAAACACCGTTATGACAAATAATGTTTCTAGTTTTATGTCACAAGCAATGTATGTATTTAACTATAAATTTAAAACATTAAACTGTTTTTTTAAGTAGTAATTGCAATCCAAATAATTCGGTTAACCTTAACATTGTTGATGTTTTCAAATAAAGAAGACATTTCGTCTATGTAAAATGAAAGGTAAATTTTGTCTCTCAACTGTAGAAATACCTCGGCTTCTGCCTTACATTTTTATTATCAAATTTTATTATACTTCTTTTTTTAATATACTAGTTTAAATACAGGTCAACTTAACTCTTGTCATCAAAAATGTACTTCAAACTAAACAATGTCAAGTTCTTTGGGAATTTTATTGTATTCAAAATCGAACTTATAAAACCTGTATAACTAATTTTATATTTATCTCCACATTACGAACAATTAACTAAATTCTTCTGCTATGTTTTTATCACCGATCTTTTCTCAACAATTTTGAATATTCTTATTTCTTTTATCACCAATATAAAGTTCAATACAATTAGTTAACTGTTCTTTAGTTCTGATTTTTTAATTTCTGCGATATCCTTGTTGAAATAAATGACTTAATCAATAAGTTATTTACCATAATATAGTAGTTTTATATCAGTACTCTTTTATTTTAATAAACTTTGGTAGTTTTATTATTAGTGAATTAGTATTTTAACTTTTAGTATAAACTCTTGATATTAATTAATTTTTCGTAAATTCTCAGTTGAATTAATCATTTTAATTTCTTCTTGAGATACTATTTTATTTTTAGTTTATTTCCTTACTGTTTCTAAGCTTATAGGATTAGTTCTTAAACATTTTGGTTTGTTTAATTATATTGAAGTTGCTGCAGTTATATTTCAGTTAAAGCAACTTAATTTGGGGTTTTCCAAACTAATTTCTAAATTTAACCCTTGGCACGAGTTAAAAAGTCCCTTTACTGTTGAATTACCCATTTACGTTTTCAATTTCTCACTGTTTTTTGCCCCCTATAAAGGGCGATATTGTCCGCTTTAGATAAACTCTGATCTAAACAACGTCCATTCCGTTTTCTTTTATCCAACGATTGGACGATTTTAAGCAAGTTTTTTTTTGAATCTGACAGTATATTCAAGAACATAAGTTAGATCGTTATAAATCTGTGCTTGTATTTATTTTTACGAAACCAGATGATTACGGATGCAACAGTATTTTTCCATTAATTTAACTTCATAACGTACCTCATCCTGCAAATGAAACTGTCTAAACTTCTAAATTGACTTTGAATAATTAGTCTAATTACTCTACTTTTAATTTTACCAAGCCTGCCTTAAAGTTGAAGAAGCTGTTTGTTTTTGAACTGTACATGATTTTCATAAATGCCATGTAAAACTTTATTTGATACAGGTATAAAAGTTATTTATTGTTTTAAGTGATCAGTTTTTTGTTTATTCCTTCTAGTAAACTTACTCATTCTTGCTATATCTTTATTTAGTTTCATAACTTTTATGCTTCTGTTTTCTTAAGCTTATCAAATCTTATTAAATGGTTAGTTTGACTGCATTTTTTCGTAGATAAATTGTTTTTTCTGTCCTAAAGTATAAGTATGGAAGTAGGTCAATAAGGTTACAAACTGTTATATCTATATTAAGTTCTGCGAACAAAAGCATTATTCTTACATAATTAACTCTAATAAAATACTGTTTAAAGTTAATGTAAAGCGACACATAAACTATATCAGATATCCAAAATTCTTGGCTAGCTTTTCCAATTAGCTTTAATTTATAAACTTACTTTCTTAAGCATTTATTGTTTTTACTTGTGAAATTTATATTTCCTTTCGAATCGTGTTCGAATATACGGACTAAGGCTGCTTGATAGTTTTTATAAACAAATATGAATAGTTCTAAAGCTGTCCTATTTGTTAACTCTTAGTGTTATAAAATATAAATTTATTAATGAAACAATGCCATTAAACAGTTTAAACCTCCACAATTATGATAGGTAACTAAATGATTTGCTATCTTTTTATATCCGATGTTTTCTCTACATTTCTGACTATAAATACATCTTCTTTTTATCAGTATAGTTCTTAGTTCTCGTTATCAAATTTCCCAATGTAACTATTTACTTTATATTCATTGTAAACAATATAATTTACTTTTATAAATCTTATGTGGTTATTCTTGTTTTTGGTTAATGATCTATAGATTTATTTAGTTAATGTAGTAACTTTTTAATACTAATTTTGTATTTTAATCTAAAATTAGCTATTTTTTAAAAGATATCTAGCTTTTTTTGTAATAAAAATTAAATCCAGAAGCTATCTTAGTTTTGAGGTCTTCTTTCGTAATCTTTTTCAGTAATTTTGGTAGTGCCATTTAGTTTTTGTTTATAAAGCTAGCAGATCATACATAACGGTCTTGTGTAATTAGTATTTTAATTTATAGTTTTATTTCATTTTAATAATATATAACACTTATCGTACATTAAAAATGTTAGACAGCATATAATTATTTTAAACTCCTGCATGTAGATGTAAACCGTAATTAACTCTAAATTAAAAAAATATTGCTATGAATAACAAGTTTTCAGCGGAACGTCGTCTTTACATTAATAAAACCTAACTCTGTATCGACAATAAATAATAATTTGTTATAAGTATTTTGATTTGGTGCACCATTATTTATCAATTTGATATATCTGTATTTTATTATATTCCCTTAAGTTTTAAAGTGAACTAATCTTCGAACTACAGTAATTATGAACTATCACCTTGTTGTGTTGGTTGGTATGATTGTTTAAATCTTATGTCTTAAGTACATTTTAGATAATGTTTTATGTTCTTTTGCTTTAGATTGCTCCATACTGTATAGAAGGGGTCGACAAACTGCGGCCCTCAAAACCAAAATCTTATTTATACAGTATATTTCTTAGCTTTTCGTAAGTAGCGTTCAAAATATTAAAGTTAAAGTTTTTTGATTTTTTGTCAATTTTAAATACCGTTTCAATAGCTATAATTGACCAGTAATTTTTGCTTGCACAATATTATTGTCCACCGTTTCAGTTAAACTTGTCTCTTGTACAAATTAATATTTACGTCTTAAGCTGTAACCAGAAAACGTGGCCAAATTTAAACTTTAAATCAACGAAATACCGTTTTTATTTATGATAATATTAAGTTTTTCTTCTTGTTGTTACGTCATATTTAGGTAGTCATGTTAACATAAATTAATTTTTTTTACTAAAACATCCGTATGTGCATACGTAGAAAGTTTTAGACAATATTTTGAAGGAATAAGGCAAGTAGACTAATTTTATATTATATATTACAGAAGAATAGCTATATATGCATAAAAAGTATAAGTGTGTTTTATTTAAATTCTTCCATCGAAGTATATTCCAAAAACAACACTTATTTATTTTATTGCTATTATGATAAATGTTTCAGTTAACGTCACCATATAAACAAATATAACTAAATTAAATTCTTAGTAAAAGCTACTAATTTATTTATCGAAATAACAGTAAAATTAGATTATTTTTTATGTTTTCAGTTATAGTTTCATTCTTTTGTTCTCATTACTGTGATATATTTTCAAAGCTTGTTTAAAAGCTTTACTACGTTTTCTCTTGAAATAATAGTCTCTGTTTGTAAGGTTAATCCGTTACTATTTTTTAATTTTGATGTTTCGTAACCAAGTTTTACTTTCTGACCATTTGTTAATTCTTTTTAAAGTAAGAATTGCAAACAGCGTGTTCGATTATACTATTAAATAAGGTTTTTGGATGGTTTTATTTTAGTATGATTAATAGTATAAAGCTGCACAACTTAACTCTTTACTAATTTTCTGATGTCGCTAACTTATGTTTTAAAGTCGTATCATTGACTTTGTGTGCACATTGTTTATTGTTGAGAAACAAAATAGTTTTTCTTTTATCTTAACCACAAATTCACTAGATGTTTTAGTAAACTGGTTTGAATTTTAGTTAATCATTTAACAACCTAAAGCTATACTCAATTTAATTAGTGTTTTTATAATATTATTATATCTTTCAGGTTTTATTGTATGTTTTTGAAAACTTTATGTCTTGTGTTAACAATATATCAATTGTTGTCGGAGATACGTTGTAAATTAAGCTTTGTTTTTTTTTAAATCTTAAAACCATTTTTTAGTCTTTTTTGTACCAGTCTATTATATTGGATACTCTTTTTAGTTTTATTATAATAGTTTCTGAGCTTTTTAGGTTTTCAATTTCGTTAAATATTGAAATCATATTTGTGATAAATCAGTAAATTATTTGTTGTGCTGTCTAGAGATTTTTGTTCCTAATTTAATTTCTAATACAATTAATTACTGCCATCATTTAATGAGCAAATGTTAAAAGTACAAAAGTAACATACAAAGATCATATTTATACTGTGGTTTTTAGTATTATAAGATGGATATTTACTACAAATTATGTATATTTGTATTAAATAATCCATATATTATACTCTAAATCAGGTTCAACAAGTTTATGGAACTAATTCAGAGTGACATTCATGTTTTATGTTGTTGCTATGGTTTTCTTGAACTAATCTTGTTTGTTCGTTGTATCGTCGCCTGTTAAAACTCCATGTCTAAAACATTGTTAATTTTTCATTATTAAAAACACTTTGAATTAGTTTTTTGCCTAAAATAAAGCAGCTTCAAGTATACCAATTAAGGACTTTTATAGCTGTTTTAATTTGTTTTTACTTTTCTAAAGCTAAGTCGTATTACTGTCATCAGCTGAAATTGCTTTATTAAAACCTTTATTATTTTAGAAAAGTTGTACTTATTTCCAGAGATCTAGTTCTTACAAATCGTAGAATATTGTGAATAAATGTGAAGATTTTAAAGCCATTTAGTTTCTATAACTGCAGTTGTACTACACCTGATGAGCGTGTAACTCAACAGTTTGTATTTTTATTGATTTAATTTACCTATTCATAATCCTATTAAATTTTCTTAGTTTATACAAGATTAAGAGTCATTTTTGAGTATTAAACTATAATTTCATATATTTAAGTAAACTATAACTTTAGCTGTTAGAAAGCGTTTCAAAATTATGAATCACCGTTAAAAAATATTTACAAATCAATAGATTGACTTAAGATAGTAGTTTATAAATGATAACAATATTCTTTAAGAGTTTATTTAAGAGACTGACCCTATATTCAATTTATTTCAATTCTTATTTTAAATCAATTGATATTGATTCAGTCTAAAAGTAAGTAGTAAGGGTTAATTCATGTTTGTTTTCTATGTTAAAACTTTTATGGTTTGTAGTCTAAAGTTTAAATAAGATATCATTGTTGTAATGTTCGTAAATTATTAAACTGTCCATGTTATTAGTTATTTTAATTCAAATTTTTTTTTTAATTTTACCCAAAGTCTTTTACATGTTTTTAATTGTTGAAATGACGTAACAATCAAGATATCTGACTTGAAATTTTCTTATTTTCATTTGTAATGTTAAAACATTATCAATTTTTTTATATTTCCAATAAACTATTTTGATTCTATCTTTAAAATGAGTAAACAGGTTAGTTTACACGACAATCAAAAATCTGCTTAAACTTTAAATTAAATTCGAATAAATATTTTCTCACCTTTTTTGAGTTACGTGAACGTACTTTTGATAGTTTTGTTTTCTGGGTTGCTTTAATGTGTTGCCATATGATGTTAATTTTGTTTCACGCAATAAGTTTGTTGGATATCTGTTTTTTTACATACATGAACGACATATTTTTTTCTTAAAACAATCATTTTAAATGTGCAGTTACTTTTGTTCTTACCTTTGTTTTATTTTTATTTGCATTCATTATTATTTTTATATCTTTCTCAGGTTTTATTGTATGTTTTTAAAAACTTTATTTCTTGTGTTAACAATATATCAATTGTTGTCGGAGATACGTTGTAAATTAAGTTTTGTTTTTATTTGTACATCTTAAAGCCATTTTTTTTCTTTTTTGTACCAGTCCATGATTTTAGATACTCTTAAGTTTGAATTTAAATTCTGAAACTAATTAATATTCTGAAATTTTGAGGTTTTCAATCTCATTAAATATTGAGGTCATACCTGTGATAAATCAGTGATTAGTTTGTTGTGCTTTCTAAAGATTTTTGGTGTTAAATTGTTTTCTAAGTTTTTAATATATTTAATTTCTACCATCATATAATGAGCAAATGTTAAAAGTACAAAATTAACATACAAAGTTTCATATTTACACTGTGGTTTCTAGTATTATAAGCTGGATATTTATTACAAATTATGAATATTTGTATTAAATAATCCATATATTATACTCTAAATCAAGTTCAACAATTTTATGGAACTGATTCAGAATAACAATGTTGTTTTATGTCGTTGCTATGGTTTTCTTGAACTAATCTTGTTTGTTGGTTGTATCGTCGCCTGTTAAAATTCCCTGTCTAAAACATTTTTTTTGTGTTATTTAGTTGTTGCATTGGTTTTTTGCCTAAACTATACCAAGTTTAAATACACTGTTTAAGAGAGTTTGTAACCGTTTAGATTTCAGTTTACTTTGTGTTTGCTAAAAAGTTTAATTAAACCACTGACATCAGCTGAGTAACTTTTTAAAGTAAGTATAAACGTTGTATTTGTTCAAACTGTTACTTTTTAATCTTTCAAAAATACGTAGAATATCTCATTTGATTGAGGCTAATACTCAATACGCTCGATATACTTTTTACAATGTGTTGTGAATATTAGTAAATAATTGTGAATATTAGCCAATGGACCATAACTTTTTATTTTTTTTTATTTACAATAAAAGTTTCTTTAAACTAATGTTTATAAACTTGCCTTAGCTTTATTTTCAGTGCTTCTAAAATGATTATTTTATCATTAAAATTAAACTTAGATCTTAATTTGAATTCATTGTATATACCACTTTTTTATGCAATTTTTTTAATAAATCCAAAAAAGAGAATTTCTTGTAAA
Organism: Thalia democratica; assembly: GCF_965202585.1. NCBI lineage: Eukaryota > Metazoa > Chordata > Thaliacea > Salpida > Salpidae > Thalia > Thalia democratica. The sequence continues at coordinate 70,760,423 of NC_139169.1, read as the reverse complement.
CCGTGTCCAGTATACAAAATTAAGAAAACATAGATACTATCAATAGTATCTAGCTAGTATTAATACTAAAAAAATACAAGTTTTCCAACATTTTTAGATATAGTTGACATATGTATAGCCTGAAAACTGTGCTACAAACTATTAAAATACGACAGTTAATAAAAACCTCATTTAGACTGTTAAGTACTGTTAAGTAAGGTTGCCATATTAAAAAAAATCTTTTTGTATGTACTTTGAGTACGTTTGGTTTTAGATGAGTTAAAAGTTTATACTTAAAAGAATACTTAAAAGTTTTGACTTGTTGCCTATGTAAAGCTTTATATAAAAATAATAGTCGAGCTTTAGTCTCGACTCTTATTTTAATTATTTTAATAGTCTATTTATTCTTGTTAAAAGTTACTTTCTTTTTTGTTGAAACTTTTTTTTGTTTGAACCTTTAGCAAAATTGTACTTATTTCCGATAGGAAGAGCTAGTTCTTACGAATTTTAGGACCCCGTGAAACAATGTGAACAGTCTAAAAGCCATTCAGTTTTCTATAACTGCAATTGTACTACACCTGATGAGTTTGTAATTCAACAGTTTCTGTTTATCTAATATACTCCTATTAGTTTTTATAAGGTTAAGAGTCACTTATAAGTTTTAAATGATAGTTTTTATGAGTAACTAACAAGTAAATGTTTTTACATTTAAGCAAACTATAAATATAGCTGTTAAAAATAGTTTTTAAATTATGAATTATAGTTCAAAATATTTTTACATCAACAGCTGACTTAAAATAGCAGTTTTTAAATGATTACAATATACTTTAAGAGGCTTACCCTGTTTTCCATTTGATTTAATTCTTATTTTAAATCAGTATTTAGTTCATATTTGTTTAAAGTTTAAATTTTTAATATTATAAGTGTTCACACCGGCACGATTTTTGATAGAGATTAACTGTTTTTTGAATTTATATTCTGTAAGCTATTATAAAAATAAGCTTATAAACAATAAAACAACTTTGTTATTATGTTAAATATCATGTAAATAAATATTGTAGTTTAACAAATTCAACTCGTGATCTCGGATTATATTCAGTATATTGATTTGCTTTTTTTCTTTTAGGCATATGTATCAACTTAGCTTGATGTACTCCGGGCTACTTGGGTCTATAGCTTTATTTGAAACCACCTCTGTAACAGGTTCGGCAGTTTCGACAGGAGCAAGACTCGCAACAGCTTCGGGGCTATCTTTAGTTGCTACCTCGGTCTAAAACCGCGTGCGAGAGGTTTTAAGAGCTAATAGCCTCTTCATTTTACTTATAAGATAAATTTAAATATAGACTAAGAAGTATCTATATGATTTAGTATACAATAAAATAAAAGAAATATTAAGAAATGTTTACTACTTTAGAAGGCTTCTTGCAGTTCGCGATTCTAATTGTGCTGTAACAAATGGTTGCTCGTACAGTTTACTGGTTCAGAACGTAAGGACTTATACTTCCTCGTTGACACCGGATGAAGAGCGCGCGAGGTAAAGAGATACAATATTGAAATAAAGTAAAGAAATATAGATGTAATAAGTTTAAGCCACCGAATGTGGGGGTTATACGTAGAGCTCAATGTTCAAATCGACCAAATCTGGAATTTGTTGCTGGAGGACAGCTTGTCTGCTACAGTATGCGTAAACTTATGAGAATGGCACGCTAACAACTCAAATCGCCCTGTCGACGTTGCTAAAGTAGGTATACAAAATGTGTATAGAACATGATATAAAAACTACGAAGTTATGAAGTAAAATAGAAAGTAAATGTTTGAAACAAACAAGTACTTGAATAAGAAGGTTTTGCCGGAGATCATCTAGATTTTTCAAAATGGCAGCTTACGCTCAACGCGTCAAGAGAGGTTTTGCTGGGGATCAGCTAGATTTTCCAAGATGCCAAATGACGTGAAGTTGCTTTCTTCTTGACATGAAGTAGGTGAGACTTGCTATCTCATTCATTCGGCTGCTTATGTACACCTCGATTGCATAACAGTTCCGCATGATCAAGGCATGGTAATAGTTATAACATGCTGGTTGAAGCAGGTTGAATGAACATGCTGGTTGAATAAGATTTTCAGGTCGATGTCCAACATCGACTTAATTAAAATTATTATTTGTTTTTTAATGAGTAAGTTTTTAAAAGCAAACAAGTAGTATCCTACCTTTCAAAAATTCGTTCTATTCTATCTATAGAATTTAAAATTTAAAGTTAATTTCGATATTAATAGAAGAGTATTATTTATGGTTAAAAAATTCAGAAAATAAACTTATAATTATAAATATAATGTTTAATAAAAACCTTAAGTTAAACGAAATATGAGATGCCCCATAATCAAGTATCACGAAATATACTTGAAATTTAATTTAAATTACAAACGAGATTCATTAATATCGCTCGTTTAAGCACATTTTTTTTATAAATATAAACTAATCATTACAAATACAAAGTTTAATTTAGACCTCAAGTTAAACATATTATGAGAAGCTCAACAATCAAACATCACAAAATATGTTTAAAATTTGAATTAAATTACAAACGAGATTCATTAAATTGCTTTAAGAAAATGCTTCATAATTCTTGGGCTGAATATTCTACACATGTGTCGCTGATTGGCTGATCTATTTTCATAGAGATAAAACTATCCGACCGTAAATTTTGATGCTTATATCATATTTTGGAGCCACAAGTTGTTACAAGTTAGCAAAAGACTTAGTTTTTAATTCAAAAATCTGTTCTCAAATATTAAACCTTACTAGTTTCAGAAATTTGTAAACAATTTAACTGTAATACATCTGTAGGATGAGAAAAAATTATTAAATAATAATTTAACTTAATAATAATTATTTAATTAGGATTATTTATTTTTACTGCTAATATAAGGTTATGAGTGGTGGGGTTCATTATTTTGGTTTAAAAATTCACAGTAATTACCTAGGATGAAGTTGCACCAATGTCAAGGTGAAATTATATTGAATTAAATGTCTTTCTAACCTTTATTTTAGGCTAAAAATAAATGTTTTATGCTAACTATGTTTAGCCTGAAATATACTTTGTTTTAAACAAGAATTAAATACATAGTTCACATAAATAAAATTTATTTATGACAAACTAAAGTATTCGATTGATTATGTTTTACAATATCATAATCAATATAAAAAACTGAAATAATTTAATAGTTTATATTGTTTAATAAAAGCAATTATATATTTAAGTTTTTTTATTTATGATATATAACTCAATTTATGTACTTATAAATATAAATTTTTAGCCAAAAATTATAGTTAAGAATACATCAAATACAATATAATTTCAGTTAGATATTGGTGCAACATCATACTAGATAATTATCAAATTCACATTGGCTTTTATGTAATAAAATATATATAGGATTGCCACACACTAATGAGCTCAGAGAAATTTCAAATAATAGAAAATCTCAAAGAAACTCACGAAATTTTTAATTTTTTTAAACTTTTGGAAACTCAAAGCAGTTTTAAGATTTTTAAGAAAACCTCAGGAAATTTTTTAAACAGTTTATTAAAAGTATTTTAGGATTTGAAAAAAACTCCAGGAAGGTTAAGGTTACCCAGAAGATTTTATGACTCAAAGAGTGGCAAACAAGTATATATTAGGATTTAATTTTCATTATTCTTGAAGTATTAGCTTATAATATTTACAGTTATAGTTAGTTTTAATTAAGTTCAGGTTAAATGTATAAAATAAAGTTCACAGGGTAACTTAGGCCTCTGATTGTTTTTATAACTTTGTTTTGGATCTAAAACATTGTTTGAACAACAGATATCTAATTTGCCACAAGAACTTTTTGTTAAGGGTATAGGGGGTTAAAAGCCAATCACTTCCATGTTTTTGTTTATTTATATAACTATGGGTCTTCCATTAAATAAGCAAAAGGAAATTACAGTTGAGGCCAGGGGGTTGCATCCATGTAAGATACTCACTAAACTTTTAAAACATATATGTTTTGTATTTAAAGGGTATCTTTAAGAAGTACGCATCCGTGTAAGGTACGCACAAATTTTTCAAAATATTTATCTATCACATTCAAAGAGTATCTTTAACAAGTATGCATCCGTGTAAGGTAAGAATAAACTTAGGGGCATAGGGGGGTTAAAACACTTTTTTTAGAAATAAATATTAGTTAAAGGTTAGTTAAAGGTCAGTTAATCATTAAGAAAAAGTGTAACCCCCCTGTAAAAATAAATTTAGGGGCATAGGGGGGTTAAAACACTTTTTTCGCAATGTGATCTTGTTTTGTATAGTTTTTAATAAGCTACAAGTTGCTTTTTACAGACTTTAAAAATTCAAAATATTTTTTGAGATAAAGCAGGTCAAATTCTGAGGCAACAATAGGTTCCATATTGGAGGCACAACTAAAACAGCAAATAACTAGAATTCACTTGAGATATACCTCTAAGCATTTTTGAAATTACTATCACAAATTTTTAGGAAATGTTCCTTGCAATATTTAAAAATACTGGTGCAAGGAAATATTAAAATTATATAAAAATATATATAAAAAATAAAACAATTTTTTTTTGTTTTTTTGTTATAAAATTTTTATTTTATTTTTTTTTTCAAAAGACTTTTCTAAACATTGCAAGGAAGGAACATTTTCTAAAAATTTGAGGTAGTTATCTCAAAAAACCTAGGAGAATATATATTCTTAGTGATTTCTAGTTATTTGCTGTTTTAGTTGTGCCTCCCATAAAGAACCTATTGTTGCCTCCGACTTTGACCAGCTATATCTCAAAGATTGTTTTAAATTTTTTAAATCTGTAAATAGCATGTTGTAGCTCAGTAAAAACTATTTAAAATAAGATCACATTCTGAAAAAAGTGTTTTAACCCCTTATGCTCTTAAACTTATCCTTATCTTACACGGATGCGTACTTCTTAAAGATACTCTTTGACTGTAATAGAGAAATAATAGTTGGCTTTTTATTTATTTTTTATAATTATATGTGGTTACTTACATAATTATATAAATAAATAAAAATATGGAAGTGGTGGGCTTTGAACCCTAACACAGGTGTTTATGAGCAAAAATACATTCCTTTAACTTCTCGTCCATGTTGTCTGTGGTAAAGCAGCACATTTTGCGTTTATTAATGTAAAAATTTTAACAACTTTTCAAAAGTTTTTGCATTGAATAATTCATTTATTCATAAATACTAATTCAATAAAAATATGATAACATAATTAATTATGTACCAATTTTGTTAACATAACAAAACAACTAAATTAACATTTAAATTAATTTAATCGTTATTTTTAATCAAGTATAATACTTGCTATTTAAAAAACTACAAAACAACAAAACAAAATTATACGTAATACACACAACAAGTTAATAAATAAAACAAACAAGATAATTGACTTAGTTAAACTAAATAAAAGTAATAGTTACTTTAATTTAAACTGTTATGCCTAAGTATAAGCTTTATATTTTAACCTACAATTAATAAAGTTTTTTGAATCTTACGCCTACCCCTTACACTCATTTTATTTCTAAACTATATGGATCTCATAAAATTTACTCCTTTATTTAACTAACTCTTAATTATTTTTAGAGTTTTGTTTTTCAATAATTTTAAAATTTTTTCAACTATACTTATATGCTTATTTTCGCCAAAAAAATATTATTTTAAGTTTATATTAAAAACTTGCTTGAATATTTTTTTTACTATTTTTTGTTTATATGTGATAAAAATCTCGAATCAAGATGTTTTGTAAGCGTTTTGTGTTATTTTTTATTTAAAATTTTGTTTTATCTGAGTGTTTTCAATGAAAACAGCTTAAATACAAATGAAAAATATTGTTTTATAGTACAAAGAATTAATAAAATTCATTACTAAATGGGTTATCAACCAATGAGAATTTAAAATAAAGTTTTTGATTGTACGAACCTTGATTTAATTCCTTTGGTAAACCTGTTTTGACCATATATTTAATATTCTGTCATATATGTATTAAAGGGTTATAAGTAGAATTCAAAATGGTTTTAGAGTGTATTCTTGTCTCTTAAAACGTGAAATTTTATTTATACATAATTTTTCTATAAACTTCTCATCAAACCATCTTTTAATAATATTTTGATATTTACATACAAAAAATTGATCTATATATGACGTTTAAACGACGTTTTATTGACGTTAACTGATTAAGTTATAACGTTTTTAGGTTTTCTTATTTTTTCTGAGTTTTAACATAAAAATTTAATCACTATTAATTATTTTATATTTTTTTACCCAAAACTACGTTTCTTTTAATTGTTTATTTTAAAATTTACGTAAATTTGGTTTTTTATAGGTAATTACTAAATAATTATTAATACTTAATGGTTTATAAAAACACTAATTAAGTTATTAAAAACTAACTGTTTTATGTTATATTACTTAAATTATTTATTTTTCAAGTTAACTTAATACATCTAAGTTTAAAATATTAGAGTTGTTTCAGATTTTTTTTTAACAATATGTTTCCTTTTTTAATGTTATCGCATCATTTTGTCCCTGGTTTCGTAATAATTTAAAAATTTAAAAATTTTTTTACGCTCTTTAGCGCTACAAACTTTAAACAAATCAGCGACGCATTGGTGGAATATTCAGCAGTAATTCTTCATAATTCTCAAACATAATTTATACAATTTATGTTGATGCTTACTATTGTTTGTAGTACACCATGGAAGCACACTTAATGTTATTAATTATAAGTTTTTCAGAACTCAATATTCACTTACACATGTTTATACAATATTAACTTAATGAAATATTATTTAAAATATTTGTATATACATAATATTAGTGACTTACTTTAAATTATAAGCAGTAATTCTTGAGTCACAAAGCACTATTTTTCATTGGGCTTTTATCTAGAGGATGTTTACAAATGAAAAAAAAAATTGGTACAGTTTAGCACAAAGTAATTTTTTTTTAATGAAACTTCAGCAAAAAACAGGGTCAAGTTTTACCAATTTTCATTTTCAGCTTGTTAAGTTAGTAAAGCTTTGTTAAAATATTTTTAGTAATAGATAAAAGTTCAGTTCGATTCATAATAAAAAAAACAACTAACAAGTAATAATTTCAGTTGTATTACAAATGCTTGTAGATCAAAGAGGTTTTAGACCTAAATTTTTATTTTTTTTGCGATCGTTTTGAGATCGTTTTTGCGATTATATTTTTTCGAAAATAAGTGGTACTCAGTACATTTAGTTTAAAGCTTCTGTTAAAATTTCGTTATAATTTAAGTTACACATGTAGAACCTTTTCGTTTTAATACTTAGCATTAATTCCTTACACTATTATTTGTTTCCGCAAAAAAGTACAATTTTTGAACTAAGCAAATTTTATTGTTGCTTATGATTTAACACTTAGTTACTAGTTTGCTCATTTTTGTAATATACGACAATTAAACAGATTTGTTTTTTATTTTTAGGATTAACAAAAACGATTTGAAAATTCACTTAACTTCACTTTTTGAAAACCATCCAGATATTTTGTATACATGTAACAAAATTTTACCTCCAGATTGCTATATTGAGGTTAGTGAAAATTATAGATATATTAGAATAAAACGTTAAACAAAAATTATTATACAGTTCAAACTTAATTTATCTTATAGAGAAAGTTTTTTTGTACTATGAGCTGATTAAAATAAATTAATACAACTTTGTCAAACTATGTTTTTAAAATTAGTAACTATTAAAGTGTATCATGAGATTACATATTGTACTTGAAATATTTTAATGCTTTTACTGAAACTGTTTTATGTTAGCATTGTTTATATATTTTGTACTCTTACATTATAACATAATTTTAATTAACAGTTTAAAGAAGAAGAAGAAGAAGAAAAAAACTGCACTTTTTAACAAAGTCGTCAGAAAATTTCAGTTTCCTTTTTATTTTGCTTGTGATTTCAACTTTTAGGCATATAACTTTTTTTTATAGTAGTAACACTTATGTGTTTAACTTATTAGTTATTTTGTACACTATAAATATTTTAAGTGCTAATTTTTGTACAAAATTTGCATAGTTTTGTACGTTTGTAGTAAACTTCATAAGTTTTACTAAAATATTAGGTACAACAACTATAAATTTTTTTGAGCATTTTTTAAACATAAGATTACATTGTTTATGAATTAGAATTTTATTTAATAGTACACTTTGTATTTTTAAATGAAATGATTGTTCTACATTTCATTAGTTATGCATTTTAATTAAGAAATGGCTTTATTTGATTTTTTTTTAACTCACAAAATGTATTAAGCAACATTTTTACACATATAAATACTAAATAAAACAAACGGCTGCGTCACCTTGACGTAATAATGAAGTACTAGTTTCTTTTATAGAATAACATATAGTTTTTCTTGAAAAATTACTTTTGTTGGCGTCTGTTTGTCGGTTTGTTTTAAAATATTAGGGGGCAAACAGCGATACTACTTCACGCTGTGATTAAACCGTATTTATACGTTATTAGAATACTTCTATTTGCTTCTTTTGAATATGTTAGCTTTTGTATAACTTTGTTTGTTGTTGTTAAGTAACTTTTTTTCATACTGCCCATACATCGTTAATTAACTACTTCCGAAAGTAAAAATTTTTCTATTTATGTATAACCGCATATATGAGAGTTAATTTAAAATACAAGTTAAAAATAAAAGCAACAATATAAAATAATACCTACTGTGCTAACTGTAGTAAATAACTAATTAAATTGAGCAACCGCATTAGGTTACTTAAGAATTTCAAGTTTATCAAAGAGTTGTCTGCAACATAACGGTGTCCACAACTAACACATAAAAGTTGTCCTCTACACTAGAAATCTATAACTATCACATCATAGTAGATCGCAGAATCTATGGATAGGCTTCTAGTTTATTTAGTGCTTGGCATACCACTTGTTGTACTACAAAACCCACTATATTTCTAAAATAATTAAAGACTTTCGTAAAAGATATGGATATTCAAGTAAAAAGGTAATTTTTAAACTGCATTTCCAATTGTATTTCAACTTCTGTATAAAAACTACTAAGTTTTGTTATAAAAAAAAAATTTAGAAGTTTGTAAGTTTGTAAGTTAAGAAAAAAAAATATTAAAATTAAACATATTTTATATAACGAAAAGTTTATAGACAATGTTTAAAAGTAACAAATAAAGCTTGCTTAATTTACCTTCACTACTTATAACGACCTGATAACTAACTGTAACAAAGAAAGTTCAAATAAAGTTTTAATAAAAAGGTTTAATTCTTGCTTTTATAACTAACCTAAGGAATGTTAACGACTTGAAAGAGATGCTTGATCTCAGTTGTCCATAACATTGTAAAGTCTCAAACTATCACTTAAAAGTTGTCTGCAACATTAAGTATATACAACTACCACATTACAGTAGATCGCAACAATACAACTATCACATAGCTTAAAGATCGTAGCAGTACAACTTTTACATCATAGGAGATCGCAATGAGACAATTACGACATCAGTAGATTGCAATGATACAATTACTTTACAAAGTAGAAATGACTAGCACTTCTTTGAGTATTTTTACTTTTATATATGTGTCTGCTAAATACAGTCGATCTTAGCCATTATTAAGGCACCTTTGGAAAACCAAGACTCTTAGTAATTCTTTTTAGCGATTTTATATTAAAACTCTAAAAAATAACAATGTTATTTCTTAAAGTTTTCGTCTAATAATTTGAATCAACACTTAAATAATGTACTTACAATCTCAAAATAAAATTTGAAGTAAATTTAGTAGCTCCAGTGGCCCTTCATCTCCCATTCATTTGCGTCGCAAGAAACAACGCCGTGCACAACATCGTACCGATTATCTGCCGGAAGTCGCTGCTCGCAAGCCACCGGGCCTCCCGAGTCGCCCGAAGTGTTGCCACTGCACTCACCCGGATTTTCAACTTCAATACTGCAGTGAGCGAACATATTATCAAATGTCCTTTGAACAGTCAAACGATATTTAACTTGCAAAATGTCTGGAGTCTTCCCTCTTTCGTTTATATCACCCCAGCCGGAAATTTTGCAAGACCACCCGACCTGCGGCTCGTTTCCGAAAGGCAGTATGGCGGGCCGTATATTTTCTATAGGTTCATCGTAAAGTTTATTTCTGAGAAGCACCAAGCCGATGTCGTACCTGTTAGCACTTAACTTTACAGGCTCCGAGTGGAAGTTTTCGTGCAAGTAAAAATTTTCCGAGACGACAGTTCTGCGGGTGGGATCCTGTTGATTCATTTTATTGTATATGGTGCCTGCAGTAACTGCAATTCTCAGTATTTCAACTTTGTAGTTGGCTGAGTCTCTATTGAAACAGTGCGCCGCTGTCATAACCCACCGACTGTTCAGCAGAGATCCACCGCAGAAATGTCGAAACTTGTTAGCATCTAAACGATTAGGCGACCGAATGACGTCTTCTTGATAATAATAATATTCAGGGACATCATTTAGGTTGAGTGTTTTTGCGTATTCGAGAAACTTCAAGGACACTTGGTACGGAACTTCTCCCACATCTGCGTTGCGCCCGTTCTTTACTTGCCCGTTTACAAGGCACGAGAAAGTTAATAAAAACAAAAAACTCAATCTGATGTTCCAATCCATAAGTAATGAATGCAAGGTAAATTTTATCAAATCAAACAAAAATGTTTTTTATGTTTTAAAATATCTTGTGCTACGTAATAATTGGTTTATTTAGATTTAGATTATCGCTACAAAAAGTTATAAATTTTCAATGTCGATTTTTCAGTAAGCGATAAAAGAGAAATATGAAGCTAATAATTTTTAACTAAACTTTTTAGTCTTTCAGTATGGAAACAATATTGAGCTTAGTACATTATTCTACTAATTTTTACATTTTAAACTGGAATAAACGCACACATCATTTCACCATTTCAATCATGACATCTGTATAGTGACATTTCATTGTTTTTAACTTAGCGTCTAACAAAAAATAAGTTTTGTTTTATTATTTAAATATACAATGATGTTGCCTGGGCTAAAATCACTCAGCTGTTACACAGTGAAGTTTAAATTTTTATAAATCATTTGAAAAATTAAACTTAAAGCTTTTATAAGTTTATTTTATAAGTTCATCAAAATGTACAAAAAAGTGTAAGTTTTTTTTCTAATAATTAGGTCAAAATTTCAATTAAATAATTTTTAAGTCGTAAATGCTTATATTGTTTTCTGAGTTACTTGGGTTTTATGTGAAAACGCCTCTGTAACAGGTACGGTAGTCTCGTCAGGAGCCAGATTAATATTAGCATTGGAGCAATCTCATCTTTTATTAATCCCTCGGTTTGCGACTGACTGCTAAATGGTTTAAGAGCTAAAACCATTTTTATTTTGTTTAGAAATAAAAATAAACATGTACTGCAAAGTACTAATATACTTACTTCCACAGTAAAATAAGAAACACAACTGAAATCGTTTGGCAATTTCAAATTTATCTACTTTAAGAGGTTTCTCTTAGTTCACCAGTTTCCCTGCAACGGATGGAAGATACAGCTTACTGGTTCAGGACGTGGTGGCCACTCATGCTTCCTCGTTGGTACCGGATGTGGAGCGCGCGATATAAGTATTCAAATGTTTGCTATAAGTATTGTTCATCTCCTTTTACAAGTTGATTTAAAGTTAAAAATATTTTTGAGATTTTATGTTACTAACAAGTTTTTAAGTACATTTTTATACACAAAATTGAGTTATTTTTCATTAAGTTTTTTTTTTATTGCGTTAAACTAATTTTTTTATCACTAAAAATTAAAATATTTAATGAAAAAAAATTAAATATAATAGCTCGTAAGAAACTTTAATAGCATGTGGTGCACGACTCGATAACCGAAAGGTTCCTTTGTACACCAGATCCTTTGACCAAACTTTTTGATCGCTTTTGTTTATCGTTCAACAAAAATATATAAGTAGTTGAAATTCACAAATGATAGCTAGAAACGTTAAGTTTGTGCCACCAAATGCGTGGGCTTATTCTGCAGAAGTAAATGTTCAAATTGATCAAGTAGTTGTCGCAGGAGATTCAGCTGAGTTGGTGCCACCGTACACGTTGGCTTATGGTGCAAAGGTCAATGTTTAAGTTGATACAGATGAACATTAAAATTTGTATAAAATGAGATACAAAAACTGCAAAGTTAAAAAGAAAAGTATAAAGGAAAAAGTAAATGTTTGAAACAAAGCAAACGAACACTTGAATAAGAATTTTTTTTCGGAGAATCAGCTAGCTTTTCAAAATGACGGCTTACGTTCAAAGCGCTATATTCTTTTCGTGTGTCATTAAAAATAAATAGTTTTTATGCAACGATCAGCTCTAATTAATATTATTTGCTCGATGCAACATTTTTGAAATCGAGATTTTTATGTTTAAAGAGTTTTTGATCTAATACTGTTTTGAAACGATATTATGTAGATACTTTACATTTTGACAATCTAAGCTTGGAAAGACTATTTTTGTCTATGTTTAAGTTTGGAAAGACTTTTTTTCTGCAATCACCTTCTTCTGTTTGTATATTCTTTTATTATTGTGTTTAAATATTTAATATATAAAAAATAGTCAAGCGAAATAGACTTGTTTAAGTTTTGGTAACTCAACTATTTGTTGTAAACATACTGGTACATACATCCATTAGAACAAAAAAGTTATTTTGTAATTTAAAGTACCTTGAACATTAGATTCTTCTACTAATTTTATAACTTAGTTCTATTTATAAACTTAAATTATTTTTTTTGTTAACTTAGAAAATATACTTAAATTTTGATGCATTCAATTTAATTAAAGTCTTTACATTTTTAGTATAACTATTTTATTCTCATTTAGTTATATAAATTAAGTGAATATTTTTTATATACGGCTCATTCAATATTTGGTTACTAAAACTTCAAGAAGCAGCAATTGTTCAACAAGTTTTCTGCGCAACAATGCATTTAACGTGAAGGCTGGTATGTTTTTCTTAAAATTCTCTTCAGCACACTGTTTCATTTACAAACTTCAACTGATAATTAGAAATTCACTGTTTTCAAAAAATAACAGAAACATGTTAATAGCCAAGGCCCTTCTAGCTGTTGGTTACTTTGATCATTCTTCTACAGCTTGCGAGAAAAAAAAATAATCCAGGTCACTTTAGGTTCATCAGTGTCAGTGCAAAAGCTTTGTTACTTGTGAAAGATGTTAAGAATTGTTGAACTCAACCTACTTTATGCTGAAAAGACTAGAAAAACAAAAACAAGTGTTCAAAACTACGTGACTAACAAATTTAAACCAGAAAATTTTCTCACAGCTGATGATGGGAACTTGTTAGCCTCCTTAATGAGCTGCTTTCTACATAGTAACACAGCAGTGTAGTAAAACAACGCATTCATGATAGCAAATTGTTTTTACTCACAACAGCTTTTGATCAACGGTATTGACTTTAATATTTTCCTGCTAATCTCAAACAGGAAGCTGTAAGGCTACTTTTCAAAAGTAAAAAATCATATTTGTCGTGAGACTAGTCTAAGTGGTCAAGTTCCTTAAGTACCATTGAATAAATCCTAAAGCTCAACTACCTAAAGTTAATGTTTCCAAAAATATTGTTTGTTTTATATTCTACATTTAAATTGGAAATAAGTGCAAAAACTCGCAGAAGAGTACGAAAAGGTTCAGTTTATAACAAGAAGTAGCTTCTACTTGTTTTAAAAGCTAGAACGAGAAAAACCTTCAAATATTTTAGCACTCAGAAAAAAAAAATCAATTAAGTAAGGTAAGAAGGGTAGTATAACAAGTAGTAGTTTACTACTTGTTTCTAGAAGTACAATGAAGGAGTCAAAGATAAGTTAACAAAGAAATTACATCAAAGGAGTCAATAAGTTTTAAGTGGAAAATTACAGAAAGACTTTTGCGCGTGACGTAGTGAGTAGAGAAGAGAGTAAAAAAAAAGAAAGTTTTTCTTAGTGTGTTAAAAGGATGTTTGTGTTGTTGTGCGGGTTGTTGTTGACGGATCGGGCAAAGGGAATAGAAGTACTGTAAAGGATAGTAGAATCTTTCAAGTTTTGTAAATCGTAACCAGCGTGCAGTCACTAAGCTTAAGAAAACCTCGAGTCAGTTGTGGTAGAACTTCATCACGTTACTTTATCACATTGTCGTGTTTTGTTTTTAAATGTATATAAAATCACCATTCACATAAAGTTGTTTTCTAAACACTAGATTATTAGTAAGCTTAATACATTAAAGTTATCGATCGTTCAATTAGAACGTTTTTTTAATGTAATTTATATATTTAGTTCAACTAAGATTTCATGTCGTCCAAACGATTATCGATGGACGACATAAAACGCATGACGCGGTCACAAACTAAGGCGAAAAGCCAGAATAAGCAATTCCCTAACCTAACTACGACCGAGCCTTCGGTCATATAAGCTGATCATAAGATTGAGTCAAAAATAAGTTTCATTGGCAGAAAAAATTTATCTGCTGAAGAAGTGAAAGAAGCTGAAGCTTTGTCTTGGTGGAACTGAAATAAGGAAAAATATAGACATCTTGCCAGGTTTGCAAGAAGGTATCTTTTAGTACCACCATCTTCTGTTTATTCTGAAAGGTAATTTTCAGAAGCTGGTAACTTTTACAAACAAAAGCGAAACCGATTGCTACCAAAAACTTGCGAAAAACTTTTATTTTTTCATATCAACTTAAAAAAACCAGAATAGGTTTGTTTGTAGCTTAAAGGCCTTGATAACAGTATACGTTATTTACTAAATTACTTAGTTTTATGTATGTAAACATAAGCAGTTGCTAAAGAAGTTATTGTTCATTTTGTAGTTCAAATATAAGGTCGTTATTTCTTAAAGCCCCTTACAGTTAACTTAGTTTTCTTTTACGTCATACAAGGTACAAAATTTAAAATCAGTCCTGTAAGTAACTCTAAATTTAACGTTTAAAATGAGATTTTATACAAGTAATTTTTATTTTTAAACGAAGTATAAGTATCAAACAATTTTAACTTATAAATGATATTATAATAATTAAGTTTTATAAGTTTGTTCGTAACTGCATAAGACTAAAAAAAATAGGATCCGGATTCTAAATAGTGGATTGGGTACATCATTACTAGCAACTAGTATCTAAAAACATATTTTTTAAGCAAATAAAATTTTTATAATTAAGAATATTAACGGAAACTTTCAATATTTAAATTTTATCATTGAAATATATCTATAATTACATAAATAAATTGTTGGGATATTAATTACGTGTATAAATGCAGGTTAATCATAATACAAGCCAGATTTTGACTGTGTAGATGTAAATCTTATAAATAAAACAAGGTTGCTAACAACAGTTTAAAAAGTTAAAAATAGAATAGTTACATAAAACAACAATAAGAAACTAAGCCAAAGTGTTATTTTCATATGAAAAATAAACCATAAACGGAATTCTAAAACTTAACATTAATATTGACTACTGTTCTTAGAAACAAAAAAAAATATTAGTAACACACTTGAGTAAAAATATACTTAGATATTTATTGGGACCCTTTCTTTGTATTTATTTGAAACAAGGCACTTTTGCGCAAGAGTAGGAATTGATGCCTCTTGCTACTACATAAGCAACTTCTGTCAACTTCAATGTTTTAGAGTCAAAAAACAAAATATATCCTTTATTAATAATATCACTTTTGCATGGAGACACTTTTGCACGAGCAGAAAACTTTTCACGAAGACATTTTTCCACAAGTAGAATTTTTTTTTTTTTATTTATCTTAATTTTTTCTCAATTTAAACTGTATCCTCTAACCCTTACCCTCGGTCAGTAGCTTTTTTTTTAATTAATTTGTTTTTATTTATTTATTTGTTTGTTGTTATATTTTCTACTAATTGTTTATTTATTTTATCATCACTGTTACCCCTTACCCTTACTCTCGGTCAGCATTTTTTTTTTCGTTTTTTTATTAGTTTATCTTTTATTTTTAATTTTTGTGTTGCATATTATTTTATTATTTCTGTTTTTAACTTTTTTTCTATTTTTCTGTTTTTGTATAGTTTGACTCTCGTGCAAAATGACCCTCTGTGCAAAGTTGTAACTCGTGCAAAATTGACCTATGGTGAAATTGTCTTTGTGCAACTTTATTGCTTCGTGCAAGTTTGTCGTCGTGCAAAAGTATCTTCGTGCAATTTAGTCCCCTCGTACAATTTAGTCACCTGTTGCGATTTTGGCTTTTTTCAATTCGATCCGTTTACCATTTAAATTTACTAAATAATGTGAAAGCTCAAAAAATACAGCTCACTAAATAGTTGTTTATTATAAGGATAAGAGGTAGCAATTGTTCAACATTAATTTTTTTTTATTAATTTTTATTAATTTTTTTCAGCCCTGGTTTAGATGAAAATAGTATATAGTAGTATAAAATATTTCTGAGAAAAGTTCATTATTTTGTTAGACAACTGCTCCCTCTTAAAATTAAATTAACTTAATATTTTAAATACTTTGTTCTATATATATATATATATATATATATATATATACACATTATACGTGTAAAGTATTTTCTTAAGGATAATTTATGTAAAAAAGATTGGCAGCCACAAACTCAGTATACTAAATACACTCAAGATAAGTCTTGATGTTTTTTAAGTCTGCTAAATATTTTAGATAACTTAAGACACTAGTGCCTAGTTAAACATTTTTTTTAAAGAAATGCTAACTGATTCAAAAAAAACTCTTGGTAGTTTTAAGATTTTTTTAACTTCAAAACTGTTTTTTTTTTGCATATTAAATGCAGGGTTGTAAAAAATAAGCCTGAAATCCTGGAAAAACATGGAGTTTGATAAATTGTAAAAAAAACTGAAATTTTGAACAAAAGTTTTTGTAAACCTTGAAAAACCTGGAATTTTAAACATTTTTACATACTAAGTAGTAAAACTTTAGTTTGACACGAAAAATTTACCATTTAGTAATAATCTTTTTTTAAACAACAAAAATTTATTTTATCAAAAAACACATTTACAGAAGTTTCACAGTATATTTTTAATTTGTTTTACTACCTCACACAGCTAACCTCTAATTAGCTTTAAATTAAAAATAGACCCATAACGTGTACTTAATCCTGGAAGAAATTCAGAAAACATAGAAAATTTTTTTTAAAAAAACTTGGTCACTTTATAATAAGAATAAAATAAAGCAGTAACAACACTTTTTAATCGTTTACTTTGTACTATATAACGTACTTATTGAAAGATTGGAGTATAAAAGTTAACTTAATTTTATTATATCTCTGTGGCTTTCCCTTTTTACACTTTGACAAACTATAACAACATAAGTTTGATAAACATCAAATACAGCGGAGTTTACATATTTTTTGTTATTTTTTAAATTAAAAAGTTTATGATTTATAAATATATAGAAAGAGGAATATTTTTTTTAGTTTATTAAAAATTCCGAATAACTTAAGATAGTTTTAGGTTACATCGTATAGTTTTTAGTCTTTCAGGAAAGTTTAAAAACTTAGAGAAGCAACCATATTCTAAATCTATACTGAACATACTGTTAATTTTATTTCCTTACACAAGGTGGCCAAATAACCTGTAATTTAAAAAAAAAGTAAAAATCCAAAAATCAGGTATTCTATATTAACAGAAAAAAATCATAGAAATTAAAAAAAAAACACCTGGGATAAATTATAGTTCTTTAAAATTTAAACATTAGTGTGACTATTTTTCAGAAAGTTTTATTTATTTGTAGAATTAGTCTTAAATATAGGAACTAATATTAAAAAAAAAGAAAATATATTTGAGATGTTTTAGTTTGTAATACTTAAATTAATTTATAATAATAATTTTTCATTGACCAAAATTTAACTAATATCATAAATGTTATATAACATAAACTTTGTATATATATTTATGCAAAAGATATTTAACTACTATCTATATATTATTCAAAAGTTAGGTGTCATAAAATTTTTTTAAATATTTAAATAATGAAAAAAAAAAATATTAAAATATATAATAACTTTATTGATTTTTGTTAAAAGTTTACTTGTTATATTTTTGATTTGAACAAGGTTTTTAAGTATAAATTTAGTACACATTCAGGGTTGCTACATACTCAGAATTTTTTGAATTTTTTTTACTCAGGCTGGCTAAGAATAGTTTAATTCTATTTAAAAATTCTCAGAACAGATTATATTCTAGATTTAGAATGGACCTCAGTTGATTTAGTTTCAATACTTTTTATTTTATAATATAACAAGTTTTGTAGAAAAACTTGATTTTATTAATTTTAAATGATAAAATTAACCTATTTTGAAAAAGATGAAAAATAAGGATGACTCATGACAGTTTAAGTTCACAGGGGATAGCTTTTTGAACAAAAAAATATCAACCCGGCAAATTGTTAAAAAATGATTTTTATACTTAAGTATATATATATCTTACTAAAATATGTATTTTAAAATGTTGTTCAGCTCAATATTTTAATGTAAATTTTAAGTTATAAATAAAAATTTCATTTTGTTAGTTCAGAAATAAACAGAACTATTTTAAGTAACACTTTAATACGGAATTCTAGACAATAATGAAGGTATAAATTGTTTCCACATGTTGTATGACTGTAAAATGTATAAGTCTCAATAGATTACCCACTCTCAGACTACACAGGCTAGTTTGTCATCATTAAAACAACAATATATCTCAGGTTAAATAAATTATTTTTAACTCTGACTGAATTAGGTAGGTTAATCTTTCTTTCTTATATGATCTTGATTAACATTAACTGTTATTAAACTTATCTTATCAACTTAGACTAGCTTGGGTGTCAGGCACAATGATGGAATAATGATGAATAATGATGGCACAGTCATTCATGAATATTTTGATAATTGTGTCTTTATTTAGCATTGACTCACTATGAACAATATGGCTTTTTATTTTCTACCTGCTTCAAAAAGTTGTTATATCAGTGACTACAAAAACTCAGTAGTTTTGGCAAATATGGCAAAACGATTGAAACTAAATTATAACTAAAATGAGTTTGCAAAAGTTAAATGTAAAGATATTACCTGATGAAAATAAAGGCTTTAAGCTAAATATAATTAATCTTATGCAAACTGTTAAGTAATAAACATCTTTAAAACAAACAGAAAAAAAAAAGTAAAATTTAGAGTTGAAAACTCAGTTTATACTTTTTTATAAAGTTGTCAATGTAGTTTATATGAGCACAATGAATTACTGTAGCTTAAATATTAAACAATACGTTCAACCAATTATCTTTAATGTAGTAAAAAAGGTAGAAATTAAGAAACACTTCAAAAGAATAAACTGAAATGATAATAAGATATAAACAATTTATTTTTTACAAAAAAAAAAAGTATCTAAGGTTTAAGATTATGTAAAATAAAAAGTATTTTGTGTTCGAAAAAGCTAAAAACCACCCTGCTGTGCTAAGATAGTGTTTCAATTTGTAGTTTTTATGAATTTTGTAAAATCTTACATTTTAATGTGACATCACAACTAAATAGTGTTTTGCAAAATAATTTTTTCAAAGAATATTCTTTTGAGAAAATCACTTGTAGTAAAAACAGCTCTAGATGCTGTAAGTGTAAAGTAACTCTAAAACTTTTTTTTTCTTTTTTATACTGTTTATGTGAGCTATTTAAGCAAACTCTATTTGATTGTCAATATTCTTGAAGATAAAACTTGATAGTTGTGGCTTATTTTATCTTCTAAAAATCTTATGTTTCTACATTGTGTGAGTAAGTTTAAGAAAGCATTTGACTTAGTTTGGGAATCAACAGTCTTGAAGTTTATGTTGATAATCTATACTATCTCTCATGCAAATTCTTTGAAAAAAGTCTTTATTTTATCTTCTAATTCACCATATAATGCATTAATTATTTTTACAGTCTTGAAGTTTATGTTGATAATCTATACTATCTCTCATGCAAATTCTTTGAAAAAAGTCTTTATTTTATCTTCTAATTCATCATATAATGCATTTATTATACTTAGAGTCTTGAAAGTTTATGTTGATAATCTATACTATCTCTCATGCAAATTCTTTGAAAAAAGTCTTTATTTTATCTTCTAATTCATCATATAATGCATTCATTATACTTACATGATGCTAGAAAAAAATCATCATGAGGCTTTAAAAACTTGCATCTCAGTCTTTGAAATCTTTGAAACATCATTGTAAAGTGAACTGAGTAGAAAAAAATTTAAAATAATTCTTTTAAAAAATCTTTTGAATTTCTGTAAAATTTTAAAACTTCTAGGTTGTTTCAAATTCTTTATCTTTATAAGTTGTAACTGTAGCTTTCTCCTACATTTTGAGTTCAGGCAATGGATCACACTTTTTTGGAATCTGATTGAAGATTAGTACCTACTACAGCAGCTGTTGAGGTTAGTTTGTTTAATAGTTAATAATATTGTTTTAATTTGTGCAAAACTTAAAGTTTTTTGCTAGGGTTACCAGTCAGACTAGTTGAATATTCAGTAACAAAGTTAAGGTTTTTATGGATATTTACAATAAATCTTAATATTTTATCTTTAAACATTATATTTTCCACTTATTAATTTTTGATTCCTTTTGTTACTATTAAATTTTTTGAGTGCTCATGCTTGAATAACACTAAGCTTTAGATGTTAATTAAGTTTTGCACAAATTCAGACTAGTTATTCATAGAGTTGTAACCTTGGTTTATACCATAAACATATATTTGTTTTGTTGGGCATCATTCTCCTAAGATTACTAGGCTACCTTAAAGGAAAACTTAAATAAATAAAATCATTAAAAAGTAGCAAGATTGGTGTTAAACTTAATAAGCTTGTATATAGAAGTGTTGTACTCATGAATGAAGCCCAAACAGACAGCAAGCTAAGCTAAGTTAAGAAGTTTATTTACAAAATAAAATTTCAATTGGTTAAATTTTATAGTGTTAATGTAGTTTATATATTAATAGATTTATGATTTGTAATAAAAAGTACTTCTTAAAGTTTGCATGAAATATAAGTTACAAGATTAATTATAAAACAAAATTGTTATTAGTTTCAAAAGTAAGCTTATTTTTTTTACAAAAGAAAACAGTTAAACCATATCAGAATTAGGTTTGTTAGAAAACAATATGTTCCAAAATTTTAAGTTTACATTCATATATTTAAAAAGCAGTTCACAGCAAGAAAAAATCAAAGGTTGTTAGTGCATATGTGGTATAAGGTTTATTTTCCCTTGGTTTATTATTTTATATTCTTCTATCACTTACTTCTTTCTCTACTTTTATCTATCAATAATTTCTTTTGTTCATATGTATGCACTAAACAGCTTTTATCAACAACTTGCTGTACTGTTTTCTATGTATATGTCAAAAGTAAAGACTAAGTTTTGTGAACAGTATAAAAGTTAGTTTATGAAGATTTTAAATGATATTAAGAGTATTTAAGATGCAAGATTTGACAAACTTTGAAATGAAATAAATCAAAACATATGTTATTGAAACAAAGTAGTATGGTTTAACTGTTTTAGTTTGTAACAATGTATTTAAATGATAAGTTCAAAACCTCAAACACCTTTAATTTGTGTGCACACTTTAAGAAACACACAATAAGTTGTCTGAGATCAGTGATTAAACAAAGCGATTAAGTAAGCATTCAAAGTTTAAGTCTATTAGTGAATATATAAAGTAAATTAAAGTATACTAGTTGATAAGTAGTGATGGTAGTAACAGTGTATTTATTAGATTGCTAAATAATTATTTTACAATGAGACCAATTTAACTATCATAGATACACTTTAGCTTATGTAAGTTAAATGACAAGTAAAGTAATATCCTTTAGTAGGAACAGTATAAAACTGAAGTTAAACAAGAATGTAATTTTTTTTACAATTTTAAAGTTTTATTTGACAAAAATATAGTTACTACTTGAATCAAAGTAACTTTAACTGTTTAGATGAATCTCAAGTGGTTTTTTATTTTTGATTAGTTCAAGTTTTATACTGTTTTTAAAAGGTTATCGAAGTAAAATCAATTTACGTAAGCAAGTTAACTGACTATTGTTTGAATATGCGTAGAATACAGTTCAATCATATAAATAGATTTGTCAATGTACACATTTAAAAGGTCTGTAGTTTCTTTCTTTTTATATTTGCTTTATTTTCTGTCATTAAAAAGTACACCTATCTATGAGATTGATGAACAGTTTTCCATGTATATGTAAAACATTAGGTACTTAACCAGGATGATGTAACATCTGAAACAATATTAATTTAATTTAGACTCTAAACTTAACAATTATTCTTAGAAGTACGCGCCCGAGTAAGGTACGTACTAAACTTTTAATAACACATTCTCTGTTATAATTAAAGGTTTATATTAAGAAGTACGCATCGCATAATTTATTCACTAAACTTTTTAGTCCCTACCCCCTCATTTTTTTAAATATGGGGATTCCCCCAAACCGAAAATCGGGGGTGGGAAATTTTTGAGATTGAAAATTAAAGCTTAATTTTGAAAGGCATTTCGCCGGCTCCGCCGGCGAAAAATTTTTCACTTTTTCTCCCAACCATTTTTTCTTAAAAACCTAATTACGCTTGGAGTACAGTCAGTAAGCCTGACAGCCAAACCAGATAAAAGTGTGGTACTGAGCTCTAAGAAGTAGTTCGGTTTTGAGTTAAAGTGGTAGCGGACAGCTTTCGTTATTTGTGCAAAAGTCCGGGAGCAAGAATTCCTCCGATAGGAGGAATTCGCAGCGGAAGGACTTATGGCTCTTTAGGCCACGTCCTTATGCTGGTCGGCACCTAATTAGTTTTTTGTTTGTTGTACGAGTAGCTATGCATATTCTTTAAGTATGTTATTTTTCTTATAAACTTAATACTAACATACTTAAATTACTAGTGAAGTTCAATGTTTTATAGTATGTATCCTCGGTGTCGTACTACAAATGATACTGGTTTGTAGTAGACAGTCTGGTATTATTCTATATTAAACACTTCAACTTACTTTGTAATTTTATTATATTGTAATTCAACTTGTTATAAGTATTTATCGGAAATCAACTACCAGTTATTCAATTCCATTTTAGTTCGTTTATGTATTAAGGTCAATTAAAAGTTACATTAATTTAGTTTAATCACAATGAGAAAAAGCAGTTTGTACAACTTGCAAATATTAACCTGTATATTATTTTGATAACTATAATTTTAATTAATAAATATTTCTACTACTTGCATCATTTTTTTGTTCTTTAGGCCCTGTTACTCTACTGTTCGACATCATTAGTTATTTGTTTGATGTACGAGTATTTACGCATGTGTTTTGAGTGAGAATAATTTCCTCATATTAAGTTTAAATACTAATAATAAACGTCTCAAATTGTCCCCATAAAGTTCTACAAATTGTATGCATTTTATAGTAACAAAATGTCTTTTTTATCCATTTAATTTCAGTGTTTTAGTTATATTGAATCACCTACTACGTCATAATGTAGTCTTACTTAGTATGTTATTTTTCTCTTAATTTTAGTTGTTTATGCTTTTTAGTGTCAAGATGTAGGTTTGGTATTAAATATAATATTGATGTAGTACACCAAACGGTAGCTTTGGAGTAGACAATCAATCTATTATTCTATATATAATTATTGAAATTTGATTTATTGTATTTGGTCTCATAAATTTTCCAATACTATTAAATTCTTAGAAACTTATGTTGTGAAAACTACTAAAATTTCAAAGCTTTGATACCATTAAAAAGTGGAAGTTTGTTAAAGTAATCAATCTGTGGATTGAATAAGTGTGGAAGTGTGTTATTATTTGGGAACGCATTTCACATTAAGTGCACTGGACGTCATTGACCGATTTTTAGGCTAGTAAAATATTCAACAAATTCTAAAAACCTCTCTTTAATATCTTTACGGAGTAAACTATAAGTGTCCATACAACATTATCTAAAAATGGAAAGGTTTTGAATAATCGTTTAAGTGCGGGGTCTTAAATTTTAATCGAATATAAACATTTTCTCTTAAATGCAACTTTAATGATCATCGATTCAACTTGTTTAACATTGTTATATGAGTTCGATGGTAAAATTAGGCCTATAACCAGACAAGTTTCAATCAAGTTCGATTTATTACAAAAAAAAACACAAAATTTTTAATATTTTCTCTGTCCCCTGCACCATAGTTGTTGCTCCTAACTGAAGTAGATCCTTGAAGCTGGCTGCTCCTTCCTCTTCATTGGTTATTCAGGCTGAATTGGCAGAAAGTCCCCAGTCTGATTTGTTATATCTGTTACAATATTGTTCGTATTACCAACTGTTTTTTATACGCTTTAATGCTATTTGTACATTAAAAAAAATCCCTTATTCTTAAAATATTTAAAACATTCGTTTACTCATAAAAACACATAAAGAATTTCATGGTTATAAACAATTGTATAGTAATAACTTTAACTAATACTTGGAGCTTGTACTAACAATCAATTTACAAAATTTTTTTGATTACTTTTAGCTTTAGACATGGATTTATTGAGATATATCATCTTAATTTGTTTTTGAAAGAACTGTTATGAATGAAATAATTTTTAGGATTTAATAAACTAGAGAGCTTTATTCAAAATGATTATATTTTTCTTTAAAAAATTACTTTATTAATTTTGTCTATAACTATTATATTTTAACACATCATTTATTATACATATAACACATCTATATTTCTCAAATATTTTTGTTACTTATAGATAAAGACATGAACTTATTCTTTTAAGAATTTATTTTACAAACTAAGTTTCGGTCAAAGACCTCGTCAGTGCTTAAATAAATCTAAAAATATATGTGACAGTCATGGAAAAAAGAATTTAAACAATTGAATTAAAATAAAAACAAATTTTTACTCACAATTTTTACTTTAAAACTAAACAAATTAAATTTTAATATTACGATCGAGTTTAAGGTAAAGTTTAAATTTTAATTAAGTTTTTAAATCGATACAATAACAATAATAATAATAAAAGCTGTACGTAGCTTCCTTTTTTCTTCTAGTTAATTATCAAAGTAAACATTTCTTAAGCAAAAATGTAGTTAATAAAGTGAGCTAAAAGTTGAGGTGCATTTTAACGTAGCTTATTTAAATTGTGACGTAACTATTGAAATTTAAACAATCTGGTGCTTGTAATAGCTATCAAAATTTGAAATCCCGCTCGAGTGCTTTATATAAAAACTTATAGTTAAAACAAATTTTTACATAAGTAAAAACACAACAAGTTAAATTATAATATAAAAATTTATTTATGGCAAAGTTTAAATTTTCTAGTTAAGTTTCAAAATCAAAGAACAACACAAATAATAATATATGTATGTAGCATGCATAAAACCTGTATTACTTATGTAAAAACTATGTTACTTGACTAATTAATAAACGTTTGGTTATACCTCATTGTAGCAGAAATTTTGTTATCAATTAGAGATTAAATTAGAATTCTGACAGAAATATGACTGTGTTAAGTAATGAAAGTATAATGAAATAATGAGAGTTTAAAACACAAAAACTATTTTTAGTTTGTGCCTTTCATAAGGAGCCTATTGTAATCTATTGCTTCAACCTTTGTAGCTTAGCTGTCTTAACACCCCTGCTTTTATACCTTTTGATAAATTAATATTTTCAATTCTTCAAGTTCTTATGTCATAAAATTTCATTCCTACTCAAATAATCCATTAATATATCTTTAATATAATGCAAGACAAGTTTATCCTTATATAGGCAAAGGTCAGGTTAAAAAAAATTGTAGTAACATAAACAACTTTTTTTTATTAAACATTTTCTTGTTCAAAAGAAGAAATCCATTCTATATATAATTATTGAAATTTGATTTCTTGTATTTGGTCTCATAAATTTTCCAATACTATTAAATTCTTAGAAACTTATCATGTTGTGAAAACTACTAAAATTTCAAAGCTTTGATACCATTAAAAAGTGGACATTTGTTACAGTAATCAATCTGTGGATTGAATAAGTGTGGAAGTATGTTATTATTTGGGAACGCATTTCATATTAAGTGCACTAGACGTCATTGACCGATTTTTAGGCTAGTCAAATATTCTACAAATTCTAAAAACCTATCTTTAATATCTTTACGGAGTAAACTATAAGTGTCCTTACAACATTATCTAAAAATGGAAAGGTTTTGAATAATCGTTTAAGTACGGGGTCTTAAATTTTAATCGAATATAAACATTTTCTCTTAAATGCAACTTTAATGATCATCGATTCAACTTGTTTAACATTGTTATATGAGTTCGATGGAAAATTAGGCCTATAACCAGACAAGTTTCAATCAAGTACGATTTATTACAAAAAAAAAACACAAAATTTTAAATATTTTCTCTGTCCCCTGCACCATAGTTGTTGCTCCTAACTGAAGTAGATCCTTGAAGCTGGCTGCTCCTTCCTCTTCATTGGTTATACAGGCTGAATTGGCAGAAAGTCCCCAGTCTGCTTTGTTATATCTGTTACAATATTGTTCGTATTACCAACTGTTTTTTATACGCTTAAATGCTATTTGTACATTAAAAAAAAATCCCTTATTCTCAAAATATTTAAAACATTCGTTTACTCATAAAAACATATAAAGCATTTCATAGTTATAAACAATTGCATAGTAATAACTTTAACTAATACTTGGAGCTTGTACTAACAATCAATTTACAAAATTTTTTTGATTACTTTTAGCTTTAGACATGGATTTATTGAGATATATCATCTTAATTTGTTTTTGAAAGAACTGTTATGAATGAAATAATTTTTAGGATTTAATAAACTAGAGAGCTTTATTCAAAATGATTATATTTTTCTTTAAAAAATTACTTTATTAATTTTGTCTATAACTATTATATTTTAACACATCATTTATTATACATATAACACATCTATATTTCTCAAATATTTTTGTTACTTATAGATAAAGACATGAACTTATTCTTTTAAGAATTTATTTTACAAACTAAGTTTCGGTCAAAGACCTCGTCAGTGCTTAAATAAATCTAAAAATATATGTGACAGTCATGGAAAAAAGAATTTAAACAATTGAATTAAAATAAAAACAAATTTTTACTCACAATTTTTACTTTAAAACTAAACAAATTAAATTTTAATATTACGATCGAGTTTAAGGTAAAGTTTAAATTTTAATTAAGTTTTTAAATCGATACAATAACAATAATAATAATAAAAGCTGTACGTAGCTTCCTTTTTTCTTCTAGTTAATTATCAAAGTAAACATTTCTTAAGCAAAAATGTAGTTAATAAAGTGAGCTAAAAGTTGAGGTGCATTTTAACGTAGCTTATTTAAATTGTGACGTAACTATTGAAATTTAAACAATCTGGTGCTTGTAATAGCTATCAAAATTTGAAATCCCGCTCGAGTGCTTTATATAAAAACTTATAGTTAAAACAAATTTTTACATAAGTAAAAACACAACAAGTTAAATTATAATTTAAAAATTTATTTATGGCAAAGTTTAAATTTTCTAGTTAAGTTTCAAAATCAAAGAACAACACAAATAATAATATATGTATGTAGCATGCATAAAACCTGTATTACTTATGTAAAAACTATGTTACTTGACTAATTAATAAACGTTTGGTTATACCTCATTGTAGCAGAAATTTTGTTATCAATTAGAGATTAAATTAGAATTCTGACAGAAATATGACTGTGTTAAGTAATGAAAGTATAATGAAATAATGAGAGTTTAAAACACAAAAACTATTTTTAGTTTGTGCCTTTCATAAGGAGCCTATTGTAATCTATTGCTTCAACCTTTGTAGCTTAGCTGTCTTAACACCCCTGCTTTTATACCTTTTGATAAATTAATATTTTCAATTCTTCAAGTTCTTATGTCATAAAATTTCATTCCTACTCAAATAATCCATTAATATATCTTTAATATAATGCAAGACAAGTTTATCCTTATATAGGCAAAGGTCAGGTTAAAAAAAATTGTAGTAACATAAACAACTTTTTTTTATTAAACATTTTCTTGTTCAAAAGAAGAAATCCATTCTATATATAATTATTGAAATTTGATTTCTTGTATTTGGTCTCATAAATTTTCCAATACTATTAAATTCTTAGAAACTTATCATGTTGTGAAAACTACTAAAATTTCAAAGCTTTGATACCATTAAAAAGTGGACATTTGTTACAGTAATCAATCTGTGGATTGAATAAGTGTGGAAGTATGTTATTATTTGGGAACGCATTTCATATTAAGTGCACTAGACGTCATTGACCGATTTTTAGGCTAGTCAAATATTCTACAAATTCTAAAAACCTATCTTTAATATCTTTACGGAGTAAACTATAAGTGTCCTTACAACATTATCTAAAAATGGAAAGGTTTTGAATAATCGTTTAAGTACGGGGTCTTAAATTTTAATCGAATATAAACATTTTCTCTTAAATGCAACTTTAATGATCATCGATTCAACTTGTTTAACATTGTTATATGAGTTCGATGGAAAATTAGGCCTATAACCAGACAAGTTTCAATCAAGTACGATTTATTACAAAAAAAAAACACAAAATTTTAAATATTTTCTCTGTCCCCTGCACCATAGTTGTTGCTCCTAACTGAAGTAGATCCTTGAAGCTGGCTGCTCCTTCCTCTTCATTGGTTATACAGGCTGAATTGGCAGAAAGTCCCCAGTCTGCTTTGTTATATCTGTTACAATATTGTTCGTATTACCAACTGTTTTTTATACGCTTAAATGCTATTTGTACATTAAAAAAAAATCCCTTATTCTCAAAATATTTAAAACATTCGTTTACTCATAAAAACATATAAAGCATTTCATAGTTATAAACAATTGCATAGTAATAACTTTAACTAATACTTCGAGCTTGTACTAACAATCAATTTACAAAATTTTTTTGATTACTTTTAGCTTTAGACATGGATTTATTGAGATATATCATCTTAATTTGTTTTTGAAAGAACTGTTATGAATGAAATAATTTTTAGGATTTAATAAACTAGAGAGCTTTATTCAAAATGATTATATTTTTCTTTAAAAAATTACTTTATTAATTTTGTCTATAACTATTATATTTTAACACATCATTTATTATACATATAACACATCTATATTTCTCAAATATTTTTGTTACTTATAGATAAAGACATGAACTTATTCTTTTAAGAATTTATTTTACAAACTAAGTTTCGGTCAAAGACCTCGTCAGTGCTTAAATAAATCTAAAAATATATGTGACAGTCATGGAAAAAAGAATTTAAACAATTGAATTAAAATAAAAACAAATTTTTACTCACAATTTTTACTTTAAAACTAAACAAATTAAATTTTAATATTACGATCGAGTTTAAGGTAAAGTTTAAATTTTAATTAAGTTTTTAAATCGATACAATAACAATAATAATAATAAAAGCTGTACGTAGCTTCCTTTTTTCTTCTAGTTAATTATCAAAGTAAACATTTCTTAAGCAAAAATGTAGTTAATGAAGTGAGCTAAAAGTTGAGGTGCATTTTAACGTAGCTTATTTAAATTGTGACGTAACTATTGAAATTTAAACAATCTGGTGCTTGTAATAGCTATCAAAATTTGAAATCCCGCTCGAGTGCTTTATATAAAAACTTATAGTTAAAACAAATTTTTACATAAGTAAAAACACAACAAGTTAAATTATAATATAAAAATTTATTTATGGCAAAGTTTAAATTTTCTAGTTAAGTTTCAAAATCAAAGAACAACACAAATAATAATATATGTATGTAGCATGCATAAAACCTGTATTACTTATGTAAAAACTATGTTACTTGACTAATTAATAAACGTTTGGTTATACCTCATTGTAGCAGAAATTTTGTTATCAATTAGAGATTAAATTAGAATTCTGACAGAAATATGACTGTGTTAAGTAATGAAAGTATAATGAAATAATGAGAGTTTAAAACACAAAAACTATTTTTAGTTTGTGCCTTTCATAAGGAGCCTATTGTAATCTATTGCTTCAACCTTTGTAGCTTAGCTGTCTTAACACCCCTGCTTTTATACCTTTTGATAAATTAATATTTTCAATTCTTCAAGTTCTTATGTCATAAAATTTCATTCCTACTCAAATAATCCATTAATATATCTTTAATATAATGCAAGACAAGTTTATCCTTATATAGGCAAAGGTCAGGTTAAAAAAAATTGTAGTAACATAAACAACTTTTTTTTATTAAACATTTTCTTGTTCAAAAGAAGAAATCCATTCTATATATAATTATTGAAATTTGATTTCTTGTATTTGGTCTCATAAATTTTCCAATACTATTAAATTCTTAGAAACTTATCATGTTGTGAAAACTACTAAAATTTCAAAGCTTTGATACCATTAAAAAGTGGACATTTGTTACAGTAATCAATCTGTGGATTGAATAAGTGTGGAAGTATGTTATTATTTGGGAACGCATTTCATATTAAGTGCACTAGACGTCATTGACCGATTTTTAGGCTAGTCAAATATTCTACAAATTCTAAAAACCTATCTTTAATATCTTTACGGAGTAAACTATAAGTGTCCTTACAACATTATCTAAAAATGGAAAGGTTTTGAATAATCGTTTAAGTACGGGGTCTTAAATTTTAATCGAATATAAACATTTTCTCTTAAATGCAACTTTAATGATCATCGATTCAACTTGTTTAACATTGTTATATGAGTTCGATGGAAAATTAGGCCTATAACCAGACAAGTTTCAATCAAGTACGATTTATTACAAAAAAAAAACACAAAATTTTAAATATTTTCTCTGTCCCCTGCACCATAGTTGTTGCTCCTAACTGAAGTAGATCCTTGAAGCTGGCTGCTCCTTCCTCTTCATTGGTTATACAGGCTGAATTGGCAGAAAGTCCCCAGTCTGCTTTGTTATATCTGTTACAATATTGTTCGTATTACCAACTGTTTTTTATACGCTTAAATGCTATTTGTACATTAAAAAAAATCCCTTATTCTCAAAATATTTAAAACATTCGTTTACTACATATAAAGCATTTCATAGTTATAAACAATTGCATAGTAATAACTTTAACTAATACTTCGAGCTTGTACTAACAATCAATTTACAAAATTTTTTTGATTACTTTTAGCTTTAGACATGGATTTATTGAGATATATCATCTTAATTTGTTTTTGAAAGAACTGTTATGAATGAAATAATTTTTAGGATTTAATAAACTAGAGAGCTTTATTCAAAATGATTATATTTTTCTTTAAAAAATTACTTTATTAATTTTGTCTATAACTATTATATTTTAACACATCATTTATTATACATATAACACATCTATATTTCTCAAATATTTTTGTTACTTATAGATAAAGACATGAACTTATTCTTTTAAGAATTTATTTTACAAACTAAGTTTCGGTCAAAGACCTCGTCAGTGCTTAAATAAATCTAAAAATATATGTGACAGTCATGGAAAAAAGAATTTAAACAATTGAATTAAAATAAAAACAAATTTTTACTCACAATTTTTACTTTAAAACTAAACAAATTAAATTTTAATATTACGATCGAGTTTAAGGTAAAGTTTAAATTTTAATTAAGTTTTTAAATCGATACAATAACAATAATAATAATAAAAGCTGTACGTAGCTTCCTTTTTTCTTCTAGTTAATTATCAAAGTAAACATTTCTTAAGCAAAAATGTAGTTAATGAAGTGAGCTAAAAGTTGAGGTGCATTTTAACGTAGCTTATTTAAATTGTGACGTAACTATTGAAATTTAAACAATCTGGTGCTTGTAATAGCTATCAAAATTTGAAATCCCGCTCGAGTGCTTTATATAAAAACTTATAGTTAAAACAAATTTTTACATAAGTAAAAACACAACAAGTTAAATTATAATATAAAAATTTATTTATGGCAAAGTTTAAATTTTCTAGTTAAGTTTCAAAATCAAAGAACAACACAAATAATAATATATGTATGTAGCATGCATAAAACCTGTATTACTTATGTAAAAACTATGTTACTTGACTAATTAATAAACGTTTGGTTATACCTCATTGTAGCAGAAATTTTGTTATCAATTAGAGATTAAATTAGAATTCTGACAGAAATATGACTGTGTTAAGTAATGAAAGTATAATGAAATAATGAGAGTTTAAAACACAAAAACTATTTTTAGTTTGTGCCTTTCATAAGGAGCCTATTGTAATCTATTGCTTCAACCTTTGTAGCTTAGCTGTCTTAACACCCCTGCTTTTATACCTTTTGATAAATTAATATTTTCAATTCTTCAAGTTCTTATGTCATAAAATTTCATTCCTACTCAAATAATCCATTAATATATCTTTAATATAATGCAAGACAAGTTTATCCTTATATAGGCAAAGGTCAGGTTAAAAAAAATTGTAGTAACATAAACAACTTTTTTTTATTAAACATTTTCTTGTTCAAAAGAAGAAATCCATTCTATATATAATTATTGAAATTTGATTTCTTGTATTTGGTCTCATAAATTTTCCAATACTATTAAATTCTTAGAAACTTATCATGTTGTGAAAACTACTAAAATTTCAAAGCTTTGATACCATTAAAAAGTGGACATTTGTTACAGTAATCAATCTGTGGATTGAATAAGTGTGGAAGTATGTTATTATTTGGGAACGCATTTCATATTAAGTGCACTAGACGTCATTGACCGATTTTTAGGCTAGTCAAATATTCTACAAATTCTAAAAACCTATCTTTAATATCTTTACGGAGTAAACTATAAGTGTCCTTACAACATTATCTAAAAATGGAAAGGTTTTGAATAATCGTTTAAGTACGGGGTCTTAAATTTTAATCGAATATAAACATTTTCTCTTAAATGCAACTTTAATGATCATCGATTCAACTTGTTTAACATTGTTATATGAGTTCGATGGAAAATTAGGCCTATAACCAGACAAGTTTCAATCAAGTACGATTTATTACAAAAAAAAAACACAAAATTTTAAATATTTTCTCTGTCCCATGCACCATAGTTGTTGCTCCTAACTGAAGTAGATCCTTGAAGCTGGCTGCTCCTTCCTCTTCATTGGTTATACAGGCTGAATTGGCAGAAAGTCCCCAGTCTGCTTTGTTATATCTGTTACAATATTGTTCGTATTACCAACTGTTTTTTATACGCTTAAATGCTATTTGTACATTAAAAAAAAATCCCTTATTCTCAAAATATTTAAAACATTCGTTTACTCATAAAAACATATAAAGCACTTCATAGTTATAAACAATTGCATAGTAATAACTTTAACTAATACTTGGAGCTTGTACTAACAATCAATTTACAAAATTTTTTTGATTACTTTTAGCTTTAGACATGGATTTATTGAGATATATCATCTTAATTTGTTTTTGAAAGAACTGTTATGAATGAAATAATTTTTAGGATTTAATAAACTAGAGAGCTTTATTCAAAATGATTATATTTTTCTTTAAAAAATTACTTTATTAATTTTGTCTATAACTATTATATTTTAACACATCATTTATTATACATATAACACATCTATATTTCTCAAATATTTTTGTTACTTATAGATAAAGACATGAACTTATTCTTTTAAGAATTTATTTTACAAACTAAGTTTCGGTCAAAGACCTCGTCAGTGCTTAAATAAATCTAAAAATATATGTGACAGTCATGGAAAAAAGAATTTAAACAATTGAATTAAAATAAAAACAAATTTTTACTCACAATTTTTACTTTAAAACTAAACAAATTAAATTTTAATATTACGATCGAGTTTAAGGTAAAGTTTAAATTTTAATTAAGTTTTTAAATCGATACAATAACAATAATAATAATAAAAGCTGTACGTAGCTTCCTTTTTTCTTCTAGTTAATTATCAAAGTAAACATTTCTTAAGCAAAAATGTAGTTAATAAAGTGAGCTAAAAGTTGAGGTGCATTTTAACGTAGCTTATTTAAATTGTGACGTAACTATTGAAATTTAAACAATCTGGTGCTTGTAATAGCTATCAAAATTTGAAATCCCGCTCGAGTGCTTTATATAAAAACTTATAGTTAAAACAAATTTTTACATAAGTAAAAACACAACAAGTTAAATTATAATATAAAAATTTATTTATGGCAAAGTTTAAATTTTCTAGTTAAGTTTCAAAATCAAAGAACAACACAAATAATAATATATGTATGTAGCATGCATAAAACCTGTATTACTTATGTAAAAACTATGTTACTTGACTAATTAATAAACGTTTGGTTATACCTCATTGTAGCAGAAATTTTGTTATCAATTAGAGATTAAATTAGAATTCTGACAGAAATATGACTGTGTTAAGTAATGAAAGTATAATGAAATAATGAGAGTTTAAAACACAAAAACTATTTTTAGTTTGTGCCTTTCATAAGGAGCCTATTGTAATCTATTGCTTCAACCTTTGTAGCTTAGCTGTCTTAACACCCCTGCTTTTATACCTTTTGATAAATTAATATTTTCAATTCTTCAAGTTCTTATGTCATAAAATTTCATTCCTACTCAAATAATCCATTAATATATCTTTAATATAATGCAAGACAAGTTTATCCTTATATAGGCAAAGGTCAGGTTAAAAAAAATTGTAGTAACATAAACAACTTTTTTTTATTAAACATTTTCTTGTTCAAAAGAAGAAATCCATTCTATATATAATTATTGAAATTTGATTTCTTGTATTTGGTCTCATAAATTTTCCAATACTATTAAATTCTTAGAAACTTATCATGTTGTGAAAACTACTAAAATTTCAAAGCTTTGATACCATTAAAAAGTGGACATTTGTTACAGTAATCAATCTGTGGATTGAATAAGTGTGGAAGTATGTTATTATTTGGGAACGCATTTCATATTAAGTGCACTAGACGTCATTGACCGATTTTTAGGCTAGTCAAATATTCTACAAATTCTAAAAACCTATCTTTAATATCTTTACGGAGTAAACTATAAGTGTCCTTACAACATTATCTAAAAATGGAAAGGTTTTGAATAATCGTTTAAGTACGGGGTCTTAAATTTTAATCGAATATAAACATTTTCTCTTAAATGCAACTTTAATGATCATCGATTCAACTTGTTTAACATTGTTATATGAGTTCGATGGAAAATTAGGCCTATAACCAGACAAGTTTCAATCAAGTACGATTTATTACAAAAAAAAAACACAAAATTTTAAATATTTTCTCTGTCCCCTGCACCATAGTTGTTGCTCCTAACTGAAGTAGATCCTTGAAGCTGGCTGCTCCTTCCTCTTCATTGGTTATACAGGCTGAATTGGCAGAAAGTCCCCAGTCTGCTTTGTTATATCTGTTACAATATTGTTCGTATTACCAACTGTTTTTTATACGCTTAAATGCTATTTGTACATTAAAAAAAAATCCCTTATTCTCAAAATATTTAAAACATTCGTTTACTCATAAAAACATATAAAGC
The DNA here is from genome assembly GCF_965202585.1 of Thalia democratica. Lineage (NCBI taxonomy): Eukaryota > Metazoa > Chordata > Thaliacea > Salpida > Salpidae > Thalia > Thalia democratica. The sequence continues at coordinate 70,724,912 of NC_139169.1, read as the reverse complement.
ATTTCATAGTTATAAACAATTGCATAGTAATAACTTTAACTAATACTTGGAGCTTGTACTAACAATCAATTTACAAAATTTTTTTGATTACTTTTAGCTTTAGACATGGATTTATTGAGATATATCATCTTAATTTGTTTTTGAAAGAACTGTTATGAATGAAATAATTTTTAGGATTTAATAAACTAGAGAGCTTTATTCAAAATGATTATATTTTTCTTTAAAAAATTACTTTATTAATTTTGTCTATAACTATTATATTTTAACACATCATTTATTATACATATAACACATCTATATTTCTCAAATATTTTTGTTACTTATAGATAAAGACATGAACTTATTCTTTTAAGAATTTATTTTACAAACTAAGTTTCGGTCAAAGACCTCGTCAGTGCTTAAATAAATCTAAAAATATATGTGACAGTCATGGAAAAAAGAATTTAAACAATTGAATTAAAATAAAAACAAATTTTTACTCACAATTTTTACTTTAAAACTAAACAAATTAAATTTTAATATTACGATCGAGTTTAAGGTAAAGTTTAAATTTTAATTAAGTTTTTAAATCGATACAATAACAATAATAATAATAAAAGCTGTACGTAGCTTCCTTTTTTCTTCTAGTTAATTATCAAAGTAAACATTTCTTAAGCAAAAATGTAGTTAATAAAGTGAGCTAAAAGTTGAGGTGCATTTTAACGTAGCTTATTTAAATTGTGACGTAACTATTGAAATTTAAACAATCTGGTGCTTGTAATAGCTATCAAAATTTGAAATCCCGCTCGAGTGCTTTATATAAAAACTTATAGTTAAAACAAATTTTTACATAAGTAAAAACACAACAAGTTAAATTATAATATAAAAATTTATTTATGGCAAAGTTTAAATTTTCTAGTTAAGTTTCAAAATCAAAGAACAACACAAATAATAATATATGTATGTAGCATGCATAAAACCTGTATTACTTATGTAAAAACTATGTTACTTGACTAATTAATAAACGTTTGGTTATACCTCATTGTAGCAGAAATTTTGTTATCAATTAGAGATTAAATTAGAATTCTGACAGAAATATGACTGTGTTAAGTAATGAAAGTATAATGAAATAATGAGAGTTTAAAACACAAAAACTATTTTTAGTTTGTGCCTTTCATAAGGAGCCTATTGTAATCTATTGCTTCAACCTTTGTAGCTTAGCTGTCTTAACACCCCTGTTTTTATACCTTTTGATAAATTAATATTTTCAATTCTTCAAGTTCTTATGTCATAAAATTTCATTCCTACTCAAATAATCCATTAATATATCTTTAATATAATGCAAGACAAGTTTATCCTTATATAGGCAAAGGTCAGGTTAAAAAAAATTGTAGTAACATAAACAACTTTTTTTTATTAAACATTTTCTTGTTCAAAAGAAGAAATCCATTCTATATATAATTATTGAAATTTGATTTCTTGTATTTGGTCTCATAAATTTTCCAATACTATTAAATTCTTAGAAACTTATCATGTTGTGAAAACTACTAAAATTTCAAAGCTTTGATACCATTAAAAAGTGGACATTTGTTACAGTAATCAATCTGTGGATTGAATAAGTGTGGAAGTATGTTATTATTTGGGAACGCATTTCATATTAAGTGCACTAGACGTCATTGACCGATTTTTAGGCTAGTCAAATATTCTACAAATTCTAAAAACCTATCTTTAATATCTTTACGGAGTAAACTATAAGTGTCCTTACAACATTATCTAAAAATGGAAAGGTTTTGAATAATCGTTTAAGTACGGGGTCTTAAATTTTAATCGAATATAAACATTTTCTCTTAAATGCAACTTTAATGATCATCGATTCAACTTGTTTAACATTGTTATATGAGTTCGATGGAAAATTAGGCCTATAACCAGACAAGTTTCAATCAAGTACGATTTATTACAAAAAAAAAACACAAAATTTTAAATATTTTCTCTGTCCCCTGCACCATAGTTGTTGCTCCTAACTGAAGTAGATCCTTGAAGCTGGCTGCTCCTTCCTCTTCATTGGTTATACAGGCTGAATTGGCAGAAAGTCCCCAGTCTGCTTTGTTATATCTGTTACAATATTGTTCGTATTACCAACTGTTTTTTATACGCTTAAATGCTATTTGTACATTAAAAAAAAATCCCTTATTCTCAAAATATTTAAAACATTCGTTTACTCATAAAAACATATAAAGCATTTCATAGTTATAAACAATTGCATAGTAATAACTTTAACTAATACTTGGAGCTTGTACTAACAATCAATTTACAAAATTTTTTTGATTACTTTTAGCTTTAGACATGGATTTATTGAGATATATCATCTTAATTTGTTTTTGAAAGAACTGTTATGAATGAAATAATTTTTAGGATTTAATAAACTAGAGAGCTTTATTCAAAATGATTATATTTTTCTTTAAAAAATTACTTTATTAATTTTGTCTATAACTATTATATTTTAACACATCATTTATTATACATATAACACATCTATATTTCTCAAATATTTTTGTTACTTATAGATAAAGACATGAACTTATTCTTTTAAGAATTTATTTTACAAACTAAGTTTCGGTCAAAGACCTCGTCAGTGCTTAAATAAATCTAAAAATATATGTGACAGTCATGGAAAAAAGAATTTAAACAATTGAATTAAAATAAAAACAAATTTTTACTCACAATTTTTACTTTAAAACTAAACAAATTAAATTTTAATATTACGATCGAGTTTAAGGTAAAGTTTAAATTTTAATTAAGTTTTTAAATCGATACAATAACAATAATAATAATAAAAGCTGTACGTAGCTTCCTTTTTTCTTCTAGTTAATTATCAAAGTAAACATTTCTTAAGCAAAAATGTAGTTAATAAAGTGAGCTAAAAGTTGAGGTGCATTTTAACGTAGCTTATTTAAATTGTGACGTAACTATTGAAATTTAAACAATCTGGTGCTTGTAATAGCTATCAAAATTTGAAATCCCGCTCGAGTGCTTTATATAAAAACTTATAGTTAAAACAAATTTTTACATAAGTAAAAACACAACAAGTTAAATTATAATATAAAAATTTATTTATGGCAAAGTTTAAATTTTCTAGTTAAGTTTCAAAATCAAAGAACAACACAAATAATAATATATGTATGTAGCATGCATAAAACCTGTATTACTTATGTAAAAACTATGTTACTTGACTAATTAATAAACGTTTGGTTATACCTCATTGTAGCAGAAATTTTGTTATCAATTAGAGATTAAATTAGAATTCTGACAGAAATATGACTGTGTTAAGTAATGAAAGTATAATGAAATAATGAGAGTTTAAAACACAAAAACTATTTTTAGTTTGTGCCTTTCATAAGGAGCCTATTGTAATCTATTGCTTCAACCTTTGTAGCTTAGCTGTCTTAACACCCCTGCTTTTATACCTTTTGATAAATTAATATTTTCAATTCTTCAAGTTCTTATGTCATAAAATTTCATTCCTACTCAAATAATCCATTAATATATCTTTAATATAATGCAAGACAAGTTTATCCTTATATAGGCAAAGGTCAGGTTAAAAAAAATTGTAGTAACATAAACAACTTTTTTTTATTAAACATTTTCTTGTTCAAAAGAAGAAATCCATTCTATATATAATTATTGAAATTTGATTTCTTGTATTTGGTCTCATAAATTTTCCAATACTATTAAATTCTTAGAAACTTATCATGTTGTGAAAACTACTAAAATTTCAAAGCTTTGATACCATTAAAAAGTGGACATTTGTTACAGTAATCAATCTGTGGATTGAATAAGTGTGGAAGTATGTTATTATTTGGGAACGCATTTCATATTAAGTGCACTAGACGTCATTGACCGATTTTTAGGCTAGTCAAATATTCTACAAATTCTAAAAACCTATCTTTAATATCTTTACGGAGTAAACTATAAGTGTCCTTACAACATTATCTAAAAATGGAAAGGTTTTGAATAATCGTTTAAGTACGGGGTCTTAAATTTTAATCGAATATAAACATTTTCTCTTAAATGCAACTTTAATGATCATCAATTCAACTTGTTTAACATTGTTATATGAGTTCGATGGAAAATTAGGCCTATAACCAGACAAGTTTCAATCAAGTACGATTTATTACAAAAAAAAAACACAAAATTTTAAATATTTTCTCTGTCCCCTGCACCATAGTTGTTGCTCCTAACTGAAGTAGATCCTTGAAGCTGGCTGCTCCTTCCTCTTCATTGGTTATACAGGCTGAATTGGTAGAAAGTCCCCAGTCTGCTTTGTTATATCTGTTACAATATTGTTCGTATTACCAACTGTTTTTTATACGCTTAAATGCTATTTGTACATTAAAAAAAAATCCCTTATTCTCAAAATATTTAAAACATTCGTTTACTCATAAAAACATATAAAGCATTTCATAGTTATAAACAATTGCATAGTAATAACTTTAACTAATACTTGGAGCTTGTACTAACAATCAATTTACAAAATTTTTTTGATTACTTTTAGCTTTAGACATGGATTTATTGAGATATATCATCTTAATTTGTTTTTGAAAGAACTGTTATGAATGAAATAATTTTTAGGATTTAATAAACTAGAGAGCTTTATTCAAAATGATTATATTTTTCTTTAAAAAATTACTTTATTAATTTTGTCTATAACTATTATATTTTAACACATCATTTATTATACATATAACACATCTATATTTCTCAAATATTTTTGTTACTTATAGATAAAGACATGAACTTATTCTTTTAAGAATTTATTTTACAAACTAAGTTTCGGTCAAAGACCTCGTCAGTGCTTAAATAAATCTAAAAATATATGTGACAGTCATGGAAAAAAGAATTTAAACAATTGAATTAAAATAAAAACAAATTTTTACTCACAATTTTTACTTTAAAACTAAACAAATTAAATTTTAATATTACGATCGAGTTTAAGGTAAAGTTTAAATTTTAATTAAGTTTTTAAATCGATACAATAACAATAATAATAATAAAAGCTGTACGTAGCTTCCTTTTTTCTTCTAGTTAATTATCAAAGTAAACATTTCTTAAGCAAAAATGTAGTTAATAAAGTGAGCTAAAAGTTGAGGTACATTTTAACGTAGCTTATTTAAATTGTGACGTAACTATTGAAATTTAAACAATCTGGTGCTTGTAATAGCTATCAAAATTTGAAATCCCGCTCGAGTGCTTTATATAAAAACTTATAGTTAAAACAAATTTTTACATAAGTAAAAACACAACAAGTTAAATTATAATATAAAAATTTATTTATGGCAAAGTTTAAATTTTCTAGTTAAGTTTCAAAATCAAAGAACAACACAAATAATAATATATGTATGTAGCATGCATAAAACCTGTATTACTTATGTAAAAACTATGTTACTTGACTAATTAATAAACGTTTGGTTATACCTCATTGTAGCAGAAATTTTGTTATCAATTAGAGATTAAATTAGAATTCTGACAGAAATATGACTGTGTTAAGTAATGAAAGTATAATGAAATAATGAGAGTTTAAAACACAAAAACTATTTTTAGTTTGTGCCTTTCATAAGGAGCCTATTGTAATCTATTGCTTCAACCTTTGTAGCTTAGCTGTCTTAACACCCCTGCTTTTATACCTTTTGATAAATTAATATTTTCAATTCTTCAAGTTCTTATGTCATAAAATTTCATTCCTACTCAAATAATCCATTAATATATCTTTAATATAATGCAAGACAAGTTTATCCTTATATAGGCAAAGGTCAGGTTAAAAAAAATTGTAGTAACATAAACAACTTTTTTTTATTAAACATTTTCTTGTTCAAAAGAAGAAATCCATTCTATATATAATTATTGAAATTTGATTTCTTGTATTTGGTCTCATAAATTTTCCAATACTATTAAATTCTTAGAAACTTATCATGTTGTGAAAACTACTAAAATTTCAAAGCTTTGATACCATTAAAAAGTGGACATTTGTTACAGTAATCAATCTGTGGATTGAATAAGTGTGGAAGTATGTTATTATTTGGGAACGCATTTCATATTAAGTGCACTAGACGTCATTGACCGATTTTTAGGCTAGTCAAATATTCTACAAATTCTAAAAACCTATCTTTAATATCTTTACGGAGTAAACTATAAGTGTCCTTACAACATTATCTAAAAATGGAAAGGTTTTGAATAATCGTTTAAGTACGGGGTCTTAAATTTTAATCGAATATAAACATTTTCTCTTAAATGCAACTTTAATGATCATCGATTCAACTTGTTTAACATTGTTATATGAGTTCGATGGAAAATTAGGCCTATAACCAGACAAGTTTCAATCAAGTACGATTTATTACAAAAAAAAAACACAAAATTTTAAATATTTTCTCTGTCCCCTGCACCATAGTTGTTGCTCCTAACTGAAGTAGATCCTTGAAGCTGGCTGCTCCTTCCTCTTCATTGGTTATACAGGCTGAATTGGTAGAAAGTCCCCAGTCTGCTTTGTTATATCTGTTACAATATTGTTCGTATTACCAACTGTTTTTTATACGCTTAAATGCTATTTGTACATTAAAAAAAATCCCTTATTCTCAAAATATTTAAAACATTCGTTTACTCATAAAAACATATAAAGCATTTCATAGTTATAAACAATTGCATAGTAATAACTTTAACTAATACTTGGAGCTTGTACTAACAATCAATTTACAAAATTTTTTTGATTACTTTTAGCTTTAGACATGGATTTATTGAGATATATCATCTTAATTTGTTTTTGAACGAACTGTTATGAATGAAATAATTTTTAGGATTTAATAAACTAGAGAGCTTTATTCAAAATGATTATATTTTTCTTTAAAAAATTACTTTATTAATTTTGTCTATAACTATTATATTTTAACACATCATTTATTATACATATAACACATCTATATTTCTCAAATATTTTTGTTACTTATAGATAAAGACATGAACTTATTCTTTTAAGAATTTATTTTACAAACTAAGTTTCGGTCAAAGACCTCGTCAGTGCTTAAATAAATCTAAAAATATATGTGACAGTCATGGAAAAAAGAATTTAAACAATTGAATTAAAATAAAAACAAATTTTTACTCACAATTTTTACTTTAAAACTAAACAAATTAAATTTTAATATTACGATCGAGTTTAAGGTAAAGTTTAAATTTTAATTAAGTTTTTAAATCGATACAATAACAATAATAATAATAAAAGCTGTACGTAGCTTCCTTTTTTCTTCTAGTTAATTATCAAAGTAAACATTTCTTAAGCAAAAATGTAGTTAATAAAGTGAGCTAAAAGTTGAGGTGCATTTTAACGTAGCTTATTTAAATTGTGACGTAACTATTGAAATTTAAACAATCTGGTGCTTGTAATAGCTATCAAAATTTGAAATCCCGCTCGAGTGCTTTATATAAAAACTTATAGTTAATTATAAAACAAATTTTTACATAAGTAAAAACACAACAAGTTAAATTATAATATAAAAATTTATTTATGGCAAAGTTTAAATTTTCTAGTTAAGTTTCAAAATCAAAGAACAACACAAATAATAATATATGTATGTAGCATGCATAAAACCTGTATTACTTATGTAAAAACTATGTTACTTGACTAATTAATAAACGTTTGGTTATACCTCATTGTAGCAGAAATTTTGTTATCAATTAGAGATTAAATTAGAATTCTGACAGAAATATGACTGTGTTAAGTAATGAAAGTATAATGAAATAATGAGAGTTTAAAACACAAAAACTATTTTTAGTTTGTGCCTTTCATAAGGAGCCTATTGTAATCTATTGCTTCAACCTTTGTAGCTTAGCTGTCTTAACACCCCTGCTTTTATACCTTTTGATAAATTAATATTTTCAATTCTTCAAGTTCTTATGTCATAAAATTTCATTCCTACTCAAATAATCCATTAATATATCTTTAATATAATGCAAGACAAGTTTATCCTTATATAGGCAAAGGTCAGGTTAAAAAAAATTGTAGTAACATAAACAACTTTTTTTTATTAAACATTTTCTTGTTCAAAAGAAGAAATCCATTCTATATATAATTATTGAAATTTGATTTCTTGTATTTGGTCTCATAAATTTTCCAATACTATTAAATTCTTAGAAACTTATCATGTTGTGAAAACTACTAAAATTTCAAAGCTTTGATACCATTAAAAAGTGGACATTTGTTACAGTAATCAATCTGTGGATTGAATAAGTGTGGAAGTATGTTATTATTTGGGAACGCATTTCATATTAAGTGCACTAGACGTCATTGACCGATTTTTAGGCTAGTCAAATATTCTACAAATTCTAAAAACCTATCTTTAATATCTTTACGGAGTAAACTATAAGTGTCCTTACAACATTATCTAAAAATGGAAAGGTTTTGAATAATCGTTTAAGTACGGGGTCTTAAATTTTAATCGAATATAAACATTTTCTCTTAAATGCAACTTTAATGATCATCGATTCAACTTGTTTAACATTGTTATATGAGTTCGATGGAAAATTAGGCCTATAACCAGACAAGTTTCAATCAAGTACGATTTATTACAAAAAAAAAACACAAAATTTTAAATATTTTCTCTGTCCCCTGCACCATAGTTGTTGCTCCTAACTGAAGTAGATCCTTGAAGCTGGCTGCTCCTTCCTCTTCATTGGTTATACAGGCTGAATTGGCAGAAAGTCCCCAGTCTGCTTTGTTATATCTGTTACAATATTGTTCGTATTACCAACTGTTTTTTATACGCTTAAATGCTATTTGTACATTAAAAAAAAATCCCTTATTCTCAAAATATTTAAAACATTCGTTTACTCATAAAAACATATAAAGCATTTCATAGTTATAAACAATTGCATAGTAATAACTTTAACTAATACTTGGAGCTTGTACTAACAATCAATTTACAAAATTTTTTGATTACTTTTAGCTTTAGACATGGATTTATTGAGATATATCATCTTAATTTGTTTTTGAAAGAACTGTTATGAATGAAATAATTTTTAGGATTTAATAAACTAGAGAGCTTTATTCAAAATGATTATATTTTTCTTTAAAAAATTACTTTATTAATTTTGTCTATAACTATTATATTTTAACACATCATTTATTATACATATAACACATCTATATTTCTCAAATATTTTTGTTACTTATAGATAAAGACATGAACTTATTCTTTTAAGAATTTATTTTACAAACTAAGTTTCGGTCAAAGACCTCGTCAGTGCTTAAATAAATCTAAAAATATATGTGACAGTCATGGAAAAAAGAATTTAAACAATTGAATTAAAATAAAAACAAATTTTTACTCACAATTTTTACTTTAAAACTAAACAAATTAAATTTTAATATTACGATCGAGTTTAAGGTAAAGTTTAAATTTTAATTAAGTTTTTAAATCGATACAATAACAATAATAATAATAAAAGCTGTACGTAGCTTCCTTTTTTCTTCTAGTTAATTATCAAAGTAAACATTTCTTAAGCAAAAATGTAGTTAATAAAGTGAGCTAAAAGTTGAGGTGCATTTTAACGTAGCTTATTTAAATTGTGACGTAACTATTGAAATTTAAACAATCTGGTGCTTGTAATAGCTATCAAAATTTGAAATCCCGCTCGAGTGCTTTATATAAAAACTTATAGTTAAAACAAATTTTTACATAAGTAAAAACACAACAAGTTAAATTATAATATAAAAATTTATTTATGGCAAAGTTTAAATTTTCTAGTTAAGTTTCAAAATCAAAGAACAACACAAATAATAATATATGTATGTAGCATGCATAAAACCTGTATTACTTATGTAAAAACTATGTTACTTGACTAATTAATAAACGTTTGGTTATACCTCATTGTAGCAGAAATTTTGTTATCAATTAGAGATTAAATTAGAATTCTGACAGAAATATGACTGTGTTAAGTAATGAAAGTATAATGAAATAATGAGAGTTTAAAACACAAAAACTATTTTTAGTTTGTGCCTTTCATAAGGAGCCTATTGTAATCTATTGCTTCAACCTTTGTAGCTTAGCTGTCTTAACACCCCTGCTTTTATACCTTTTGATAAATTAATATTTTCAATTCTTCAAGTTCTTATGTCATAAAATTTCATTCCTACTCAAATAATCCATTAATATATCTTTAATATAATGCAAGACAAGTTTATCCTTATATAGGCAAAGGTCAGGTTAAAAAAAATTGTAGTAACATAAACAACTTTTTTTTATTAAACATTTTCTTGTTCAAAAGAAGAAATCCATTCTATATATAATTATTGAAATTTGATTTCTTGTATTTGGTCTCATAAATTTTCCAATACTATTAAATTCTTAGAAACTTATCATGTTGTGAAAACTACTAAAATTTCAAAGCTTTGATACCATTAAAAAGTGGACATTTGTTACAGTAATCAATCTGTGGATTGAATTAAGTGTGGAAGTATGTTATTATTTGGGAACGCATTTCATATTAAGTGCACTAGACGTCATTGACCGATTTTTAGGCTAGTCAAATATTCTACAAATTCTAAAAACCTATCTTTAATATCTTTACGGAGTAAACTATAAGTGTCCTTACAACATTATCTAAAAATGGAAAGGTTTTGAATAATCGTTTAAGTACGGGGTCTTAAATTTTAATCGAATATAAACATTTTCTCTTAAATGCAACTTTAATGATCATCGATTCAACTTGTTTAACATTGTTATATGAGTTCGATGGAAAATTAGGCCTATAACCAGACAAGTTTCAATCAAGTACGATTTATTACAAAAAAAAAACACAAAATTTTAAATATTTTCTCTGTCCCCTGCACCATAGTTGTTGCTCCTAACTGAAGTAGATCCTTGAAGCTGGCTGCTCCTTCCTCTTCATTGGTTATACAGGCTGAATTGGCAGAAAGTCCCCAGTCTGCTTTGTTATATCTGTTACAATATTGTTCGTATTACCAACTGTTTTTTATACGCTTAAATGCTATTTGTACATTAAAAAAAAATCCCTTATTCTCAAAATATTTAAAACATTCGTTTACTCATAAAAACATATAAAGCACTTCATAGTTATAAACAATTGCATAGTAATAACTTTAACTAATACTTGGAGCTTGTACTAACAATCAATTTACAAAATTTTTTTGATTACTTTTAGCTTTAGACATGGATTTATTGAGATATATCATCTTAATTTGTTTTTGAAAGAACTGTTATGAATGAAATAATTTTTAGGATTTAATAAACTAGAGAGCTTTATTCAAAATGATTATATTTTTCTTTAAAAAATTACTTTATTAATTTTGTCTATAACTATTATATTTTAACACATCATTTATTATACATATAACACATCTATATTTCTCAAATATTTTTGTTACTTATAGATAAAGACATGAACTTATTCTTTTAAGAATTTATTTTACAAACTAAGTTTCGGTCAAAGACCTCGTCAGTGCTTAAATAAATCTAAAAATATATGTGACAGTCATGGAAAAAAGAATTTAAACAATTGAATTAAAATAAAAACAAATTTTTACTCACAATTTTTACTTTAAAACTAAACAAATTAAATTTTAATATTACGATCGAGTTTAAGGTAAAGTTTAAATTTTAATTAAGTTTTTAAATCGATACAATAACAATAATAATAATAAAAGCTGTACGTAGCTTCCTTTTTTCTTCTAGTTAATTATCAAAGTAAACATTTCTTAAGCAAAAATGTAGTTAATAAAGTGAGCTAAAAGTTGAGGTGCATTTTAACGTAGCTTATTTAAATTGTGACGTAACTATTGAAATTTAAACAATCTGGTGCTTGTAATAGCTATCAAAATTTGAAATCCCGCTCGAGTGCTTTATATAAAAACTTATAGTTAAAACAAATTTTTACATAAGTAAAAACACAACAAGTTAAATTATAATATAAAAATTTATTTATGGCAAAGTTTAAATTTTCTAGTTAAGTTTCAAAATCAAAGAACAACACAAATAATAATATATGTATGTAGCATGCATAAAACCTGTATTACTTATGTAAAAACTATGTTACTTGACTAATTAATAAACGTTTGGTTATACCTCATTGTAGCAGAAATTTTGTTATCAATTAGAGATTAAATTAGAATTCTGACAGAAATATGACTGTGTTAAGTAATGAAAGTATAATGAAATAATGAGAGTTTAAAACACAAAAACTATTTTTAGTTTGTGCCTTTCATAAGGAGCCTATTGTAATCTATTGCTTCAACCTTTGTAGCTTAGCTGTCTTAACACCCCTGCTTTTATACCTTTTGATAAATTAATATTTTCAATTCTTCAAGTTCTTATGTCATAAAATTTCATTCCTACTCAAATAATCCATTAATATATCTTTAATATAATGCAAGACAAGTTTATCCTTATATAGGCAAAGGTCAGGTTAAAAAAAATTGTAGTAACATAAACAACTTTTTTTTATTAAACATTTTCTTGTTCAAAAGAAGAAATCCATTCTATATATAATTATTGAAATTTGATTTCTTGTATTTGGTCTCATAAATTTTCCAATACTATTAAATTCTTAGAAACTTATCATGTTGTGAAAACTACTAAAATTTCAAAGCTTTGATACCATTAAAAAGTGGACATTTGTTACAGTAATCAATCTGTGGATTGAATAAGTGTGGAAGTATGTTATTATTTGGGAACGCATTTCATATTAAGTGCACTAGACGTCATTGACCGATTTTTAGGCTAGTCAAATATTCTACAAATTCTAAAAACCTATCTTTAATATCTTTACGGAGTAAACTATAAGTGTCCTTACAACATTATCTAAAAATGGAAAGGTTTTGAATAATCGTTTAAGTACGGGGTCTTAAATTTTAATCGAATATAAACATTTTCTCTTAAATGCAACTTTAATGATCATCGATTCAACTTGTTTAACATTGTTATATGAGTTCGATGGAAAATTAGGCCTATAACCAGACAAGTTTCAATCAAGTACGATTTATTACAAAAAAAAAACACAAAATTTTAAATATTTTCTCTGTCCCCTGCACCATAGTTGTTGCTCCTAACTGAAGTAGATCCTTGAAGCTGGCTGCTCCTTCCTCTTCATTGGTTATACAGGCTGAATTGGCAGAAAGTCCCCAGTCTGCTTTGTTATATCTGTTACAATATTGTTCGTATTACCAACTGTTTTTTATACGCTTAAATGCTATTTGTACATTAAAAAAAAATCCCTTATTCTCAAAATATTTAAAACATTCGTTTACTCATAAAAACATATAAAGCATTTCATAGTTATAAACAATTGCATAGTAATAACTTTAACTAATACTTGGAGCTTGTACTAACAATCAATTTACAAAATTTTTTTGATTACTTTTAGCTTTAGACATGGATTTATTGAGATATATCATCTTAATTTGTTTTTGAAAGAACTGTTATGAATGAAATAATTTTTAGGATTTAATAAACTAGAGAGCTTTATTCAAAATGATTATATTTTTCTTTAAAAAATTACTTTATTAATTTTGTCTATAACTATTATATTTTAACACATCATTTATTATACATATAACACATCTATATTTCTCAAATATTTTTGTTACTTATAGATAAAGACATGAACTTATTCTTTTAAGAATTTATTTTACAAACTAAGTTTCGGTCAAAGACCTCGTCAGTGCTTAAATAAATCTAAAAATATATGTGACAGTCATGGAAAAAAGAATTTAAACAATTGAATTAAAATAAAAACAAATTTTTACTCACAATTTTTACTTTAAAACTAAACAAATTAAATTTTAATATTACGATCGAGTTTAAGGTAAAGTTTAAATTTTAATTAAGTTTTTAAATCGATACAATAACAATAATAATAATAAAAGCTGTACGTAGCTTCCTTTTTTCTTCTAGTTAATTATCAAAGTAAACATTTCTTAAGCAAAAATGTAGTTAATAAAGTGAGCTAAAAGTTGAGGTGCATTTTAACGTAGCTTATTTAAATTGTGACGTAACTATTGAAATTTAAACAATCTGGTGCTTGTAATAGCTATCAAAATTTGAAATCCCGCTCGAGTGCTTTATATAAAAACTTATAGTTAAAACAAATTTTTACATAAGTAAAAACACAACAAGTTAAATTATAATATAAAAATTTATTTATGGCAAAGTTTAAATTTTCTAGTTAAGTTTCAAAATCAAAGAACAACACAAATAATAATATATGTATGTAGCATGCATAAAACCTGTATTACTTATGTAAAAACTATGTTACTTGACTAATTAATAAACGTTTGGTTATACCTCATTGTAGCAGAAATTTTGTTATCAATTAGAGATTAAATTAGAATTCTGACAGAAATATGACTGTGTTAAGTAATGAAAGTATAATGAAATAATGAGAGTTTAAAACACAAAAACTATTTTTAGTTTGTGCCTTTCATAAGGAGCCTATTGTAATCTATTGCTTCAACCTTTGTAGCTTAGCTGTCTTAACACCCCTGTTTTTATACCTTTTGATAAATTAATATTTTCAATTCTTCAAGTTCTTATGTCATAAAATTTCATTCCTACTCAAATAATCCATTAATATATCTTTAATATAATGCAAGACAAGTTTATCCTTATATAGGCAAAGGTCAGGTTAAAAAAAATTGTAGTAACATAAACAACTTTTTTTTATTAAACATTTTCTTGTTCAAAAGAAGAAATCCATTCTATATATAATTATTGAAATTTGATTTCTTGTATTTGGTCTCATAAATTTTCCAATACTATTAAATTCTTAGAAACTTATCATGTTGTGAAAACTACTAAAATTTCAAAGCTTTGATACCATTAAAAAGTGGACATTTGTTACAGTAATCAATCTGTGGATTGAATAAGTGTGGAAGTATGTTATTATTTGGGAACGCATTTCATATTAAGTGCACTAGACGTCATTGACCGATTTTTAGGCTAGTCAAATATTCTACAAATTCTAAAAACCTATCTTTAATATCTTTACGGAGTAAACTATAAGTGTCCTTACAACATTATCTAAAAATGGAAAGGTTTTGAATAATCGTTTAAGTACGGGGTCTTAAATTTTAATCGAATATAAACATTTTCTCTTAAATGCAACTTTAATGATCATCGATTCAACTTGTTTAACATTGTTATATGAGTTCGATGGAAAATTAGGCCTATAACCAGACAAGTTTCAATCAAGTACGATTTATTACAAAAAAAAAACACAAAATTTTAAATATTTTCTCTGTCCCCTGCACCATAGTTGTTGCTCCTAACTGAAGTAGATCCTTGAAGCTGGCTGCTCCTTCCTCTTCATTGGTTATACAGGCTGAATTGGCAGAAAGTCCCCAGTCTGCTTTGTTATATCTGTTACAATATTGTTCGTATTACCAACTGTTTTTTATACGCTTAAATGCTATTTGTACATTAAAAAAAAATCCCTTATTCTCAAAATATTTAAAACATTCGTTTACTCATAAAAACATATAAAGCATTTCATAGTTATAAACAATTGCATAGTAATAACTTTAACTAATACTTGGAGCTTGTACTAACAATCAATTTACAAAATTTTTTTGATTACTTTTAGCTTTAGACATGGATTTATTGAGATATATCATCTTAATTTGTTTTTGAAAGAACTGTTATGAATGAAATAATTTTTAGGATTTAATAAACTAGAGAGCTTTATTCAAAATGATTATATTTTTCTTTAAAAAATTACTTTATTAATTTTGTCTATAACTATTATATTTTAACACATCATTTATTATACATATAACACATCTATATTTCTCAAATATTTTTGTTACTTATAGATAAAGACATGAACTTATTCTTTTAAGAATTTATTTTACAAACTAAGTTTCGGTCAAAGACCTCGTCAGTGCTTAAATAAATCTAAAAATATATGTGACAGTCATGGAAAAAAGAATTTAAACAATTGAATTAAAATAAAAACAAATTTTTACTCACAATTTTTACTTTAAAACTAAACAAATTAAATTTTAATATTACGATCGAGTTTAAGGTAAAGTTTAAATTTTAATTAAGTTTTTAAATCGATACAATAACAATAATAATAATAAAAGCTGTACGTAGCTTCCTTTTTTCTTCTAGTTAATTATCAAAGTAAACATTTCTTAAGCAAAAATGTAGTTAATAAAGTGAGCTAAAAGTTGAGGTGCATTTTAACGTAGCTTATTTAAATTGTGACGTAACTATTGAAATTTAAACAATCTGGTGCTTGTAATAGCTATCAAAATTTGAAATCCCGCTCGAGTGCTTTATATAAAAACTTATAGTTAAAACAAATTTTTACATAAGTAAAAACACAACAAGTTAAATTATAATATAAAAATTTATTTATGGCAAAGTTTAAATTTTCTAGTTAAGTTTCAAAATCAAAGAACAACACAAATAATAATATATGTATGTAGCATGCATAAAACCTGTATTACTTATGTAAAAACTATGTTACTTGACTAATTAATAAACGTTTGGTTATACCTCATTGTAGCAGAAATTTTGTTATCAATTAGAGATTAAATTAGAATTCTGACAGAAATATGACTGTGTTAAGTAATGAAAGTATAATGAAATAATGAGAGTTTAAAACACAAAAACTATTTTTAGTTTGTGCCTTTCATAAGGAGCCTATTGTAATCTATTGCTTCAACCTTTGTAGCTTAGCTGTCTTAACACCCCTGCTTTTATACCTTTTGATAAATTAATATTTTCAATTCTTCAAGTTCTTATGTCATAAAATTTCATTCCTACTCAAATAATCCATTAATATATCTTTAATATAATGCAAGACAAGTTTATCCTTATATAGGCAAAGGTCAGGTTAAAAAAAATTGTAGTAACATAAACAACTTTTTTTTATTAAACATTTTCTTGTTCAAAAGAAGAAATCCATTCTATATATAATTATTGAAATTTGATTTCTTGTATTTGGTCTCATAAATTTTCCAATACTATTAAATTCTTAGAAACTTATCATGTTGTGAAAACTACTAAAATTTCAAAGCTTTGATACCATTAAAAAGTGGACATTTGTTACAGTAATCAATCTGTGGATTGAATAAGTGTGGAAGTATGTTATTATTTGGGAACGCATTTCATATTAAGTGCACTAGACGTCATTGACCGATTTTTAGGCTAGTCAAATATTCTACAAATTCTAAAAACCTATCTTTAATATCTTTACGGAGTAAACTATAAGTGTCCTTACAACATTATCTAAAAATGGAAAGGTTTTGAATAATCGTTTAAGTACGGGGTCTTAAATTTTAATCGAATATAAACATTTTCTCTTAAATGCAACTTTAATGATCATCAATTCAACTTGTTTAACATTGTTATATGAGTTCGATGGAAAATTAGGCCTATAACCAGACAAGTTTCAATCAAGTACGATTTATTACAAAAAAAAAACACAAAATTTTAAATATTTTCTCTGTCCCCTGCACCATAGTTGTTGCTCCTAACTGAAGTAGATCCTTGAAGCTGGCTGCTCCTTCCTCTTCATTGGTTATACAGGCTGAATTGGTAGAAAGTCCCCAGTCTGCTTTGTTATATCTGTTACAATATTGTTCGTATTACCAACTGTTTTTTATACGCTTAAATGCTATTTGTACATTAAAAAAAAATCCCTTATTCTCAAAATATTTAAAACATTCGTTTACTCATAAAAACATATAAAGCATTTCATAGTTATAAACAATTGCATAGTAATAACTTTAACTAATACTTGGAGCTTGTACTAACAATCAATTTACAAAATTTTTTTGATTACTTTTAGCTTTAGACATGGATTTATTGAGATATATCATCTTAATTTGTTTTTGAAAGAACTGTTATGAATGAAATAATTTTTAGGATTTAATAAACTAGAGAGCTTTATTCAAAATGATTATATTTTTCTTTAAAAAATTACTTTATTAATTTTGTCTATAACTATTATATTTTAACACATCATTTATTATACATATAACACATCTATATTTCTCAAATATTTTTGTTACTTATAGATAAAGACATGAACTTATTCTTTTAAGAATTTATTTTACAAACTAAGTTTCGGTCAAAGACCTCGTCAGTGCTTAAATAAATCTAAAAATATATGTGACAGTCATGGAAAAAAGAATTTAAACAATTGAATTAAAATAAAAACAAATTTTTACTCACAATTTTTACTTTAAAACTAAACAAATTAAATTTTAATATTACGATCGAGTTTAAGGTAAAGTTTAAATTTTAATTAAGTTTTTAAATCGATACAATAACAATAATAATAATAAAAGCTGTACGTAGCTTCCTTTTTTCTTCTAGTTAATTATCAAAGTAAACATTTCTTAAGCAAAAATGTAGTTAATAAAGTGAGCTAAAAGTTGAGGTACATTTTAACGTAGCTTATTTAAATTGTGACGTAACTATTGAAATTTAAACAATCTGGTGCTTGTAATAGCTATCAAAATTTGAAATCCCGCTCGAGTGCTTTATATAAAAACTTATAGTTAAAACAAATTTTTACATAAGTAAAAACACAACAAGTTAAATTATAATATAAAAATTTATTTATGGCAAAGTTTAAATTTTCTAGTTAAGTTTCAAAATCAAAGAACAACACAAATAATAATATATGTATGTAGCATGCATAAAACCTGTATTACTTATGTAAAAACTATGTTACTTGACTAATTAATAAACGTTTGGTTATACCTCATTGTAGCAGAAATTTTGTTATCAATTAGAGATTAAATTAGAATTCTGACAGAAATATGACTGTGTTAAGTAATGAAAGTATAATGAAATAATGAGAGTTTAAAACACAAAAACTATTTTTAGTTTGTGCCTTTCATAAGGAGCCTATTGTAATCTATTGCTTCAACCTTTGTAGCTTAGCTGTCTTAACACCCCTGCTTTTATACCTTTTGATAAATTAATATTTTCAATTCTTCAAGTTCTTATGTCATAAAATTTCATTCCTACTCAAATAATCCATTAATATATCTTTAATATAATGCAAGACAAGTTTATCCTTATATAGGCAAAGGTCAGGTTAAAAAAAATTGTAGTAACATAAACAACTTTTTTTTATTAAACATTTTCTTGTTCAAAAGAAGAAATCCATTCTATATATAATTATTGAAATTTGATTTCTTGTATTTGGTCTCATAAATTTTCCAATACTATTAAATTCTTAGAAACTTATCATGTTGTGAAAACTACTAAAATTTCAAAGCTTTGATACCATTAAAAAGTGGACATTTGTTACAGTAATCAATCTGTGGATTGAATAAGTGTGGAAGTATGTTATTATTTGGGAACGCATTTCATATTAAGTGCACTAGACGTCATTGACCGATTTTTAGGCTAGTCAAATATTCTACAAATTCTAAAAACCTATCTTTAATATCTTTACGGAGTAAACTATAAGTGTCCTTACAACATTATCTAAAAATGGAAAGGTTTTGAATAATCGTTTAAGTACGGGGTCTTAAATTTTAATCGAATATAAACATTTTCTCTTAAATGCAACTTTAATGATCATCGATTCAACTTGTTTAACATTGTTATATGAGTTCGATGGAAAATTAGGCCTATAACCAGACAAGTTTCAATCAAGTACGATTTATTACAAAAAAAAAACACAAAATTTTAAATATTTTCTCTGTCCCCTGCACCATAGTTGTTGCTCCTAACTGAAGTAGATCCTTGAAGCTGGCTGCTCCTTCCTCTTCATTGGTTATACAGGCTGAATTGGTAGAAAGTCCCCAGTCTGCTTTGTTATATCTGTTACAATATTGTTCGTATTACCAACTGTTTTTTATACGCTTAAATGCTATTTGTACATTAAAAAAAATCCCTTATTCTCAAAATATTTAAAACATTCGTTTACTCATAAAAACATATAAAGCATTTCATAGTTATAAACAATTGCATAGTAATAACTTTAACTAATACTTGGAGCTTGTACTAACAATCAATTTACAAAATTTTTTTGATTACTTTTAGCTTTAGACATGGATTTATTGAGATATATCATCTTAATTTGTTTTTGAACGAACTGTTATGAATGAAATAATTTTTAGGATTTAATAAACTAGAGAGCTTTATTCAAAATGATTATATTTTTCTTTAAAAAATTACTTTATTAATTTTGTCTATAACTATTATATTTTAACACATCATTTATTATACATATAACACATCTATATTTCTCAAATATTTTTGTTACTTATAGATAAAGACATGAACTTATTCTTTTAAGAATTTATTTTACAAACTAAGTTTCGGTCAAAGACCTCGTCAGTGCTTAAATAAATCTAAAAATATATGTGACAGTCATGGAAAAAAGAATTTAAACAATTGAATTAAAATAAAAACAAATTTTTACTCACAATTTTTACTTTAAAACTAAACAAATTAAATTTTAATATTACGATCGAGTTTAAGGTAAAGTTTAAATTTTAATTAAGTTTTTAAATCGATACAATAACAATAATAATAATAAAAGCTGTACGTAGCTTCCTTTTTTCTTCTAGTTAATTATCAAAGTAAACATTTCTTAAGCAAAAATGTAGTTAATAAAGTGAGCTAAAAGTTGAGGTGCATTTTAACGTAGCTTATTTAAATTGTGACGTAACTATTGAAATTTAAACAATCTGGTGCTTGTAATAGCTATCAAAATTTGAAATCCCGCTCGAGTGCTTTATATAAAAACTTATAGTTAATTATAAAACAAATTTTTACATAAGTAAAAACACAACAAGTTAAATTATAATATAAAAATTTATTTATGGCAAAGTTTAAATTTTCTAGTTAAGTTTCAAAATCAAAGAACAACACAAATAATAATATATGTATGTAGCATGCATAAAACCTGTATTACTTATGTAAAAACTATGTTACTTGACTAATTAATAAACGTTTGGTTATACCTCATTGTAGCAGAAATTTTGTTATCAATTAGAGATTAAATTAGAATTCTGACAGAAATATGACTGTGTTAAGTAATGAAAGTATAATGAAATAATGAGAGTTTAAAACACAAAAACTATTTTTAGTTTGTGCCTTTCATAAGGAGCCTATTGTAATCTATTGCTTCAACCTTTGTAGCTTAGCTGTCTTAACACCCCTGCTTTTATACCTTTTGATAAATTAATATTTTCAATTCTTCAAGTTCTTATGTCATAAAATTTCATTCCTACTCAAATAATCCATTAATATATCTTTAATATAATGCAAGACAAGTTTATCCTTATATAGGCAAAGGTCAGGTTAAAAAAAATTGTAGTAACATAAACAACTTTTTTTTATTAAACATTTTCTTGTTCAAAAGAAGAAATCCATTCTATATATAATTATTGAAATTTGATTTCTTGTATTTGGTCTCATAAATTTTCCAATACTATTAAATTCTTAGAAACTTATCATGTTGTGAAAACTACTAAAATTTCAAAGCTTTGATACCATTAAAAAGTGGACATTTGTTACAGTAATCAATCTGTGGATTGAATAAGTGTGGAAGTATGTTATTATTTGGGAACGCATTTCATATTAAGTGCACTAGACGTCATTGACCGATTTTTAGGCTAGTCAAATATTCTACAAATTCTAAAAACCTATCTTTAATATCTTTACGGAGTAAACTATAAGTGTCCTTACAACATTATCTAAAAATGGAAAGGTTTTGAATAATCGTTTAAGTACGGGGTCTTAAATTTTAATCGAATATAAACATTTTCTCTTAAATGCAACTTTAATGATCATCGATTCAACTTGTTTAACATTGTTATATGAGTTCGATGGAAAATTAGGCCTATAACCAGACAAGTTTCAATCAAGTACGATTTATTACAAAAAAAAAACACAAAATTTTAAATATTTTCTCTGTCCCCTGCACCATAGTTGTTGCTCCTAACTGAAGTAGATCCTTGAAGCTGGCTGCTCCTTCCTCTTCATTGGTTATACAGGCTGAATTGGCAGAAAGTCCCCAGTCTGCTTTGTTATATCTGTTACAATATTGTTCGTATTACCAACTGTTTTTTATACGCTTAAATGCTATTTGTACATTAAAAAAAAATCCCTTATTCTCAAAATATTTAAAACATTCGTTTACTCATAAAAACATATAAAGCATTTCATAGTTATAAACAATTGCATAGTAATAACTTTAACTAATACTTGGAGCTTGTACTAACAATCAATTTACAAAATTTTTTGATTACTTTTAGCTTTAGACATGGATTTATTGAGATATATCATCTTAATTTGTTTTTGAAAGAACTGTTATGAATGAAATAATTTTTAGGATTTAATAAACTAGAGAGCTTTATTCAAAATGATTATATTTTTCTTTAAAAAATTACTTTATTAATTTTGTCTATAACTATTATATTTTAACACATCATTTATTATACATATAACACATCTATATTTCTCAAATATTTTTGTTACTTATAGATAAAGACATGAACTTATTCTTTTAAGAATTTATTTTACAAACTAAGTTTCGGTCAAAGACCTCGTCAGTGCTTAAATAAATCTAAAAATATATGTGACAGTCATGGAAAAAAGAATTTAAACAATTGAATTAAAATAAAAACAAATTTTTACTCACAATTTTTACTTTAAAACTAAACAAATTAAATTTTAATATTACGATCGAGTTTAAGGTAAAGTTTAAATTTTAATTAAGTTTTTAAATCGATACAATAACAATAATAATAATAAAAGCTGTACGTAGCTTCCTTTTTTCTTCTAGTTAATTATCAAAGTAAACATTTCTTAAGCAAAAATGTAGTTAATAAAGTGAGCTAAAAGTTGAGGTGCATTTTAACGTAGCTTATTTAAATTGTGACGTAACTATTGAAATTTAAACAATCTGGTGCTTGTAATAGCTATCAAAATTTGAAATCCCGCTCGAGTGCTTTATATAAAAACTTATAGTTAAAACAAATTTTTACATAAGTAAAAACACAACAAGTTAAATTATAATATAAAAATTTATTTATGGCAAAGTTTAAATTTTCTAGTTAAGTTTCAAAATCAAAGAACAACACAAATAATAATATATGTATGTAGCATGCATAAAACCTGTATTACTTATGTAAAAACTATGTTACTTGACTAATTAATAAACGTTTGGTTATACCTCATTGTAGCAGAAATTTTGTTATCAATTAGAGATTAAATTAGAATTCTGACAGAAATATGACTGTGTTAAGTAATGAAAGTATAATGAAATAATGAGAGTTTAAAACACAAAAACTATTTTTAGTTTGTGCCTTTCATAAGGAGCCTATTGTAATCTATTGCTTCAACCTTTGTAGCTTAGCTGTCTTAACACCCCTGCTTTTATACCTTTTGATAAATTAATATTTTCAATTCTTCAAGTTCTTATGTCATAAAATTTCATTCCTACTCAAATAATCCATTAATATATCTTTAATATAATGCAAGACAAGTTTATCCTTATATAGGCAAAGGTCAGGTTAAAAAAAATTGTAGTAACATAAACAACTTTTTTTTATTAAACATTTTCTTGTTCAAAAGAAGAAATCCATTCTATATATAATTATTGAAATTTGATTTCTTGTATTTGGTCTCATAAATTTTCCAATACTATTAAATTCTTAGAAACTTATCATGTTGTGAAAACTACTAAAATTTCAAAGCTTTGATACCATTAAAAAGTGGACATTTGTTACAGTAATCAATCTGTGGATTGAATTAAGTGTGGAAGTATGTTATTATTTGGGAACGCATTTCATATTAAGTGCACTAGACGTCATTGACCGATTTTTAGGCTAGTCAAATATTCTACAAATTCTAAAAACCTATCTTTAATATCTTTACGGAGTAAACTATAAGTGTCCTTACAACATTATCTAAAAATGGAAAGGTTTTGAATAATCGTTTAAGTACGGGGTCTTAAATTTTAATCGAATATAAACATTTTCTCTTAAATGCAACTTTAATGATCATCGATTCAACTTGTTTAACATTGTTATATGAGTTCGATGGAAAATTAGGCCTATAACCAGACAAGTTTCAATCAAGTACGATTTATTACAAAAAAAAAACACAAAATTTTAAATATTTTCTCTGTCCCCTGCACCATAGTTGTTGCTCCTAACTGAAGTAGATCCTTGAAGCTGGCTGCTCCTTCCTCTTCATTGGTTATACAGGCTGAATTGGCAGAAAGTCCCCAGTCTGCTTTGTTATATCTGTTACAATATTGTTCGTATTACCAACTGTTTTTTATACGCTTAAATGCTATTTGTACATTAAAAAAAAATCCCTTATTCTCAAAATATTTAAAACATTCGTTTACTCATAAAAACATATAAAGCATTTCATAGTTATAAACAATTGCATAGTAATAACTTTAACTAATACTTGGAGCTTGTACTAACAATCAATTTACAAAATTTTTTGATTACTTTTAGCTTTAGACATGGATTTATTGAGATATATCATCTTAATTTGTTTTTGAAAGAACTGTTATGAATGAAATAATTTTTAGGATTTAATAAACTAGAGAGCTTTATTCAAAATGATTATATTTTTCTTTAAAAAATTACTTTATTAATTTTGTCTATAACTATTATATTTTAACACATCATTTATTATACATATAACACATCTATATTTCTCAAATATTTTTGTTACTTATAGATAAAGACATGAACTTATTCTTTTAAGAATTTATTTTACAAACTAAGTTTCGGTCAAAGACCTCGTCAGTGCTTAAATAAATCTAAAAATATATGTGACAGTCATGGAAAAAAGAATTTAAACAATTGAATTAAAATAAAAACAAATTTTTACTCACAATTTTTACTTTAAAACTAAACAAATTAAATTTTAATATTACGATCGAGTTTAAGGTAAAGTTTAAATTTTAATTAAGTTTTTAAATCGATACAATAACAATAATAATAATAAAAGCTGTACGTAGCTTCCTTTTTTCTTCTAGTTAATTATCAAAGTAAACATTTCTTAAGCAAAAATGTAGTTAATAAAGTGAGCTAAAAGTTGAGGTGCATTTTAACGTAGCTTATTTAAATTGTGACGTAACTATTGAAATTTAAACAATCTGGTGCTTGTAATAGCTATCAAAATTTGAAATCCCGCTCGAGTGCTTTATATAAAAACTTATAGTTAAAACAAATTTTTACATAAGTAAAAACACAACAAGTTAAATTATAATATAAAAATTTATTTATGGCAAAGTTTAAATTTTCTAGTTAAGTTTCAAAATCAAAGAACAACACAAATAATAATATATGTATGTAGCATGCATAAAACCTGTATTACTTATGTAAAAACTATGTTACTTGACTAATTAATAAACGTTTGGTTATACCTCATTGTAGCAGAAATTTTGTTATCAATTAGAGATTAAATTAGAATTCTGACAGAAATATGACTGTGTTAAGTAATGAAAGTATAATGAAATAATGAGAGTTTAAAACACAAAAACTATTTTTAGTTTGTGCCTTTCATAAGGAGCCTATTGTAATCTATTGCTTCAACCTTTGTAGCTTAGCTGTCTTAACACCCCTGCTTTTATACCTTTTGATAAATTAATATTTTCAATTCTTCAAGTTCTTATGTCATAAAATTTCATTCCTACTCAAATAATCCATTAATATATCTTTAATATAATGCAAGACAAGTTTATCCTTATATAGGCAAAGGTCAGGTTAAAAAAAATTGTAGTAACATAAACAACTTTTTTTTATTAAACATTTTCTTGTTCAAAAGAAGAAATCCATTCTATATATAATTATTGAAATTTGATTTCTTGTATTTGGTCTCATAAATTTTCCAATACTATTAAATTCTTAGAAACTTATCATGTTGTGAAAACTACTAAAATTTCAAAGCTTTGATACCATTAAAAAGTGGACATTTGTTACAGTAATCAATCTGTGGATTGAATAAGTGTGGAAGTATGTTATTATTTGGGAACGCATTTCATATTAAGTGCACTAGACGTCATTGACCGATTTTTAGGCTAGTCAAATATTCTACAAATTCTAAAAACCTATCTTTAATATCTTTACGGAGTAAACTATAAGTGTCCTTACAACATTATCTAAAAATGGAAAGGTTTTGAATAATCGTTTAAGTACGGGGTCTTAAATTTTAATCGAATATAAACATTTTCTCTTAAATGCAACTTTAATGATCATCGATTCAACTTGTTTAACATTGTTATATGAGTTCGATGGAAAATTAGGCCTATAACCAGACAAGTTTCAATCAAGTACGATTTATTACAAAAAAAAAACACAAAATTTTAAATATTTTCTCTGTCCCCTGCACCATAGTTGTTGCTCCTAACTGAAGTAGATCCTTGAAGCTGGCTGCTCCTTCCTCTTCATTGGTTATACAGGCTGAATTGGTAGAAAGTCCCCAGTCTGCTTTGTTATATCTGTTACAATATTGTTCGTATTACCAACTGTTTTTTATACGCTTAAATGCTATTTGTACATTAAAAAAAAATCCCTTATTCTCAAAATATTTAAAACATTCGTTTACTCATAAAAACATATAAAGCATTTCATAGTTATAAACAATTGCATAGTAATAACTTTAAATAATACTTGGAGCTTGTACTAACAATCAATTTACAAAATTTTTTTGATTACTTTTAGCTTTAGACATGGATTTATTGAGATATATCATCTTAATTTGTTTTTGAAAGAACTGTTATGAATGAAATAATTTTTAGGATTTAATAAACTAGAGAGCTTTATTCAAAATGATTATATTTTTCTTTAAAAAATTACTTTATTAATTTTGTCTATAACTATTATATTTTAACACATCATTTATTATACATATAACACATCTATATTTCTCAAATATTTTTGTTACTTATAGATAAAGACATGAACTTATTATTTTAAGAATTTATTTTACAAACTAAGTTTCGGTCAAAGACCTCGTCAGTGCTTAAATAAATCTAAAAATATATGTGACAGTCATGGAAAAAAGAATTTAAACAATTGAATTAAAATAAAAACAAATTTTTACTCACAATTTTTACTTTAAAACTAAACAAATTAAATTTTAATATTACGATCGAGTTTAAGGTAAAGTTTAAATTTTAATTAAGTTTTTAAATCGATACAATAACAATAATAATAATAAAAGCTGTACGTAGCTTTCTTTTTTCTTCTAGTTAATTTTCAAAGTAAACATTGCTTAAGCAAAAATGTAGTTAATAAAGTGAGCTTAAAGTTGTGGTTCATTTTAACGTAGCTTATTTAAATTGTGACGTAACTATTGAAATTTAAACAATCTTGTGCTTGTAATAGCTATCAAAATTTGAATTCCCGCTCGAGTGCTTTATATAAAAACTTATAGTTAAAACAAATTTTTACCTAAAAACACAACAAGTTAAATTATAATATAAAAATTTATTTTTGGCAAAGTTTAAATTTTTTAGTTAAGTTTCAAAATCAAAGAACAACACAAATAATAATATATGTATGTAGCATGCATAAAACCTGTAATACTTATGTAAAAACTATGTTACTTGACTAATTAATAAACGTTTGGTTATACCTCATTGTAGCAGAAATTTTGTTATCAATTAGAGATTAAATTAGAATTCTGACAGAAATATGACTGTGTTAAGTAATGAAAGTATAATGAAATAATGAGAGTTTAAAACACAAAAACTATTTTTAGTTTGTGCCTTTCATAAGGAGCCTATTGTAATCTATTGCTTCAACCTTTGTAGCTTAGCTGTCTTAACACCCCTGCTTTTATACCTTTTGATAAATAAATATTTTCAATTCCTCAAATTCTTATGTCATAAAATTTCATTCCTACTCAAATAATCCCTTAATATATCTTTAATATAATGAAAGATAGGTTTATCCTTATGTAGGCAAAGGTCAGATTAAAAAAAATTGTAGTAACATAAACAACTTTTTTTTTATTAAACATTTTCTTGTTCAAAAGAAGAAATCCATTACAACACCAAATGCATATTTTTGGAGAAGGTTGCAAAAACAAATTTTAATATAGACACCAAACATTTCTTTATTCTAAACAAATGCTTAATTATAAATTGATTTGCTAAGTAGAACATAATATAAATGTTAAGTATCAAATAAGTCACATAAAAACAAAGATAAATATAAAACCTACACAATATTAGAATTAGTAAAAACTGTTTGTACAAGTATTATTAATTTATATAAGTTTAAATCGTTTTTTTTAATGTATGTATAAATTTATCTTTTATTTTTATATCTATAAATAAAGTAAACAAATTGTTAAGTGAGAAAGTCCCCATTCTGCTTTTAACTAACAATATCAAAAAACAGCCATTATGGTTAGTACATTTGGTACCTCTAGTATCTTTACGATCTCTCGTATCTTAACGCATTTTTCTGTGGACACAATGTGCGTAAATAAGCGACAGGTTACTGTACTTAAAACTAGTAATACTCTAACATTTACATTAACTAACTGGTTTAAAGAAACTATTAACTCAGTAAACAAGTGCTGAAATTTTAAGTAAACAAAAACTACTACAAGGGGTAAAATTTTAATTGAATCTAAAATAATAACTTTAGTTTTACATCAGTTTTAAAAGATATAAAAGAATATTTTACAAGGCAAATAAAAATGACAAAAGCGAAAATAGTCCTATTTTGTAACAACGACAAATATATAATATATTTAAAAAGTTGTGCGTAATCACTACTTTATTCAAAAAAAGAAAAACAAAACATCAAAATATATTAATTTTGAAAAATATTTTCTGACCAATAATTAACACTTAAAACAATCATTATACATAGTTGTCAATATTTGAGTCAAAAAATTGTCTTGAGCAGGGTTGCCACAAGTTTTTTGTAAATTTCTTCCAGGGTTTCTGAAATTCTCAAGTTTAAAAAAAATTTACTTTATTTAAGTAAAAAAAAACTATCGAAAGTAGTATAAAAACAATAAAAAGATAATGTAAAGCTAGTTTAATTGTGTTTCTATAAATGATACATAATTTTCATTAATCTTTTAAAATCCGAAATTTTGCTACTTGTAGATTAGTTTAAAATTTCAGGTTTTTTGTAAGAAATTCTTGTTTTCGCCTAAATTTTCAAATGCCAGGTTTTTAGAGCAATCTTGTATTGTATCACCTTAACTTTAAAACTTTAAACCACAATCACAATTTTATTACTAAGTGTAGCAAAGACCTAACTACAAGTCTAGAAAAATACAACATTTCAAAATATTAAATCAAGCTCTTGAAAACATCATTTATAAAAAATAACAAAGTACTACTAAAAGATCAATTAAACCTGTCTTAAGTTTAAAAAAAACAAGACTTCACAGTGTCAGCCTAAGCTTAAAGTACGAATTATAAATAGGAGAGTTTTCCTTATTTTTTTGATAAGTTCAAAACAGCATAAGAGTGTGGCACCCTTGATATTACTTTAAATGAACAAATTAATTGTGTTGAAACGGTTTTTTAATTGCTCGTTGTCTTTGGTTATAAACTAGTTATTTTTTAAATTAATACGGCTAAGTTGGGACTAGTTTACTATAACAGACAAAATGTTTCTATGGTTAGTGTTTAAAACTCAAGGTTTATTTCCAAGGATATTGATTTTAATTTTCTTAATTCTTAAGCAGTACATCGGGGCCACATTAGTTTGTACTTACTAATAAGCTTATAGAAAATGTCAATGAAATATATACAGGGTTGCCACTCGTTTTTTCAAAAAGTTTTCCAGGTTTTCCAATTTTCTTCAAGGTTTTTAAAAGTACACATTTTTGGGTCTATTTATAGTTTAGATTTAAGTTAGTGGTTAGAAACTGTGTTAAATAGTATAAAAACATTGAAAAGCTACTTAAAATATGTATTTTAATAAAAAAAAAAATGATGATGACATTTTTATTTATATGATAGATTTACTACTAAAGATGTGAAAATTGTTAAAATTCTTTTTACAAAATTTCTTTAATTCCAGGTTTTTCCAGGTGGCAACCCTGTATATATTTGATAAAATAAATGCCAACACTGTATATATTGTAATTTTTCAGTAGATAAAACAAATCTTGTTAAGCAAAACAGAAAGAGCAATTTAAAAAACAATCTGATGGCTTTTAAACTAAAAACTCTATAGACCCTAGTCCAGTAAGAGGGTCAAAGAATGAACACGAACTTTACTTGTTAATACCACTAACACTGGATAACTAAAATTAAACCTAATTTTAAAAGTTGTTCTCAACTTTATATATATATATTTCACTATTTGTTGTAAACATTATAACAAAATAATAAATAAAACATAGTTACCTCGGAAGTGGTGTCCTGCCTGGCTGAACATCCAGTTACTTGTGTCCCGACATTTTTCAATGGTTTTGAATGTTGGCCATTTCCTCGTCAAT
The DNA here is from genome assembly GCF_965202585.1 of Thalia democratica. Classification (NCBI taxonomy): domain Eukaryota; kingdom Metazoa; phylum Chordata; class Thaliacea; order Salpida; family Salpidae; genus Thalia; species Thalia democratica. The sequence goes on along the minus strand of NC_139169.1, from coordinate 70,694,445 downwards.
ACTTAATAGCATGAATTTGGGAAACTAACTAGGAAGTTGTCAAACCTGTGAAAAAAATAGAAAAAAAATATAAAAAGTAGATAATGATTGATACTTATGAGCTGAAGTCTGAAATTTTATTTTCTAATTTCCTAATAAAAGTAAAAGGTTTTAAAGCCATAAATGAGGCGAAATTGTTAATTTTTAAATTATTTTACTAGTCTATTACAAAATCTTTGAAGCATTTAAGCCAGCCTGAGTGACTGAAAACTGATCAATCAGTCTTTGATTAAATAAAAATTAAGGAAAATTAGGAAAAACTCAGTTAGATCACTACTTAATAGAAGTCATTTGAAATTTGCATAATTACTAGGTGTATCCATATGGTATAAGTACCAACCTCAATATTTCTATAAAATAATAATATGTAGAAAACACATACTAAACATTTTTTATTAAAACAATAACAACTACATACAAGTAGAATGTAGAAAAAATATAGTCAATTTAAGTTATAAATATAATCGTTGTTGTTTTTTTTTAAGTATCTGTATAATTTACATTAGTTATTTGAGATAAATAAATTTAAGATTTTTTTGGTCATACACTTTAAAACTCAATAACATGATAAGGTTTTAGTTAACAAATGAGGCTAATTGTTCAATCTTATGTTAATTTATTAACTCTTGTAAAATCTTTTCATTTATAACACTTGCACCATATTTACTAACAAAAACTAGCTTGGCGGATTGAAAATGCCAACCCATGCAAAAACTGTTTACTAAGGCAGAGCTAGTCTCAAAATGAAACAACAAACATAAGATGAGTGTGCAAAAATCAATAGTAGATGTTACATATGCATTGAGTAATCTTACCAGTATTAGTAGATGTTTGTTTTATTGTGTTTACAAATACTTTGAGGTATAAAAACAGAAAATTGTATGATTAACTCTTAATAAAATAAATTATATGAACTAAACATTCTATCAGGCATGACAACTTGTCATGGCAAATATCATCATAAATGGGTGAACATGTTGAGTTTTTGCAAAGCTTATCAATAAACAGCAGTTACTTGAAACTGGAGATCTTAATAGTTACTTATAATCAGAGTTGCCACTCTTTAATTTAAAAAGATAAGTTCAAGTTGACAAAAACTAGCCCAAGTTTTTCACAATGTAAAAATGTTAAGAGGCAAACCTGATGTTTAAAATTAAAAATACTTTTTGTTGAATTTAAAAACTGATATGTATCATATTAACAACATATTCATAACTAAAATGATAGATTTTAAACAATTAGATTATACAGTAACTTTTTAATTCCAAACTACAACATGACCATCAAAATTCTTATTAAACCTAAGTGGCAACTCTGAATGTGTAAAATAGTAACTTACCTTAGCACTATAGGGTGAGCCTTATAACTTCATTGGGGGGTTGCTGTGTTGACAGTAAGAAATTGTGTTGTTGCCTGATATAAATAAATAAAGTTTAATAAATTTAGGTTCAATACTAAGAATGTTTGACATTTTAATTCTTATCAACTTATATTCTGTTAATATATAAATCTGTATAACATTTAATTAACTTAGTATTTTACTGTAAACGTTTATTAACTTAGTAATAAAAATTGATCAGAAAAGGTTGAATAATACATTTCACTAATTTTATTAATTAGAAACAATCATAATTTATACAATTTATGTTGATGCCTACTATTGGTTGTAGTACACCATGGAAGCACACTTAATGTTATTAATTATAAATTTTTCAGAACTCAATATTCACTTATACATGTTTATACAATATTAAGTTAATAAAATATTATTTAAACTATTTGTGTATACATAATATTAGTGACTTACTTTAAATCATAGGCAGTAATTCTTGAATCACATAGCACTATTTTTCATAGGCTTTTATCTAAGAGGATGTTTACAAATGAAAAAAACATTTGGTACAGTTTAGCACAAAGTGGTTTTTTTTTAATGAAACTTCAGCAAAAAACAGGGTCAAGTTTTACCAATTTTTATTTTCAGCTTGTTAAATTAGTAAAGCTTTGTTAAAATATTTTTAATAATAGATTAAACTTTTAGCTAAGTTTTATAAATGAAATAAACTAGAGGTGGACTAAATGTTATTTATTTTATCTGTTTTTTAATCTTTTAAAACATTAAAACGTGGCAGACAAATGGAAACAGACAATTTTTTGTATTTATTTGCTTATTACTTGTTAATTAATCTAGAACGTATATTGATATTAATACGAACATATTTAAAACTAAAAATAAACTTAAAAAGGAACAAAAAGTTTTTTTTAATTTTAACTGCTAAAAGACAAATGAAAAAGTTTTTTTTTTTAATACGTTAGGAACCATTATGTCATTTATATATATGTTCCTATAAGCTAGTCTTGAAAAAAAAAACTATTATTTCTAGCTTTAGAAAAATAGAAAACCTAATTTCGTCATTTAATATAATTGGAAATGTTTTTGATGTAGCTAGCTATTTAGTTATAGCTAGCTATATTTTTCAGTTATTAAGTGTACACTTTCTAGTTATATTTAAAAAAGAGTGTACAAAGTGAAAACTCAGGATGAAGATTAATGTACTTATCAGCACATACAATTCAAAACTAGTCTAAAAATTAATGTGTTTTGTTACCTATCCTTATTTTCATTAAATTCATTACTTACTTTGTACTTTCAAGTTAATGATTGGATCTCATTTCAAAGTCGGCAGGCTTCTTTACAGCTCATCGCTTCTATTGCCTTTGCTTCTTTTCTTAATTTTTCTTCTCCGTTGTTTCTCAAAAAACTCTTTTATTTTTCTCATTATTTTTCTTTTTATCATTTCGCTCTGCCGCTTTCTTTCACTCAATTCCACCCGCCCTCTTCCTCGAAACAAGCGCCTCCTGTCATTCTTCTCTCTGCACCTCTTCCAAGGTGGCGATTCTGCCGGTTGCTTCGTGCGCGGGCTCGTGAACCTGCACCGCGCGCGGGAGTTCCCCTCGATCGGCCCTTTTGCTGTTTGTTGTTAGCGTGAGGTGCAGCAGGAGCAGAATTAAAACAAGCCTCATCGTAGTATGAAAAGTCTTCAGAATATCTTTACAAACTTTTATTAAAATTCTTATTAAATATTTTAGATACGAACTAAATATGCCCATTATGACGTTTTACAAAGTAAGTTACAATAAAAAAAAATATTATAGAATATAATGAAAAAGATTGAATAATTATTCATTAGCCGTATTTTGGTAAAGAAAGCGTATTTTAAAAGAAAAAGATAATTTGTCAAAATATGTGTATATAATTGTAATTTGTTTTAAATCTAACAATTTAAAGTTATCGACTTAATTAGCTTTAATTAGATTTTTATTTATTTTTTATTTTTACAAATAAAAATCTAGGTATGAATATTATTTAAAATCATCTACTTATTAACTTATTAGACAGTTTTTTTCATGAAACACTTTTACTACTTACTATATTTTAGTTTTATCTAACGGTATTAATTATATTAAAACTAACTTTTTATAAGTTATAAAAAAATAAAAAAGCCAGAGAACTGTACTTAACTTGCTATTTAACAAAAGCTTTTTAACATTAAAATTTTTTTTATTTTATTTTAAAAATATTTATAAACTCATTTAAGTGAATTTTTTTAAAACTTAAAGCTAATTCATGTTAAGTAAAAAACTAATCCGTTTTTCATGCAATATTAATTAACAATACTTAAGTTTAATTAATGTTTTACATGTCATTTTTGTTTGTTGTGTAAAACTTATTGAAATTATAAAGAAGTATCTACAAAACAGCTTATAAGAATTAACTGAAATCTAAAAAACTAATGCAATTCTATAAGAAACATTTAATGACTTAAATATAGATTTTAAAATAGCTAGGGTAGTCTTCTATATATAATTAACAAATAATTTTAAAATAGAAAAAGATCAAGCTTATTCTCCAGTTCATCGCCGATTATAAGCTTTTATAACTTTAATTGTTGTAAAAATCTTATTAATCCTAAGCTTATATAAAGACTTATATACTTCTGTGTAACAATTGTTTCTTAGATACAATTTAAAGATCTTTTATACTCATCAAAAAAAAAAGTTAAACGACTACGAAATAGCTACATTTTGAACAGAAGTTAGTATATTGGTATAGCTGCTTATTTACAAAAAAACGATTTTATAACAACGTAAACTATAAACACTATACTTTACTTTTGAATGTTTTACTTGTAACTTATTATTTAACTTAGTTGGTAGTCACAACAAAAGTAATTCATTTCTACCTAGAAAAATACCACGCGACGCCACTGGTTAATCGTAAAGTTTATTTCTGAGAAGCACCAAGCCGATGTCGTACCTGTTAGCACTTAACTTTACAGGCTCCGAGTGGAAGTTTTCGTGCAAGTAAAAATTTTCCGAGACGACAGTTCTGCGGGTGGGATCCTGTTGATTCACTTCATTGTATATGGTGCCTGCAGTAACTGCAATTCTCAGTATTTCAACTTTGTAGCTGGCTGAGTCTCTATTGAAACAGTGCGCCGCTGTCATAACCCACCGACTGTTCAGCAGAGATCCACCGCAGAAATGTCGAAACTTGTTAGCATCTAAACGATTAGGCGACCGAATGACGTCTTCTTGATAATAATAATATTCAGGGTCATCAATTAAGTTGAGTGTTTTTGCGTATTCGAGAAACTTCAAGGACACTTGGTACGGAACTTCTCCCACATCTGCGTTGCGCCCGTTCTTTACTTGCCCGTTTACAAGGCACGAGCAAGTTAATAAAAACAAAAAACTCAATCTGATCTTCCAATCCATAAGTAATGAGTGCCAGGTTAGTTTTATCAAATCAAACAAAAATGTTTGTTATGTTTTAAAATATCTTGTGCTACGTAATAGTTGGTTTATTTAGATTTAGATTATCGCTACAAAAAGTTATAAATTTTCAATGTCGATTTTTCAGTAAGCGATAAAAGAGAAATATGAAGCTAATAATTTTTAACTATACTTTTTAGTCTTTCAGTATGGAAACAATATTGAGCTTAGTACATTATTCTACTAATTTTTACATTTTAAACTGGAATAAACGCACACATCATTTCACCATTTCAATCATGACATCTGTATAGTGACATTTCATTGTTTTTAACTTAGCGTCTAACAAAAAATAAGTTTTGTTTTATTATTTAAATATACAATGATGTTGCCTGGGCTAAAATCACTCAGCTGTTTTACAATAAAATTTAAATTTTTATAAATCATTATAAAAATTAAACTTAAAGCTTTTATAAGTTTATTTTATAAGTTCATCAAAATGTACAAAAAAGTGTAAGTTCTTTTTCTAATAATTAGGTCAAAATTTCAATTAAGTAATTTTTAAGTCGTAAATGCTTATATTGTTTTCTGAGTTACTTGGGTTTTATGTGAAAACGCCTCTGTAACAGGTACGGTAGTCTCGTCAGGAGCCAGATTATTATTAGCTTTGGAGCAATCTGATCTTTTATTAATCCCTCGGTTTGCGACTGACTGCTAAATGGTTTAAGAGCTAAAACCATTTTTATTTTGTTTAGAAATAAAAATAAACATGTACTGCAAAGTACTAATATACTTTCTTGCACAGTAAAATAAGAATCACAACTGAAATCGTTTGGCAATTTCAAATTTATCTACTTTAAGAGGTTTCACTCAGTTCACGACTCCAGTTGTGTTGCAACGGATGGAAGATACAGCTTACTGGTTCAGGACGCGGCCACTCATGCTTCCTCGTTGGTACCGGATGTGGAGCGCGCGATATAAGTATTCAAATGTTTGCTGTAAGTATTGTTCATCTCCTTTCATAAGTTGATTTAAAGTTAAAAATATTTTTGAGATTTTATGTTACTAACAAGTTTTTAAGTACATTTTTATACACAAAATTGAGTTATTTTTCATTAAGTTTTTTTTTTATTTCGTTTAACTTATTTTTTTATTAGTAAAGATTTAAATATTTAAATGATAAAAGTTTAATTCTAGTAGCTCGTAAGAAACTTTAGTAGCATGTGGTGCACGACTCGATAACCGAAAGGTTCCTTTGTACACCAGATCCTTTGACCAAACTTTTTGATCGCTTTTGTTTATCGTTCAACAAAAATATATAAGTAGTTGAAATTCACAAATGATAGCTAGAAACGTTAAGTTTGTGCCACCAAATGCGTGGGCTTATTCTGCAGAAGTAAATGTTCAAATTGACTTGATCAAGTAGTTGTCGCAGGAGATTCAGCTGAGTTGGTGCCACCGTACACGTTGGCTTATGATGCAAAGGTCAATATTTAAGTTGATACAGATGAACATTAAAATTTGTATAGAATGAGAGACAAAAACTGCAAAGTTAAAAAGAAAAGTATAAAGGAAAAAGTAAATGTTTGGAACAAAGCAAAGGAACAATTGAATAAGAATTTTTTGCCGGAGAATCAGCTAGCTTTGCAAAATGACGGCTTACGTTCAAAGCGCTATATTCTTTTCGTTTGTCATAATAGTTTTTATGCAACGATCAGCTCTAATTAATATTATTTGCTCGATGCAACATTTTGAAAGCGAGATTTTTATGTTTAAAGAGTTGTTGATCTAAAACTGTTTTGAAACGATATTATGTAGATACTTTACATTTTTAAAATCTAAGTTTGGAAATAATTTTTTTCTGCGATCACCTTTTTCTGGTTGTATATTCTTTTACTATTGTGTTTAAATATTTAATATATAAAAAATAGTCAAGCGAAATAGACTAGTTTAAGTTTTGTTAACTCAACTATTTGTTGTAAACATACTGGTACACACATCCATTAGAACAAAAATAGTGAGTTTGTAATTTAAAGTACCTTGAACATTAGATTCTTCTACTAACTCTATAACTTAGTTCTATTTATAAACTTAAATTATTTTCTTTTGTTAACTTAAAAAATATACTTAAATTTTGATGTATTTCAATTTGATTAAAGTCACAGTTTTAGTTCAATTATTTTATTCTCATTTAGTTATATAAATTAAGTGAAAATTCTTTAAATACGGCTCGTTTAATATTTGGTTACTAAAACTTCAAGAAGCAGCAATTGTTAAACAAGTTTTCTGCGCAACAATCCATTTAACGTGAAGGCCGGTATTTTTTTCTTAGAATTCTCTTCAGCCTCCTGTTTTATTTACAAGCTTCAACTGATAATTAGAAATTCACTGTTTTCAAAAAATAACAGAAACGTGTTAATAGCCAAGACCCTTCTAGCTGTTGGCCACTTTGATCATTCTTTTACAGCGTGCGAATAAATAAGTCAATCCAGGCCACTGTAGGTTCATCAGTGTCAGTGCAAAAACTTGCTACTTGTGAAAGATGTTAAGGATTGTTGAACTCAACCTACTTTATGCTGAAAAGACTAGAAAAACAAAAACGAGTGTTCAGAACTACGTGTCTAACAAATTTAAACCCGAAAATTTTCTTACAGCTGATGATTGGAACTTGTTAGCCTCCTTAATGAGCTGCTTTTTACATAGTAACACAGCAGTGTAGTAAAAACAACGCATACATGATAGCAAATTGTTTTTACCCATAACAGCTTTTGATCAACGTTATCAACTTTACTATTTTCCTGCTAATCTAAAACAGAAAGCTGTAAGGCTACTTTTCAGAAGTAAAAAATCATAATTGTCGTGAGATTAGTCAAAGTGGTCAAGTTCCTTTAGTGCCATTGAATAAACCTAAAGCTCGACAACCTAAAAATGATGTTTTCAAAAATATTGTTTGTGTTCTATTCTACATTTAAATTGCAAACACTCGCGGAAGTGTACAAAAAGGTTCAGTTGATCATAAGATTGAGTCAAAAAATAAGTTTCATTGGCAGAAAAAAATTATCTGCTGAAGAAGTGATAGAAGCTCAAGTCTTGTCTTGGTGGAACTGAAATAAGGAAAAATATAGACATCTTGCCAGGTTTGCAAGAAGATATCTTTCAGTACTACCATAATCTGTTTATTCTGAAAGGTTATTTTCAGAAGCTGGACACTTTTACAACCAAAAGCGAAATCGATTCCTATCAAAAACTGGCGAAAAACTTTTATTTTTTCATATCAACTTAAAAAAAACAGAATAGGTTTGTTTGTAGCTTAAAGGCCTTGATAACAGTAAACGTTTTTTACTAAATTACTATGTTTTATATAATAATTAAGTTTTATAAGTTTGTTCGTAACTGCATAAAAGTAAAAAAATAGGATCCGGATTCTAAATAGTGGATTGGGTAGATCATTACTAGCAACTAGTATTTAAAAAAAATTTTTTTTTTAAAAAATTAACTGTATCCCCTAACCCTTACCCTCGGTCAGTAGTATTTTTTTAATTAATTTGTTTTTATTTATTTATTTGTTTGTTGTTATAATTTCTACTAATTGTTTATTTATTTTATCATCACTGTTACCCCATACCCTTACCCTCGGTCAGTATTTTTTTTTGTTTTTTTATTAGTTTATCTTTTATTTTTAATTTTTGTGTTTCATATTATTTTATTATTTCTGTTTTAACCTTTTTTTCTATTTTTTTGTTTTTGTATAGTTTGACTCTCGTGCAAAATGACTCTCTGTGCAAAGTTGTAACTCGTGCAAAATTGACCCATGGTGAAATTGTCTTTGTGCAATTTTATTGCTTCGTGCAAGTTTGTCGTCGTGCAAAAGTATCTTCGTGCAATTTAGCCCCTCGTACAATTTAGTCACCTGTTGCAATTTTGGCTTTTTTTTAATTCGACCCGTTTACCATTTAAATTTACTAAATAATGTGAAAGCTCTAAAAATACAGCTCACTCAATAGTTGTTTATTATAAGGATATGAGGTAGCAATTGTTCAACATTAATATTTTTTTTTTAATATTTCATTAATTTTTTTCAGCCCTGGTTTAGATGAAATAGTATATAGTAGTATAAAATATTTCTGAGAAAACTTCATAATTTTGTTAGACAACTGCTTCCTCTTAAAGTTAAATTAACTTAATACTTTAAATACTTTGTTCTATATATATATATATACATTATACGTGTAAAGTATTTTCTTAAGGATAATTTATGTAAAAAAAAAAATGTCACCCAAAAAATTAATATATTAAATACACTAAGAATAACTCTTGATGTTTTTTAAGTCTGCTAAATATTTTACATAACTCAAGACACTAATGCCTAGTTAAACACTTTTTTTAAACAAATATTACCTGATTCAAAAAAAACTCTTGGTAGTTATAAGATTTTTTTAAATTCAAAACTGTTTTTTTTTTGCATATTAAATGCAGGGTTGTAAAAAATAAAACTGGAATCCTTGAAAAATATGGAATTTGATAAGTTATAAAAACAACTGGAATTTTGAACAAAGGTTTTGTAAAACTTGAAAATCCTGGATTTTAAACATTTTTACATACTAAGTAGTAAAATTTTAGTTTGACACGAAAAATTTACCATTTATTAATAATCTTTTTTTTAAACAACAAAAATTTATTTTATCATTTACAGAAGCTTTACAGTATCTTTTCTATTGTTATACTACCTAACACAGTGAACCTCAAATTAGCTTTAAATTAAAAATAGACCCATAAACGTGTATTCAAGCCTGGAAGAAATTCAGAAAACCTTGAAAATTTTTCTCAAAAAAACTTGGTAACTCTGTAAATGAGAATAAAATAAAGCAGTAACAATACTTTTTGATTGATTTATTTTTTATTATATAACGTACTTAGTGAAAGAGTGGAGTATAAAAATTAACTTAATTTTATTATTCCTTGTGGCTTTCCTTTTTTACACTTTGACAAACTATAACAACATAAGTTTGATAAACATCAAATTCAGCGGAGTTTACATATTTTTTGTTATTTTTTAAATTAAAAATTTTATGATGTATAAATATGTAGAAAGAGGAATATTTTTTTTAGTTTATTAAAAAATCTGAATAACTTAAGATAGTTTTAGGTTACAAAGTATAGATTTTAGTCTTTCAAGAAAGTTTAAAAACTTAGAGAAGCAACCATATTTTAAATCTATACTGAACATACGGTTAATTTTATTTCTTTACACAAGGTGGCCAATTAACCTGTAATTTAAAAATTAAGTAAAAATCCAAAAATCAGGTATTCTATAATAACAGAAAAAAATCCTAGAAATTAAAAAAAAAAAACACCTGGTTTAACTTATAGTTCTTTAAATTTTAAACATTAGTGTGACTGTTTTTCAGAAAGTTTTATTTATTTGTAGAATTAGTCTTAAGTATAGGAATTAATATTAAAAAAAAAGAAAATATATTTGAGATATTTTAGTTTGTAATACTTAAATTAATTTATAATAATAGTTTTTCACTGACCAAAATTTAACTAATATCATAAATGTTATATAACATAAACTTTGTATATATATTTATGCAAAAGATATTTAACTACTATCTATATATTATTCAAAAGTTAGGTGTCATAAATTTTTTTTAAATATTTAAATAATGAAAAAAATAAAATATTAAAATATATAATAACTTTATTGATTTTTGTTAAAAGTTTACTTGTTATATTTTTGATTTGAACCAGGTTTTTAAGTATAAATTTAGTACACATTCAGGGTTGCTACATACTCAGAATTTTTTGAATTTTTTTTACTCCGGCTGGCTAAGAATAGTTTAATTCTATTTAAAAATTCTCAGAACAGATTATATTCTGGATTTAGAATGGACCTCAGTTGATTTAGTTTCAATACTTTTTATTTTATAATATAACAAGTTTTGTAGAAAAACTTAATTTTATTAATTTTAAATGATAAAATTAACCTATTTCGAAAAAGATGAAAAATAAGGATGACTCATGACAGTTTAAGTTCACATGGGATAGCTTTTTGAACAAAAAAATATCAACCCGGCAAATTGTTAAAAAATTATTTCTATACTTAAGTATATATATATTTTACTAAAATATGTATTTTAAAATGTTGTTCAGCTCAATATTTTAATGTAAATTTTAAGTTATAAATAAAAATTTCATTTTGTTAGTTCAGAAATAAACAGAACTATTTTAAGTAACACTTTAATACGGAATTCTAGAAAATAATGAAGGTATAAATTGTTTCCACATGTTGTATGACTGTAAAATGTATAAGTCTCAATAGATTACCCACTCTCAGACTACACAGGCTAGTTTGTCATCATTAAAACAACAATATATCTCAGGCTAAATAAATTATTTTTAACTCTGACTGAATTAGGTAGGTTAATCTTTCTTTTTTATATGATCTTGATTAACATTAACTGTTATTAAACTTATATTATCAACTTAGACTAGCTTGGGTCATTGGGTGTCAGGGTAAACTTATATTACTCAGACTTTCTTCTTTTATTAAAATTGTAGCAAATCTTAGATTACTAATAAGTGTATAGTTATAACTAAAATGAAAAACCTGGAATTAACAAATAAAATAAAAAAGTAAAAAATCATAAAAACCTGGAGTTTTAATTTGTTTTACCATCATAGTGGCAATTCTTCTAAAAATTCTTTTAAAGGCAAACCTGAAGTTATGAAATATATTTTCAAGTTTATCAAAAATTTAATAAATTCTCATATTATTTATGACCGCTGTTTTATCTACTTTTGATGCAAATATGTAAAAGTTTTGGAGTAAAAATTTTTTAAGTTAAATTATTATTAATTTTTTGAAATATTACTTGGTTCTTCTTTTAAATAGGTAATTAGTAACATGGTTCACAGACATTCAGGATACTCAGGTCATTTCAGGATAGTTTTGTAAATTTAAGAACTATTAAAGTTACAGAAAATATATATTCTAGATTTTAATTGTATTAAGATTTAATTTCTTATAACTTAATTTTAGTAACCAAAAATTTTAGTAAAAAACTATATTTTTAATATTTTTGAAAAGTTCGAAAATCATGTAAACTAAGATTGGGCGGTGACGTTCATTTCTACATTTATATTATTTGTTGATATACGGTAGTTTATTTTTTTAAGTGTTGTTTCTTATAAGCAATCTTTTAGTTTAAATTATAAGCAATTAAACGTAAAAATATTTAAAAATTTCTTCTTATATTTTAGTTAATTAAAAGGTTCTAAAATCTTTTATTTAAAACATTCTGAAATAAAGTTTTTACATTATTACTGTTGTTTGCATGGTTCTTTAACACTTTATGTTCATTCGCGTCATGTCTATTTTTATATAGAGTAGCCCTAGGTACTATTTACCATTAGTATTAGTAAGGTTATAGTTATTCATGGTTACAAGTTTGGGTGTAAAACAACTTAAAAAACTTGAGTAGCTTGTATTGTTACAATGTATGTTGAATTTACAATTTGTTAAAATTTAATTAGTTCAACCTTTATTTGTGCAGTACTAGGTGTCAGCTGTGAGGTATCAAACAATTAAGTTTAATTGTGATTTGTTAAAGAATATATGTCTTTATAAACCCTACATGTAATAGATTTTTTTTTAAAGTTTTTTTAAGTTAACTGCTTTAAACTTTTTCATTATTAAAGTGACTATTTTGTATTGTTTTTGAACATAAAGTAAAAACCTTAAATTTGCTTTAAAAATATTATGAGTTAATAGTAAAGTTTAACTACTCTTACACGCTTGAATATAATAAATGTATGTGAAGCAAATTAAAAATAAAGATTATATGGGAACTCAAAAACTTGGTTTTAACAAAAAAAAAAATTTACTAAGAAATTTTTATAATGAGATTAAACATCATTATCATTAATTTTTTCAAGTTTAAATTCTTAAAATTCACTTAATATTTAACATGTCATTCTAACTTATCAACCACGAAAAATCACATTTTAACATTCTATTTACAGGGTTATCAGTGGTTTTGTGAAACCAATTTCAAGGTTGTATGAATATCTTAAAGGTTATAAAAACATAAAATCTTGTTAGTCCAATTTTAGTATACATTTACATTTAAGATAAATAATTTTCTTAAATAGATAAATATTACAAAAATGCAGTTAGGCTACTTAAATTGATTTTTTTAATAAAACAACTCAAAAAAAGTAAGCTTTTTTATTGTATTAGTTACGTTTTTGTATACATTCTTAATTTTTTTATTTTACATATTAAAACTGTTTTAAATTCCAGGTTTTTATAAGTATTTTAGTTATATTTGTTAAAAAAATAAGTTTTTCAAACTTTTAGTAATTTCAGTTCCAAATTCCTTTTTTATTCCTTTTAATATCTCGAAGTCGAGTTTTGTTTTTAGCCTAAGTTGTTAACTTTCAGGTTTTCAGGTTTCAAGTTTTTTGGATACCCTGTATTTAATATTGTATTTAACTAAGATTTTTTACGTTTCTTAAACATTTAATTTTACCACTATTGTTTTATGCTAAAATATTTCTATCAAACTTTTAAAATTTAATTTGAAATATTTACATTTATACTTTAATTTACATAAATAACCGAAAATGTTTTGTTATAAAAGAATTAAGATCCTATCTTCAAATTAACTTTTAATATACATTATGATAATATTGTTAAATTAGTTGTCATTTAATTTGTTCATAACTGTTTAGGTTTTAGTTTGTTTTCTTAGCTAGCTTTTTACATAGTATGCTACATTTAAATAATATTTGTATCAGTTTAAGAAATTAAAACTATTTAATGTTTAAACCTACTTTTCAAAATAAAACTTCTTATAATATTTAAAAGAAGGACAATTGTGAAATTTTTTCATATAAATTTAATTAAAGATTAATATAATTTAGATTTTTTTACCAAGTCAAACGATACCGAACCCTGTTTACTTAGTATAGAATGGTTTAAGAATAATAAAACATCATTTTATTTCAGAACTATTATTAATTAAAATGAAAGAAGCAGAGTCAATCAAAGACAGGCGATTTGTAACCAAGACTACTTCAGGAGGCAGTTCTTATGTATCTGTTATTGAGTATTTAGTAAAATGGAAGGATTGTCCCGAGTTAGTTGTTGTATGTTTGACAATATGTAAAAACTTTTATAATGTAAACTTTAGTTAAATGTTTTTCATATAAAAAAAGTTTTACTTAAATATTTTTAGTATACAATAATTAAATTTTTGCTTAGCGCAGTTGAAAACCTTTAGTACATTTTCATTATATCTTTGAAAACTTACTAGTACTATGAATACACTGGCTGTATGCGTTGAATACTAACAGTTCATTTTAAGACATTTATACTTCTAATAACTCTTAGTTATGTCCAGTATCGCCAAACACTTAGGATAGTCAGAAGATTCCGGAAAACTCAGGATTATTTGATAATTTTGAAAATTATGGATGACTTAACATAGCTAGGGATATCTTTGGATAATTTAATCTATTTGACTAAAAGTGACCCAAGATGTTTATCTAATTTTTGACGACTCAGGATGACCTTAGAGTTTTAAATCTGATGATACATATTTTCAAGATTTTAGATATGATTTAGTTTATAGTTCCAATACTACGTTTTTTTATGACTATTTTCGAAAATCTTAACTAGTTTTCAGAAATTTAAAAAAAATTTGAGGATTTGAAAAAATTTAGGATATCTATGGGCATTTTAAAGTCAACAAGACTAGTCTTTTGACTAACAATGGGCAATCCTTTATATAAACCTATTTGAATTATAGTAATTATGAATATATATATATAAAATAAAGTTAATATTCAAACTTGAACACCTTCTACTGAGTCCACTTGAAGGGCTTTTAAATAATTTATTGAAATGACGATTTTAAAAATACTGGAACATATGTTTCATAAAGATTAAAAAGATTTTCTATAATCTTCAGCCAGTTAAAATTTAAAATAAAAAGCACTTTGGTAAACAAAGATGCAAAAGCTTACAAAAAATCAAAAACAATATGACGTAAGAATTGAACATTGTACATTACAAATATTCAGTACAAAAATCGATCTACCATCTAACTAATTAAACAACTAAAAATGAACAAAAACAACAGTTAATTGACTATAAAATACTTCAAAACTTGTTGTATTTTAAGAGGAGCTTTTTCATATGTTGACAAGATGATATGAATTCATTCCTCTTATTAAAACAACCTTCCTTTTTTACTGCATACATAATTGATTCTTTTAAGAACAGTCTACAAACAGGGTTGTTACCATCTGCTGTTGGCTGTGCTCTTTTTTTCACCTCCCAAGTTAATTTAAAAATATATATATATATATATATATATATATATATTAGTTTATTTGAAAAATTCCAGTACATGAGTTTTAAAAAAACAAAATAACAGTCTTTAATCTCAGCTGGTACAAATTCAATAGAAAGAGATTTAGTTTAAATGATTATCTTATTTTCTATATATATATATATATATATATAGTAAATTTATATTGATTATGAATATATGTTTATTTATTTATCTTAATTGTTTCATTTATACCTGTATACATAAGTTACTTTTACAGTTTTGATCGTAACACTTTTAAATACTATTCTAATTTCAAAAAATTAACAATGTTTTGGAGACGTTGCTGAAAAAAACATTTAAGTTTTAAAATTATACAAGGTTTTTTTCAATTCTATTAAATAGACTTTCCGGTACATTTTATTTCTAATTTAAACAATTTTTTTAGACATAGCCTTTAGAAAATAAAGCTTTTAGAATTTGAATTAATAAAACTTGGTTTATTCTATAGCCAATGTATTCAAGGAAGTTTTTTTTTCTTGTTGGATTTATATAATTATATTAATATACTGAAAGTAGCTGTTATGTTTTTTTTTATTTAAGTCTGTAATTATTTTAATAAAAATATCAAAATTTTTAGAAATGAAAACTCGTGGGTACCAGCTGAGAACTTAGAGAACTTATATCAAGACTTAATTAGTCAATTTTACAACAATAAAAACAGGTATGAAGTTTTGTAAAGAATTATGATAAGTTAAATTCTTATTATGTAATTTTTGTTTAAAAATAAAATTATATTTTAATTAAAACATTTACTTTTTTGTATTTGATTACAAAATAGAATTTGTACGTAAATGTAAATTTATAAAGAATAATTACATAGTTCAAAGTATTTTATTTCTCTCCGCTGTTTTTATTAAACTTTTTTTTATTTCTCCAAAATGGACATCCAGTAGTAAAAGGTTTTTACGAAAAATTAATTGCATTTGAAGGTATATACTTTTGAATGTTTGTATTTTAATATGTAGACATAATAGTTGCTCATGAACATACCACTAAGATTGTTATTAGTATTATTGAAATTATTCTTAATGTAATGTATAAGTCTAAATAGATTACCCACTTTCAGCTTATACAGGCTAGTTTGTCATTACAAAAAATACATTATATGTCGGGATAGATAATTTTTTTAGTCTGACTGAGTTAGAAAGATTGATTTTTCTTATTTATTTTCTTTTTTTTTTGAATTCTTTTTCTTAATCCAAAAATCTTAATCCAGTAATAAAAGTTACGAACAACTAATTGCAATTGAAAGTATATACTTTTGAATTTTTGTATTGTAGTTAGTAGACATATTAGTTGGTCATAAAAATACCTTTATGATTATCGCTCTGTTAACAATTGTTCAAAAAATTCTTTAATCGTTTTTGATAATCAAATAACTGAAGTATATTTTAAAAATATACAATTTTTTTATAACTTTTATAATTTAATAATATAGAGAATAAAAAAAAATGCATCAATAGAAGAATTCTTAAAAAACAATGGTTTGATAAAATTATATGAACAGTTTTATGAATTTTTAAACGCAAAATGTATTTATTTGTAAAATATAAAGTTAAAATTATCTAAATTAGTACAAAGTAAAGAATTAAAATCAAAAAAGTTATCAAAATTTGTTTTTATCTAAAGATAAACTGAACTTATAATTTTTTACTGCTACAGCTAAAATTCTTAGAAATGATTAACAGTTGCAAAATCTTGAAATAAACAATTTAAAGTATATGAAACTAATATATTTTATATTAAAAAATTATCAGAGATATCAAGTCTAAAAAGTCTAGCCAAAAAGCATCAACCAGCGGAGGTCAGCGACAAAATGGTCAGCAAAATCCTCAACCTTCAAGTGCATCAGCGTCGCCATGGAACTTTCACCAGCTTCCCTCAAATATGAATTTAGGGACAAATACAGCATCATTAAGTTCCCTTCCTAATGTCCTTCATTCACATATACATATTTTATCAAGTATGGGCTTTTGGATGCCGGAATTTGATTTACAAGATTTTAAAAATGAGGGAAAAATTGCAAACTTTGATGCCAAGAACAAAAAATCAGCCGGAAAAAACTTTGATGGTGTCGAAGTTGCTCTTAATGATGAAAATATTAATGACGACTGTTCTGTTTGTTTAGGTCCTTTAAAAGAAAACGGACCGGTAAAAGGTACAGGAGTTTGTGAACATATTTTTCACGAAAAGTGTCTGAAGGATGTATTGAAACAAAGCCACAAGTGTCCAGTTTGTCGTGCCGTTATTATAGAGAAGCTAGGTCCATGCCCAGATGGCCACATGACAGTAAGTACTTCTAAAACCATGCATTGTGCAGGCTACGAAGGCTGTGGAACTATTTTGATTGATTATCAGCTTCTTGGTGGTATACAAGGACCCCAGCATGGAAACCCAGGAGCCAGGTATCATGGTGATGGCAGACAAGCATACCTGCCTGACAACGAAGCAGGTAGAAGGGTTCTTGAGCTCTTCAAGAAAGCATGGAAGATGAAGTTGACGTTCACGGTTGGAACTAGTTTGAGCAGTGGAGAAAGAGACGTAATAACTTGGAACGACATTCACCACAAGACTTCTCATCATGGTGGACCATATGGGTATCCGGATGCGACTTATTTGAAGCGAGTCACTGCTGATATGCACGCTCTTGGTGTTAGGTTGGATGAGTAATTCAGATGAAGGATGTCTTATTAGGCAATTACATGTATTTAACTTTTTTACTGTCTTGTAATCGTAGAAAATAAATAGAAGCACTAGTATTTTCGTTGTAAAATTTGTTTTAGCTATGGTTATTGTATTTTTATTTTTACAGAAATAGATTTGTTAAAAACAAATGGTACATAAAATATATCTAAATATATTGATATGATAAAATTAAATATCTTTAACACACGTAATCATTTTGTTTTATTTTTTTATCTACAGCAGGGTTTTCCAATTTTTTTATTATAAGCCCGACTTGAAAGATACTCTTAAAGCTATGGACCCTTTTCTTAACAATAATCTAAAAAAACTGATCTTAAATACGCTAAAGACTTTAATCATTAACATCTGAATATTTAGTGTTATTTTAAAATTATATATCGTATTTCCCCTTTCCATTACTCATTGCAGATTATGGTCCCTGACATTCTAAAAATCTTCGTTATTTTTAGTATTATTAGTTTAAATACTACCATTAAATGCATTAAGATCTTTTTTTTACTCTTGATCATCAACTTTAAGATGTTTGGTGTAAATTTCACACTGTATCCCTACAGCCTGCTAATAATTACTCGCCCCCATTTTGGCCTTTTGCATCCTATAACCCCTAAATTTCTGATTTGGTCCCTAAGAAGGTCATGTTGCCTACTTTTGGAATACCCGTTATACAGTAACTATTTATAAGAAATTAAAAAAATAAAAGTTTTTTGATATTGAATTTCAGAATATCAGTTTAATAGTTGTACTATAAACTTAACGCGGGTGTATTAGAACAACGAAAACTTCTAATTTTTATAAAACTATATAAAAAGAGTATATAAATGCATCACACATCAAATAACTTTTGAGTGAACAGTGATATTATAATTGGATTGGTCAACAAACATATATTTTTGACTCGAGAAAATTATTAAAAGATGTCTTAATCGGCGGAGAATATCAACTATAATTTTCTATAAAATTTCTTTGATTAATGAACTTTACCGTAAGATCAACAGAAACAGCATCCGAGACAACCTACGACCGGTTTTTTCCTAATTAAGACTCATCAGGCAGGCATAGTCGCGAGAAAACCGCTGTTGTGATCTTAACCAAGCGGGCTTAAGCACGAAGAACTGAAGCGACCGTTTTAACCAGTAGTTATTACGGCCACGATCAGCAGAGTTGAGATCAAACACGTTAAAAAGCACTGCTTTGTTTACTCGAGCGTGAGATTACCAACTTAAAACAAACCAAAGTTTATACGCTTCATTGCTGAATTACCATAGTAACTCTTAGCATTTTAACAAGTCTGGTAGAGATGTTTCGCGCCATCAATAATAACTAATGAACTTTACCGCAAGATTAAGAGCAACAGCTGCGAAACAACCTACGACCGGTTTCGTTCTTATAAGGACTCATCAGGCAGGCATAGTCGCGAGACACCGCTCGTAGAAATATAAAATAAATCTATAAAATCTCTTAGACAACTTTTTGAAATTACAAGAGAGAAGTGTTTTAAGAAGCTTCACTGTGTTCCAAAGAACTTTAGAAGTATTTATTTCTAAAGTTGTCTTAGTTCTAACATAAAAGTTGATGTTCATAAGATGTATACAACCCTAAAAATACAAACCATAAATGTCTGTTTGCGAACAGTAAGTTGGCTCCCATAAACCGAAACCCATCTATTTACATATTTATGACTTGTGCCTATTGATTTACTGGCTCTGGCTTGATATGATTGTAAATAGATCCGGTTTTCAACTAAAATACGGCCGGATTCAGATCAGTTAGATTGAATAGAACAGTAGTCATTATTTTCAATCAACTATTAGTATTATATAAAATTAACATCTTAAATAACTATTATTAATATAAATAATAAAAAAGTTCAAACTCATTTTTTAATTAAAAACTAACTTGTATCTTTGTTTTTTTGTTTATCCATATTTTGTCATTTTAGAAAATCAATCTTAATACTTTTTCGGTTTTATTTATCGATATATGTTTTGAATAGGTGTAAAATATTGCACGAAGACACTTTTGTACTAAGAGAAATTTTTACGGCTTCAATTTTGCACGAAGGATCACTTTTCCATGTAAACACTTTTGCAAGGATTGATTTTTTTTATCATCATTGTTACCCTACATCTTTACCCTCGGTCAGTAACTTTTTTTTTATTAGTTTTTTTTAATTATTGTTTGTATTTGATAGTTTTTCAGTTTTTTTTACTATTACTGTTACCCCAAAACGATGTTAACGACTTCGAACCCGCGCTCAATTTCCACCCGATCAATTCCAACCCAAATCAAATCCCACCTGATTATTTCCCACCCGCACAATTCCCACCCAAGTCAAATCCCACCCGATCAAATCCAACCCAAATCAATTCCCACCCGAATCAAATCCCACCCGATCATTTCCCGACCGAATCAAATCCTACCAGAATCAAATCCCACCTGAGTCAAATCCCGCCCGATCAAATCCCACCTAAACCAAATCCGACCCAAACCAAATCCCACCCGATCATTTCCCACCCGAATCAAATCCTACCAGAATCAAATCCCACCCGAATCAAATCCCACCCGATCAAATCCAATCCAAATCAAATCCGACCCAAACCAAGTCCCACCCGATCATTTCCCACCCGAATCAAATCCTACCAGAATCAAATCCCACCCGAATCAAATCCCACCCGATCAAAACCAACCTAAATCAAATCCGACCCAAATCAAATTCCACCCGATCATTTCCCACCCGAATCAAATTCCATCGACATAATTCCTACCCGGTCAGTTCCCACTATATTATCAAACCCGATTATATTTATTCTTGTACAAGTTAAAATTTTTATTACGTTTGGAACTCACATAAAAATTTTTGTTTTTGTATTTTTTAAAATTATTTGAAATATGAAATTAGTAAGGTAAAAACCATTTTTTTATTTAAGCAAAAATTGTTACTGTTTCTTATTTTATCATGTTTTTAGTTTAATATCAGTTTTGTTTGCTGATAACTAAGATAATTAAATATTACAACTTGCAAGTAACAGAAAGTTGGTCTGTTACTTATAAAATGCTATTATTGTTACTAAAGTTTAATCCAGACCTGGTTTAAATAATATTTAGGTTTTTATTTTCGAAACCATTTTCTATCATAGTAACTAATTTATGTCTAATTTTTATTTGTACTAGTTGCGACAATTGACATTGACACTTAATTATATTTTAGTTTTTGTAATTAATTAAAACAACAAAATAATATAGTACTGTACAACATAGTTTTGTTTAATAAGAACTTTGGAATTTAAGAATTATAATAATGCTTATTTTATTAAACTTTAGACCTAAATTACTTTTTTTCCTTGATTACTGGATTTTTTTAAGTATTTACGGCCGGCAAGGAAAGTTGGCCTACATTTTGTAAAATGCTTTTACGGCTAATTATATTTAGTCAAAATCAGGTTAAAAGCAAATTCAAGTTTTTTAGTATCGAAACTATTTTCAAAACAAAGTATTCTACGGTAACTGATTTAGGTCCAATTAAATCTATCTTTGTAACGACTATAGAAACTGATATTGCTCGGCATAACTTTTTTTTAAGTGCAATTTTTGCACAATATTTTGTTTTATTAAGCTTAATGTTTCATATTTTTTGTTTAAAACAATACTTCCTAAGTTTAATTTAACAACAATTTTAAGTATTTGATGCCTGCGGCGCGAAAAGCTTATTATAGAAAAATTGGTCTTTTTTATCAAATGATTTTTATTAAAAAAAGTTCTTATTCAGTTGTTATTCAATTTTTTCCTTAATTTTTTCTAAACCAAGTAAACTAATTGTGTACTATATCTACCTAAAAATGAGCTTATTTTTATTTTAACTATGGAGTTATTTTTCTAAAACGTATGTTTTATTTTTTATGTGAAAATAGATGAGTTAAAAAACAATTTAAACAGCTAATAAAAACTTACTGTTACACAAAAACTGATGTAGATGTTAAAAATAATACAGGATAAAATACATTTGTTTTACTGTATAATTGAAAATCAATATAATCTAAAATATGTTTATATTCATATTTATCAATTGTCTTTTATGCTATTTTAAACGCCTCCAAAAAAATATTATAACTTAATATCTACCGCTATAGGACTTTTAAAAATTGATTTTTAAATATGTATGTTAAAAGCACTTTCAATAAATTTATCTTCATAAAGAATGTAGTATGAGAATTAATCAAAGATTTTTAATTATAAATATTATTAACCAATTTTAGAAATAAAGGAATTTAATAACGAGCAAAAACGAAAACTGACACAGATACTGCAATGTTTAAGCTATTGGCTTAAATGCCTTATATAAAATTTGATTCACTGAATCAATCCTACTAAAGAACTTGGAGTTTTTTTTAACGTTGTGTTCTACACTTTCAAAATAACTAAAATATCATAATTATTGAAAATGGAGAGATGAAAAGTTAAATATATTAAATAACCATACAAACTATAAATAAAATTTGTAAACAAATAAGTTTCTGAACGAACAAAAACTTATACAGATACTTAAACTTAAAGTTATGGGCTTAAAAAAACTCTTATAAGATTTGATTCAACTTGATCATAGCTTTAACGATCAAATAATTTTTTTACAAAGTTTTACATTTTTATTACAACTAAAGTTCAACATTAACAAAAACAAAAAATTTACTGTACATTAATAACTAAAATAATTTACAAACAACTTTGTAAATATAAAGAGTTTAAGACGAAAAATAAACGAAATTTAATACAGATGGTAATTAATAAGGTTATGTGCAATACCTCTTAGGAATTCCATAACAGTTCTTTGATTGCGCCCGGTTACAATCGATTTTAATCTTTCGTTTAGGTTTTTGTATTTTTTCTGTTTCTTTTTATGAAGTTCACCCGAGTTCAATTTTCGATTTGACTGCTTTGACTTTTTTGCTTTTTCATTAATTTAGCAATATATTTAAACACTACAGGTTTGGCACACTGTATGACAGCTTTGAACCTTTTGTGCCAACCCTCCACACAATTGTTAGTCTAAAAGCAGTTTGAAGTCGTTTTTTCATTGACATTCCAAAAGGTAATAGGAAACAATGGTGGTTGAGCGTCAACACCATTGCTACCAATATAGGTATTAATAAAATACCTAATCATTGGTATCGCTTCAGTTGGACAGTCGTTTTGCCGAAGCAAAAGATCCGCAACTTCAATTACATCTCGGCAAAAATGCAAGAGCTAAAATGTGCTTTAAATACATTGCAAAAGAATCATCTTCGGCTTCATAGTTTGTTTTGCAGCCCTGTTAACATATATTTTATATATCTATAAAAATTTTTGCATAGTCTTAACACTAATTTTATATATTTTTCCTCATTTTTATGTATGACACTAAAAAACTGTCTAAATAATTTATAGAATAAAAATAATGCTTTAAAAATTCTATAATGTTATAGCAATTATAGAAAAATGATGTTTATTTAATAAAAATAAATCAGTTTACATTAGTTACATTACTGACTAACAACTTCAACTTAAAAAAATTAAGTACAAAACAAATTACCAGTGGCGTCGCGTGGTATTTTTGTTAGGGGGTGCTGCAGGTTGAGTTGTCAAGTTAAAAAAATCCCCTAAATTGAAAGATTAAAATAAAACTCAAGGAATTAGAAAGAAATAGGGAATTTTAAGCTAAAAGTCTTAAAGATATTAGCTTAAATGCTTCTTAATATGAATATTAAAAAAAAAACATGATGTACTTAAAAGAGATATTTTATATTTAATTTCAATATACGAGAAATTTGTTTACAAGTACTTAATGAAGGAAATAGATTACTATGTTGCTAAAATTTTTTATCTTAATACAGTACATAAATTTACAATATATCATACATTGATAAAAAGTTTGTATGTATGTATTAACATAACTTAATTATAAGAGCAAAAGAAGGTTTTTTTGTGATTTATAAATTAATTATTTTACATGTTTAAATAACTTCTTACAATACAACTTTAAAAAAGATTTGAAAACTACGTATTTAACTATTTAAGCATCAATGCTCTTATAAACAAAAAAAAGGAATTATGTTTAGCAATATAAAATTATGAATCAAAAAATATCATTAATAAACTTTTTGTAAATTATAAAATTAACTCAAAAAGTAAAGTAACTTTTAAAGCAATTAAAAACAAATTGCTTTAAACAGTAACTTTGTTTCTTTTGAGTTAGTTACTTTATTTTCACCAGTAAAAAAAAACATGAAAATTCAAAAAAACCACACTAGAAGGAATTTTCTGTTAAAACTTTTACAATTTAAACACAAAGGTCTTTAAAAAGTTATAAATACCACAGCAGCAAAAAAATTGACTTTTTTCTTAAAATAGTTTTACACAATAAAAAAATTTAATATAATTCTACATACATTTTGAAACAAAATTTGTTTAAAAGGTCTATGTTTGCAAACTAAACAACTACAAGTTGTAAAATAACCTTTAAAAATTTATATCTAGGATCAAAAAATAATTACCTAAATCAACTAACTTTTACTAAATACATAATTGAAGTTAAGTCGGATTTATTTTTAACATACAAAATTAACAAACAAAGCAAAATTTGTAAAATAACCCATAAGAATTAACATCTATTTAATGAAATACTAACTAAAAACATATAATGTATCTGAAAAGAAATAAAATATAAAGTTTAGTCAAAAGTAGCATTCAGTACAGAGAATTAAAAATAAAATAAAATATTTTAGTAGTTCACTATTTGTAAACTAAAAAAATTATAAAATTTTAAGTTAACATATAAACTTTCATACTTAACAACAATAAATATTTTTGAAAAACACAAAACAAAATAAGTATAATATAAAAAGTAAAACATTTGTAGTATATAAGTAATGCTTTCATATAATTTCTAATGCTAATTTTTATTATAAAAAAATGATAGACCCCTATGCCCTTAACAAACTTTCTATATACTTAATATTAAATGACTTTTTCATTTAAAATAAATGTATGAAACTTGTTAGTTTAAATACAGGTTGATATAAGTTTAACTATGAGAATTGTCTTTTGTTGTGTAGGTAAGTTTATGTTAAAACTTTAATGTATTTGCTTGAAAAATCAAATTAGAGATAAATAATTAGTTTGTTTTTTTTAAGTCATTTTGTACATCCCTCTCATTTTAAATTTTTAGTGCTATCCAACTTTAATTAACTATATGTCAAAATTCAATTCAAAGAGCAATTCAAAACAACTTACAGTATACTTTAAAGTCAACAAAGTAAGCTCAAGTTGAATAAACTTATTTTATAAATGCTTTAGTATCAATTTAAATTTCAATTCAAACCATACAGAAATCATGGATTAGTATCAGAGTTCTTTGAAAATATTTTTTTTTTATTTTGATCAGAGTCAAAAAAATGCTTAAAATAAAATAGGCAACAACAGGTTCTTTATGTAAGGAATTTTACAAAAAAAAAAACTATTTTACTTTATCTTACCTTTTCCTTTATTTTCAGCTATTGTTAACAAAGTTTTTAGCAAATTATTTAAGATTTTTTTAAATTTTGTAAGAACAGAGTTTTTAACTTTTGAGTATTTTTATAGTTTAAAATAAAGTTTTTTTATATCTTCTATCATAATCTTTTTTTTCTAAACATTTTTACACTAAGTCAAGAAAACTTTGGGTTGCAGATCTCAACTTGAAAATTTAATTTTTTACACAAATTTTGTTATCAATATAAGGCAGCTACATTTAAAACTTGCATGTAACTTGTTAGCTACATATTGCTTATTTCAATATTAAAAATTATCAAAAAACAAAAATACTTATATTTGAAAGAAATTCAATTATTATATGTAAATAAGATAGGTAGTCTTTATTTTATTTTACTTTCAGGTAATCTGGAATAAAAAATTATGATATTTGAAAAAAAAAATATTTTTTAATGACCATTTTTTTAAAGAACTATCAATAAAACACACAAAAAACTATTAAGTTTTGTAATATTGTTAATAATGCCCTTTAAAATTTTGTTAAAACTTTGGGTTTAAAAAGTTTTTTTTTTGTATATGTATTGACCACTGGGTTTTGATCTTGCAACATTCACCTCAATAACTAAACTATACTTTTACTGTATTCAGTGTGTTTACATTTAGTAGCTTCTTCAATGTATAATGTTCAAAAACTAATTAGCAGTATATTCATATTCACTATATTCATTATATTCAGTTTAACTCACATAGCGCTGCATTGAATGCAGCTCTAAAAATAAGCTTTTCAACAACATTTTGTTTAGAAAATTTGTATATGTTTAAAATGCAGCGGACACAGTTTTAGCTAGCAGCTCCAGTCATTGAACCGAATATTTGAAGATTGAATGTAAAATTTGAAAAACTAACGAATTTATCGCTAAGTTCAATGAAAAAAAGCAGAAAAACTAAAGTAAAGAGAAATTTTCTTTTTTCTTCTTTTTTTTTTTGAATAGGTGGGACTGCAGCTCCAGTCTGCCACCCCACGCGACGCCCCTGCAAATTACTCACCTTTTCCACTACTTTACGGTACAAAGATTGCTGGAGATAAACAAAGCATCCTCTTGATATTCCAGGTAAAATAAGTTTAATGTTATTTATCGCAACCTTTTCAAAATCTGTTATCCACAGTTCTGGTGAAAGCGGTTTAATTCTATTTAGTGTAGTAAAATGCCGGTGTATGTTTCTTCAGTTTTATTATTAAGTAATGCAAATACCAATGAAAAAACCGCAGGTTTTTCATCTGTAGTGGTTTCCATTATTTCACGGTGGATAGTAAACAGCTGGCAGTAATGTCTAGGGGCGGTGCTGAACATACCTTTAGACATAATCTTTTTACACCAAGAAAGTAACTCAAGGTTTTTACTTGTGGCAAAAACTATTATTCTAGGGCCTTCTTCACCATCAGAATCATACTGCAAAAAGTTAGTCCCATCGTCTAGCTTGGTTAGAGCCTCCGGCAAGACTAAATCACGCAAGTTTTGCGGTTCGGGGATCACATTTCCAGCTGTTCTTCTTTTCCGTCTGCTCAATTGTTTTAAGGCGTTTCTGCTTGGAACTTTCATTCCATAATTTTCTCCAGCCTACTCCAGCGATCGATTAACATAGCTTTCTGTATTTACCATGCCGGTCTTGCTAAGGTTTTTTTAGCTCTTCTACTGCTTTACGTACCTGTTGATTAAATTTATATAATTTAGCTCTAAGTTGTGATGTATTTTATTTAATTGTTCTCATTAAATATCAATAATGATAATTTAATAAACCTACTTTTTTCTTTGTAGGTTTTGGTAAATGCGAATGAGTACCTACTCTTTTTACTATCACACTTTCTTTGATGTGTACCTAAAAATATCAATAGTTATAAGAATCCACTTAAACACCTTAAAAATACTCCAAACTTTAGACTCTAAATGTACTAAGAATTATAACTAAATTACTGTACTTTGTTATTAATTTTGAATATATTTTTAGTGGTATTAATTTTAATGTTGAACAACTATTTTTTTATCAAAATCACAGCAGGAAACTAAAATAGTGAAAATTATTTAGCTAGACTAATTACAGAATAGCCACTCTTTGAAACAAAACAACTGTCCTTAGTGACAAAAACTATCCTGATGACCTTAAACTGTCCTGAGTTATCTTTAGATTTTTAGATACAATAAAAAAGGTAAATATTTTAATAAACTTTTCGTGTTAATAAATACCTAGTTCTTTAACAAAACTATTTACATGATAACTACAAATTGAAACTAGATCAAGTAAATCACAACTAAGATTTATGTAAAGCTGGCCTGTGATAATATTTTTAAAAGTTATTTATGTATTCAAAAGATAAAAAGTATTTGAAATCAGTTTACCTTATGTTTAAATTTGGTTGTAAAATTATATTTTAAGTACTAGTTTTAACTTATAAACACTAATTTTTATTTACATTAATAGTCTTATACTTTTTGGAGAGAAACTGTCTGCTTTTTATTATTTAGATAAAAGTATTTAAATGAGACTTTAACATAGGGTAGCCAGTAGTTTTATATAAATAAATCAAGATTTTCTGATTTTCTTTAAATTCAAGGATTTCACGGTTGCCTCTAAGTGAGTAAAAAAGATTTCTTGACTGACTTTAACCTATTTTGAGTCATTCTTTTATTTATTAAAATTCGTAAAATATTTGTTTGTCATTTTTAAACCTGTAAAAGTCGAGTCTTTGCTAAAAAGACCTTAAAAATTCCTAAGTAAACCTAAGTTTTTTTTTTTTGAATTTAAAAAAATGTTGTTAGGCAACCCTGGATTTTGATTCTGAGTCATTCTAACCTTTTAAAAAACCATAATTTAATTTTAAGTCTGTGGCAATCCTAGATTTATGAAGTTTTTTTTGATTTTAGGTAACAAGTACAGTTTATTAAGATATTTCATTGTTAAAAAGTACTAATGTTCTGATTTTTCAAAGTTATTTTAACATAATATATCAAATTACAGGTTTTTTTCTTGATACGAGGTTAAATTACCTCCCTGTTATTTCAATTTTTACATTGCTTTGGACTAAAAACTGCGTAAACAATTTAGCAAAAAATACTTTATATTCTATAAAGTCATATTGATTTATACTTAAGTTAAATGTTGGTTATTAGTAACTAATTTATTGAGGTGATAAACAGAAAATTAAAAAGATTTATTTAATAAAAAAAAAATACAATGTTTCAGTTTATAAAACTTATATCTCTACAGTAGTTTATTTT
This sequence comes from Thalia democratica, assembly GCF_965202585.1. NCBI lineage: Eukaryota > Metazoa > Chordata > Thaliacea > Salpida > Salpidae > Thalia > Thalia democratica. Next base: position 70,665,749 of record NC_139169.1, on the reverse strand, counting down.
ATAAACAACACTTTTACAACAACAAAATAATAATAACAAGGACTATTATCATAATTATCAAAACAAATAAATACAAATAATGTGTAACTAACATTAAAATTTACTGTTAATCACTGTATTAATAAACTTTAGATTGTCATAGTAGAATTTGTTATTGTTACACCACTTGATACAAAACTTATATTAAAATAATTAACTTAAAATTTGTAAATTTCATAAATTCTCCATATTTTTTTTCTTTTTTGGTAGACTTAATAAAAAAAATAATATGTACACTGTAGACGTGTTATTTTAAGGTTTAAAAATAAAAAACTAATTAAATTTATCCCAGAAAAAAACTTGAAAGTTTTTAAATATTTTAAGTTTGCAGACTAAAGCAAATAATTTTATTTATGTACAAGAATTACCTTAGCAAGGCATCTAAAGTCTTTGTCTAAGTATTTTTCACAGGTGTAAAAACTAACATTTGGATCTTTTTTAAATGTTTTACAAAAAAATGAACAACCTCCATTACAAGCGACCGAGTTATTCCTTTGATATTTTGTGAATTCAACTGCCATATTTGTGTTATGCTTATGAATATGTATTAAGATTTAATTTTGGAAACATTTAATAATGTTTCCAAAAAAAAACATTTAACTTATTAATATTAAGGTTCATTGTCCATGGACTCATACATCAAAGCCTGAGCCGCTTAAACATTACATAGGAAATAAAGAAAAAAACAAACAAATACGTTTACATTCAATGAAATAAAAAAACTAAACATAACATAGTAAAAAACTACTAACAAATAGTTCTGTATGTTCAAAAATATAACTCAGTACTTAGTATGCAAATAAAAGAAAAAGTATTAAATATATAAAAATAAAATAAATAATTTCTGTATAAAAACTTATAAATTGAATATAAAATATAACAAATTTACAACAATCATATAAAAGTCATATCTACTTGAAATTTAATATTTAAACTGAAATTTCAAATATGTAGATTTTTTTTTAACAAAATATTTTTTAAAATAAATGGTTAAATAATAATTAAATATTATAAGTTAGTTTGAAACTGCTTATAACTAAAAAAATTTAAGATCCGTATTCTAAGTAGTGGATGTAGTAGATCATTACTTACAACAAATATTTTTTCAAATATATTTTTAGCATATAAAATATTCAAAATTAAGCATAATAATAGAAACTTTCAATATTTAAACTTTATTATAGAAATATATGTATAATTACATAAATATATTAAAGAAACCAAATACGTTTATAACAGGTTAATTATAATACAGGCATGTTTTTGACTGAGATGATAAATCTTAAAAATAAAACAAGCTTGCTAAAAACAGTTTAAAAAATTTAAAATAGAAATAGTTTTATTAAAAAAAAAACAAGAAACCAAACCAATATGTTATTTTTATTTTAAAATATACGAAAAACGGAATTCTAAAACTTTACATTATTTTTGATTACTGTTATTATAATCTGCGACAAATAAGATAAAAAATATTAACACACTTGAGTAAAATATACTTTGGAACTTGTTGGGACCCTTTCTTTGTACTTATTTAAAATAAAGAAATTTTGCGCAGGAGTAGGAATTGATGCCATTTGCTACTACATAAGCAACTTCTGTCAACTTCAATGTTTTAGCGTCAAAAAGCAAAATGTCTTCTTTATCAATAAATACAGACATTTTGTTCCCAATTGACATAACTCTAACAGAAAAATCTTTATTTGTTCTGTAAAACTCTATAGCATCTTCCAGAAGAATAAATATGTTTGAATACTTGTCGTAAGCATAGCAACTCGGTTTACTGAACCCGCAAACTTTAATTAATTGGTTGTTTACGGCCACTGGTTTGTAGAACTACTTAAGTATATTAAAAATACTACTTTAGTTCATTTTAGGCATACTTGACATGTATCAGCTGCATGGTCGTATGCCTCAACAGTGTTAACAATTTGTAAATTATATTTACCGGATTCGACAATTCAAGCTGCATATCTTCTTGCTTCGCTCATTCTCGGAATACTTTTTTTATTTGTGACTTGTTGTATTCAGCCCAAAGCCATATACAGTGGAGTGCACTTCTCCAAAATGTCTTGTTTTGTATCCAACAATAATATAGTATTGTATATAAGTATAGTGTATATAATAAAATAGTATAATACTTGTGTAGTATTTGACAAATCGTGAGTTTTTAAATTGATATAAACACTCTAATTTTATTTAGTTTTTTATTTCAAACCTATTTAACAAACCGATTTTTTCTGTATTTAGTAGAGAGCATACAATAACTATGTGTTTTATCAAAACTTTAAACTTAAAACTTTTTATAAACTATTCGTAGGCTCACTGCTATGCCTACTACTTGACCGACTACTTAGCATACTACTTGTTGTACTTTTGAGCTCACTATGTTTTAAGATAATTTATGTCTTTGTAATGAATTCAACAACCAATTTTATAATTTTAAAGCGTGTAAATAAGTTAGGGATATTCTGTAAAAATAAATATCGGAACATAAGTGACCAGTAAATTACGATAAGTTACACAAGACACACGATTTCAAAAACATTAAATAGTTTTCGAGCAATTCTCTTCAGTAGAGTACAATACTAACAAATAATAAGATTTTACACACATATATAGTAACCAAGTAATCAAGTAGTCATAAAGTAATCAAAAGATTAGTAAAAGACAAAAGCAATTAGTAACAGTTAAAACCCAAATAAGTCCATTTACGTTATAATTGATCTACAGTAAAACTAAACAAAAATGAAATGAAAACAATCCTTATAAAATGTTATGAAAATAAAGAAACAGTATAGCCAAAATATTTTTGCTTACATAAAACAGGCTTCCTTAACAAAATACAAATGGCTTCGAATTTAATCAAATCGAAAATATTACTACTAATTTTAACAATTTTAAATCTGTCTATACTGTAGTTGTTTACACAATTTTGATTATTAACTAAATATTCTGAACTAGATGAACGTTTAGACGCGTTTAAAACCTTAACCGGTATATCATCTTTCTTATCTGACAGGCAAAAATTCTCTACACATTTTGGTATGTGTTCTTTTATTTTCTTCCATAGATGTCTAGTTGTTAATCCAATATAACTTGCTGTACAACAGCAACTGTACTGGTAGATTACTATACTTTTATTTAATTTTGATACTGGATATTTACTACCTGGTGTTATTAGTGGTTTAGAGGTAAAAATAATTCTAGGGTTCGCTGCTTAATAAGTATTTCTTACTAATTTTCATATAAGAATAAAAGAACACATACCAAAATGTGTAGAGAATTTTTGCCTGTCAGTTAAGAAAGATGATATACCGGTTAAGGTTTTTAATGCGTCTAAACGTTCATCTAGTTCAGAACATTTAGTTAATAATCAAACTTGTGCAAACAAATATAATATAGATAGATTTAAAATTATCAAAATTTGAAGTAGTTTTTTCGATTTGATTAAATTAGAAGCCATTTGTATTTTGTTAAGGAAGCCTGTTTTATGTAAGCAAAAATATTTAGACTATACTGTGTCTTTATTTTCATAACCTTTTATAAGGATTGTTTTCATTTCATTTTTGTTTAGTTTTACTGTAGATCAATTATAACGTAAATGGACTTATTTGGGTTTTAACTGTTACTAATTGCTTTTGTCTTTTAATAATCACTTGATTACTTTATGATTACTTGATTACTTGGTTACTATATAAGTGTGTAAAATCTTATTATTTGTTAGCATTGTACTCTACTGAAGAGAATTGCTCGAAAAATATTTAGTGTTTTTGAAGTTGTGTGTCTTGTGTAACTTGTTGTAAAATAAATATCATTAAATTGTTACTTTAAAGTAGCAAAAAAATTATTAAACTAAATAACATAGATTTATTACAAGGAGTTAAATTTTTTGAAATGCCCTTAAAAGAAAACTTTACTTGCTATCTCCCGCAGTATTTGGTGATGGCGATCACGTTAAACTTTAGATGCTTTTATGACTTAAACTCTAAAAAACTAAATAGTGTTATTTGAACATTTGGGTTTAACTGTAGTTTTAGTACAGTGTGATGTAGTTATTATGTATCTTTGTGCTTTTTAGTTCATGTATATAAAAGATTAGTATTTATTCGATTTGTATATTAGTCTATATGATCTACCTATTGCCCCTAAGCAGCACTTTAATGAGACAACTTTCTTGAAATATCTGTAGATTGAAGTAAAAAAATTTTGATTAATATACTGCATATCTAACTATATTTGAATTTGTGTATAAAAATTACTCAGTTTTAAGAAAAAATAAGAAATCAAAAGTCAGTAAGATATGTATACAAGAAAAAATAACTTATGTTAAGACTTAACATATTTTAAATCGCGGAAACATTATAAACAGTGCCTAAACGCAAAAAAAAAACAATATTTTACTGTACTTTCACTGCTTACTAAATTATCTGATAACCAAACGTAAATTGAAATAGTTTAAATAAAATGGTCAAATACTTGTTTTTGTGTCTAACAAGGAATGTTTTTTTAATTTGAAAGAGATTCTTGATCTCAGTTGTATGCAACATTATGAAGTCTAAAATTATAACTTAACCGTTGTCTGCAACATGACGGTTTTTTCAACTAACACATAACAGTTAACTTCTACTTTTAAAATCTAAAAAATCACATAACAGTATATCGCACTGTTACAACAATCGCATCATAGTACATTGTAATAGTACAACTATCACATCACAGTAGGATGCAACACTACAACTATCATATCACAGTAGGTTTAAAAGATTTAACCATCACATCACAGTAGTTTTAAAAGATTTAAAATCAAATGACAGTAGATTCCAACAATACAACTATCCCATCACAGTAGATCGCAGCAATACAACTATCGCATCACAGTAGACCGTAACAGTACAACTATCACATCATAGTAGATTCAAATGATACAACTATCACATCACAATAGATTTAAATTATACAACTATCACATCACAATAGGTCGAAGATATAACTATCACATCACAGCTACCACACGATAAACTATAACATCACACAACTATCATCATCACATTTTGTTATGACACGAACAATAAAATGTGATCGAAAATTTCATTTCAATATATAAATTTGTTTTTAATTAGCTTGCTTGTAGATAAACTTTTAGTGTTAATTTTAAGTAAAACTAGTTAGTTTAGAAGAAGACCTTCAAAGTTATTTTACGTGTGTATTCGATTAAATATCAATTTAATTAATTTAAATAAATTTACTATTATTTACTAAAAGCTTCATTTTTTATAAAAATATGTTTAAATGCACCATAAAACAATACTCAATGTGTTTATTTTTAAATTTTAATTTTAAACATATTCAAAACTAGAAATATATGGTTTATTAGCTGGTGTTTTAATAAATACAATTAAAACAAGTTGATATTTGTTTAAAATAATTTATACACATTTACATTTTTATACTTCTTTTGCATTTTATCTATCTATTTAACTAATGACAAAGTAAATACGTCAATTTATTTTAGATAAAAAGAATCAAGCTCTTTTCAACTTAACTATCAAATGATAACTTATAATTTAAAAATGGTATAAAACATAAACTAATAATTGTTCAAAACTTACTTATAAACAATACAAAAATTAAAATTTTATAAAACAATAAAATAAATAGTACTTATTTATATATTTGTATATAAAAAATAATGTGGTTATATAAACTTAAATATTTACCACCGAGCACACTAGAAGGGCTTTTAAATAACTTATTTAGAAACGTAAATTAAAAAAAAAACAGAACATATATTTCATAAAGGAAGATGCTTTTATCATCAGCTAGTACGGTTTGAAATAAATAACACTTTGCTAAACAATGATACAAGGTTATACAAAAAACGAAAAACACTATGACTTATTTATTATAAATGCAAAGATTAATCTTTAAACCGAACAAACAACTAAAAATCATAAAACTACAATTAAGTGACTATGAAATACTTTAGAAATTATTGTATTTTAGAATTTTTTTTTCATATGTTGACAAAAAAATATGAATTTACTCCTCCTATTTAAGCAACCTATTTAGTCAAAGCATACTTTAACGCCTTTGATTCTTTTAAGCAAATCCTACAAACTCGGTTATTACAATCTGCTTTAGACCACCTTAAAACTATATTTATGCTTAGCATATCGGAATCTGAACTGAGTTGAGCATAAGCCGGTGTAGAACTTCTTCTCGAGGTCAGAGTTAAATGTTCCATTGTAAATAATGTTCTCCGAACGGTTAGATTAAGACAAAAAAAAAACTAACGATAAAGAAATTTTGTTTATTTCAACTCACCTTTTTCCCTAACTGTAGTCACTAAAATATGGAAATAATTTTTAAGGTTAAATACATTGACGCTTACCACCCATTTCACAATTATTTTTTTCAGGCTTAAAATATTTAATAGCTGAATAGAAAATTTCAAAACAAAGTTCTCAAGCATAATACAAAATATTAAACAACCTAAACCTCAAACAGCAAGAAAAAGCCTGCGACTGTAGAAAATAAAAATGCCCTTTAGACTATAACTACCTAGCAAACAATAAAATTTACCGAGTTACTACAATAACAAACAATATAATAAAAATTTACGTGGGTTAAATAGGCACAACAAACAAAATTAGATAAAGTAATAACAAGACAAGATTTAAATATAAATTAACAATACATAACATGAGCTAACACAGATGTTTTTGAGTTAAAAATTTATTCCGACTAACGGTGTTTCACTGCTCTCAAATAAATTTAAGAATAGATTTAAAGATTTTATAAAATATTAACACAAAAATAACAAAATACTAAGTTATAAAACTATATAGGTAGCTGAAAGAAGCAAACAAAGACTATTCCTAAATTTGGGAAATACTCTGCAGAACTAAATCAAAACGGAAATACAACAAAGTAGGTCAACTAAGTAACTTAGAAAAGTATGAAATAAGAAAAATTACAAAAGAGTCATAAAAGAAAACAAAAACTGCAATTCTTTCTTCAAAAATAATATATGTATCTTAAAAGAACAAAAATCACTAATCAATAACAAAAATAGCAATAAAAAAAAATTTTAAAAAAGAAGAAACAAGGCAAAACATTACATAAGTTAACTTGTTCAGAAGTTGCGTTTAAGACTAACTAACCAAAAAGTCATTTTCATTTGAAACGTCATAATGTGTTTTTTGTGATTGTTTTAAAAATTTGATCTTTGTTTTATTATTGTTCTGACGAAGCTTTTGTTGCGTAGAAACTTTAGTAAACAATATGTACTTTTAATATAACAAATAACTATGTTTAAATAAAAACATTTCTTTTAACTGAGGCTGGCTAGGTATGATTTGTTTCTATATAAAAAATCTCACAACAGATTGTCTTCTAGATTTCGATAAATGAAATTTAGTTGATTTAGTTTTAATAGTTTTATTCTATAATATATAAAATATTGTAGAAAAACTAGATTTTTATTAATTTTAAAAAATCAAAGTTAAATTATATTAAGAAAAACGGAAAATCAGGTCGACTCATAACAGTTGAAGTTCACACATGAAAGCTTCTTGATCAAAAAATGTCAACCCTGGACATTGTTAAAAAATGATGTCTATTACTTATGTATAAAAATACAATACTAGAATATGTTTTTTAAAATGTTGTTCAACTTATTAATTTCATGTTTATTTTAATTTATAAATAAAAATTTCTTTATATAAGATTTAAATAGATAGAATTATTTAAAGTAACAGTTTAAAATAGAATTTTAGAAATAAATAAAAGTATAATTTTTTTTTCACATCATATTTGTAATGAATGACTATAAAATGTATAAGTTTAAGTAGATTACCCACTCTTAGGTTACACAGGCTAGTTTGTCATAACAAAAAATACAGTATATGTTGGGAAAGATAAATTTGTTTTAAACTCTGACTGAATTAGATATATTGATTTTTCTTCTTTAGTTGTGAAACTAACACTTTTAGATATCTTATCTTTATAAACACTATCTTTAATAATTAATACAAAATAGCTTATAAACTCAGGCTAGCTTGATGTAAGTCAAGGTATATTTATGTTACTCAGGCTCGCTTCTTTTATAATATAGTCGCAAATTTTATCTTTCTAATTAATTTATAGCTTTATAGTAGATCTATTAAAATGATGAACAGGCTGTAAAAAAAAACCTGGAATTAAGAAATGAAAAATATATAAAATTACAAAAACCTGAAATTTTGATTAATTTTCCAATAGAGTGGTAATTTAGTTTAAGAATTTTGATTTTTGTTAGAAGTAGAAAAACAAATTTGAAATTACGAAATATATCAAAAAGTTATAAAGTTCTTATTTTTAATATGACCATTATTTAACCTAGGTTTAATGCAAATTTGTAAAAGTTTAAGTTTTGAGAACATTTTTTTAGTTCCATTATAATAAATTTAGGGAGCTATGATTTAGTTCTTCTTTTAAATAAGTATTTAGTAACAAGGTATACAGACAGTCAGGAAACTCAGGATATTTTAGGATAGTTTTGTAAACTAAAGAATTTTTTAAATTTCAGAAAATAAAAGATTCAGTTGAATTCAACTTCTTCAAATTCAATTATTTATAACCATGTATTGAAAATACTTGAATTTTAATAATTTTGAAAAGTAAGAAAAACATTTAAAGACATTCATTTTTATACTATGCTAACATGTAATTCATTTATAAATTTGTATTATATGTTATTTAATGTAAGGCTATTTTTTTACCATTTTATTTGCTTTAAGCCGTCTTTTAATTTTAATTCTAAGTAATTCTAATGGTGTAATTTTATTTTGTATATTTCTTAAAGTATATTTTCTTTCCTAAAATTGTGTTTTAAGTTTCAAAATCATCTTATTTAAAACATTCGGAAGTAAAGTTTTTACGTGACTTTATAAAGAACTTATGATTTTTAAACTCTACTTGTACTAGATTTTTTTTTTAATGCTAAAATTTTACTATTTAGATACTTATAAAAGTTATAAGTTTTAATTAACTGCTGCAAATTACTTTCAATATTCCTTTATTGAACCCTGAATACAAGAGCCAGTCAAAAAACGGCCATATTTGTACACTGGTGCAAAGTTTTGATATTTTGCAGTTAGTGAGTTTGTGTGCAGCTGTGTGATAGACCTCCTCAAAGAATTTTTACCTTTTTTGTGTGCATTCATTGTAATTATTGTTTAAAGATAAGGTTAGTATTTAAACTGGTGTTCAATTGCTTAAATATTTGAGCTAGAATTACATGTTTAATAAATTATATTAGCTTTTTTAGTAAGTGTTTTATAATTTACTGCAATAAAATGGTTTATCATGAAGTTGCACTTTTACCAAGTGATTTATAAATTTTTTTTTGTATTTCCTTGTGGTTCTTTTGTATAATAGATACATCACCCAAACTGTCTTGTCTAATTTTATGAAGTAGTCTCAAATAAAGATTAGTATTTAGTAATTATTTATTTAAACAAGCAAGAATCTAGTTATGATAAGTAGTATCAATATATCAAGTGTACCACAATCCTCGGCTTATTAAGCAGGGTTTCCCAAAGTGGGCCAAGTGGCCCCCTAGGGGGCCATGACAGATACTCAGGGGGCCATGAGTAGTAAAGGAGCCACAGGGGGGCCATGAGGCCATAACTTGAAACTTACACTCTTGAGTTGCAGATGAAGAGCAAAAAAAAAAAAAAGGTCTTATGTGTATTTTATGGCAGTTTAGAAACTTACACTAGATATTCTCGAGTTTCAGATGAAGAGCAAAAAAAAAAAAAAAAGGTCTTATGTGTATTTTATAGTAGTTTATGAGTAATCTATATGTTGAAGGGGGCCATTACTTTTTCAAACTTTTTAAAGGGGGCCATCAGCAAAAAAGTTTGGGAAACCCTGTTATAAAGTGACTATTTACATTGTTTTTAAACACTAAAGTTGAAATCTACTTTAAAATATTGTGACTTTATTAATAAAGTTTAACTACTATTAGTTGTTTTTATATAACAAATTTATGTGAAGCTCAGTTTTGTAAACTTCTTTTAATATGGCAACTAAAGGTTAGCTTTTAATAAAGAAAACCCCAATCCCCATAGTATTTACTTAAAAATATTATAATACTATTTTAAATTATTAATAATTATTTCAAGTTTTAATTCTTAAAATTTACTAAATAATAAAAATGTCATTCCAAATAATCAACCACGACATTAATTCAATCACATTTTTTAGTTTAAATGTCAACTTACAGGTTTTTCGACATTTTACTGGATTTTTTAGCACTCTGTATTATTATATGTATATTGTATTTAACTAAAATGTTTTATACATTTTTACTATTTAATTTTACTACTAGTGTTTTATGCTAAAATATTTCTTTCAAATTTTTGCAAATTATTGCTAAAATTTTCTACATTAATATACATAACTACCTGAAAATATTTTACTATGAAAGAGTTAATATTCAAACTTCAAAGAAAAATGTTTAAAGATACAATAAAATTATCATTAGTTTAGGTTTTATTGATTACCTAAATAACTATTAGGGTTTTAAATTTATTTTCTTAACTAGATGGCTAGCTTTTTACATAGTAATTTATTTGCTTCAATATTTGTATAAGTTGAAGAAATTAAAGCCATTTTATTTTTAAACCTAATTTTTAAAATAAAAGTTTAAAACAAAATTTAAAATAAGGCCCAAAGCAGATTTTTTTTCATATTATTACAATAATTAAATAATGTTACTTTAAATTTTTTTATCATGTCCTATAGCATAACCATAGCAATTTATTTCATTTATATTATTGTTGTTCATAATTTTATATTAGATGTATCTCATTACATTAACAAAATTCAGTGTCTTGTTTAGATTTATTAAAATAATAAAAAATAAAGAGTCTGTTTGTATTGTTCTCACGACTAATACAGTGGTAAGTTAACAACAAAACATAATAGTTTTTAATTAAAAATATTTTTAGTAAATGTAAAAGTTTTATAAAAATTTGGCAATCCAATAACTTTTTCTTATAAACAGCCGTCAGCGTACTACTATTTCAAAGAAAACTGGCTTTTATAATAAAATGATACCGAACCCTTATTTACTTAATAAATGCTGGCTTTAAAATAATAAACTTTGTTTTCAGAAGTATTGTTAACTAAAATGAAAGAAGCAGAATCAATTAAAGACAGGCGTCTTGCAACCAAGGGCACCTTGGGAGGCAGTTCTTTTGTTTCTATTATTGAGTATTTAGTAAAATGGAAGGATTGTCCCGAGTTAGTTGTTGTATGTTTGACAACATGTAAAAACTTTTATAATGTAAACTTTAGTTTAACATTATTTATACTAAAAAAAGTCTTATTTAACTACTTACAGAGTTGCCACTTTTCCTGAAATCCTGGAAAAACTGGGTTTTGAAAATTTAGGCTAAAAAACCTAGAAAAACCTAGAATTTGGGAAATTTAGAAAAAAAAATCTAAAGTTTTATACGAAAATCACTAATAAAACCTGGAAAGTAAAAACTTGAAACTTTAACAATTTTCACATGTCCAGTAGTAAAATTTCGATTTTGTAATGTAGCCAATGTGTTCAAGTTAGTGTTTTTTTCCTAGTTGGCTTCATATCATTATATTAATATACTGAAAGTAGCTATTATGTTATTTTTTATCTAGGTCTGTAATTATTTTAATTCAAATATCGAAATTTTTAGAAATGAAAATTCGTGGGTACCATTTAAGAACTTAGAGAACTTAAGAAACTACGAAGAGATATTAAGTCTATTTTACAACAATAAAGACAGGTATTAAGTTTTATATAGAATTATGATAAGTTCAATTTTTTTTATTTAATTTGTATTTAAAAAAAAAATTCTAATTAAAACGTTTATTTTTTTGTATTTGCTTACAAAAAGGAATTTTTAAGTAAATGTAAATGTATAAAAAAAATGTATGTTTTAAAGTATTTTTTTCTCTTAGTTGTTTTTATTGAATTCTTTTTCTTAATCCAAAATAGGACACCCAGTAATAAAAGGTTATTATGAACAACTAATTGCATTTGAAGGTATATACTTTTAAATGTTTTTATTGTACTTTGTAGACATAATAGTTGGTCATGAACATACCACTAAGATTGTTATTATACTGTTAACAATTGTTTCGAAAATTCTTTGATTTTTTTTGATAAACAAACAACTAAAGATTTTATTTTAAATATATAGTTATTCTTACTATTTTTTTGCAATTGATAATAAAAAAAAAATTTAGCATCAATAGAAGAGTTTTTAAGAATAATGGTTTTTTAACGCAAACTTTATTTATTTGTAAAATATAAAGTTTCAAATTATTTAAAACTTACATAGTTAGTACAAAGATAGAATCAAAGACAAAAAAATTATCAAATTTGTTTTTATTTAAAGATAATCTCAACTTACAATTTCTTACTGCTACATCTAACTAAACTAGGTAATTTAAAGCATATAAAACTAATGTATTTTACATTCAAAAATTATCAGAGATAGCAAAAGTCAGCAGGCTAAAAATTCCAGTCAAAAAGTATCAATCAGCGGTGGTCAGCAACAAAATGGTCAGCAAAATCCTCAACCTTCAAGTGCATCAGCGTCGCCATGGAACTTTCACCAGATTCTCTTAAATCTAAGTATAGGTTTTGGGATGTCAGGATTTGATTTACAAGACATTGAAAATGAGAGAATCGCAAACTTCGAAGAAAAGAACAAAAAATCAGCCGGACAAAACTTTGATGGTGTCGAAGTTATACTTAATGATGAAAACAATAATGACGACTGTTCTGTTTGTTTAGGTCTTTTAAAAGAAAACGGACCAGTAAAAGGCACAGGTGTATGTGAACATCTTTTTCATGGGAAATGTCTGAAGGATGTATTGAAACAAAGCCACAAGTGCCCTGTATGTCGTGTCGTTATTATAGAAAAGCTAGGTCCATGTCCAGATGGCCACATGACAGTAAGTACTTCTAAAACCATGCATTGTGCAGGCTACGAAGACTGTGGAACTATTTTGATTGATTATCAGCTTCTTGGTGGCATACAAGGACCCCAGCATGGAAACCCAGGGGCCAGGTATAAAAGAGATCACAGAGAAGCATTCCTGCCTGACAACAAAGCAGGTAGAAGGGTTCTTGAGCTGTTCAAGAAAGCATGGAAGATGAAGTTGACGTTCACGGTTGGAACTAGTTTGAGCACCGGACAAAGAGACGTGATAACTTGGAACGACATTCACCACAAGACTTCTCGTAATGGTGGACCATATGGGTATCCGGATGCGACTTATTTGGAGCGAGTCACTGCTGATATGCACGCTCTTGGTGTTAGGTTGGATGAGTAATTCAGATGAAGGATGTCTTATTAGGCAATTACATGTATTTAACTTTTTTACTGTCTTGTAATCGTAGAAAATAAATAGAAGCTTTTAGTACTTTAGTAGTATAATTTATTTCATCTCTGGTTATTGTTTTTTTATTTTTACAGAAATAAATTTATTAAAAACAAGTGGTACATAAAATGTATTAAATATATTAATATAATAAGATGAAATCTGCTTAAACTACGTAATCATTTTATTTAATTTAATAATTAACTATTTTTAATAAGCCAGACTTAAAAGAAATTAATAAAGCTATGGACACTTTTTAATAAGATTCTAAAAAAACTGATTTTAAATACGCCTAAGGCTTTTCTTCATCATTAACGCCTGAATATTTGTTGTAAGTTTAAAATTATAAACCGTATGCCCCCTTTCCCATTTTTCACTGAAGATTATGGTCTCTGACATTCTAAAAAAATTCGCTATATTTAGCATTATGGGTAAAGCCAAATAATTGAACAACTAAATCATTCATAGCCCAACGTCTCAAACATTGTCAGCTTATTATGAGATTACTGTCTGCGCTCGTTTGATCAGTTTTAACCAGTAGTTATTACGGCCACGATCAACAGAGTTGAGATGTTTCGCGCCATAATAACTAATTGACTTTACCGCAAGATTAACAGCAACAGATTCGAGACAACCTACGACTTTTCATCGGTTTCGTTCTTATTAGGACTCATCGGGCAGGCATAGTCGCGAGAAACCGCTCGTAGAAATATAAAATAATTCTATAAAAATCCTTAAATAACTTAAAAAATTACAAGAGAGAAGATTTCTAACAAGCTTCACTGTGTTCCAAAAGCACTTTAGAAACATTTATTACTAAAATGGTCTTAGTTTTAAGATAAAATTTGATGTGCATAGATAGTATACAACCCCAAAAGTACAAACCAGAAATGTCTGTTTGCGGACAGTATGTTGCCTACCTTAAACCGAAACACATATATTTACATTTTTATGACTTATACCTATTGATTTACTTGCTCTTGCCTGATATGATTTTAAAATAGATCCGGATTTCAACTACAATACGATCGGATTCAGATCAGTTAAATTGAATAGAACAGTAGTCATTTCTTTTAAACAACTGTTAGTATCACAGAGAATTAACATTAAAAATAATTCATAAAAAAATTTTAAATTCAATTTCTAATTAAAAATAAACAAAAAAATTTTTTTTTTTTCATATTCTGTCATTTAAAAGATAAATCTAAACATTTTTTTGGATTTGTTAGTCAATAATATGCTTTGAATGGGCGTAAAATATTTGCACGAAGACGCGTCTGCACGGAGACACTTTTGCACTTTGGGACATTTTTTACGGCTTCAAATTTGCACGAAGGATCACTTTTTCATGTTAACACTTTTGCAAGGATTGAATTTATTTTTTTATGACTCTTACACTTTATCCTTACCCTCGGTAAGTAACTTTTTTTTTTTTTTTGTTAATTCTGTTTTAATTTATTTTTTTATTTGATTGTTTTTCAATTTTTTTTTACTGTTACTGCTATCCCAAAACGTACCCACGGTCGGTAACTATTTTTTTTCTTTGTTTTTTTTTTAAATTAATTTTCAATTATTCTTATATTTTATTTTATGTATTTTTACTCTCTTGCAAAATTGAATCTTTTGCAAAAGTGACTTTTCGTGCAAAAGTTACCACTCTTACAAATGTTACTATTCGTGCGAAAGTTTCTTCGTGTAAAAAAATGTCTCTTAAGTAAAAGTGTCTTTGTGCAAAAGTGACCCTTCGTGCATAATTAATTTCGTTAATATTTGAACTGTCCCTGTAATTGTTGTTAAAGAAAGCTTTTAAGACCCATGAGATACAAAACACAAAACCTTTTGAATAAAATCTTAGTCGTTAACAGCTACGTCTACTAGATGTGCCAGAGAGCTAGTAAATTTTTAAAACTTGTAATTTACCTTTCAGAAGTAGTAAGTATGAATCCACTTTTAAACTTTGAAGCAAAGTATTTAAAAACTATAAAATTCAAGAAAAACTTTTATTTTCATATTAAAAAACTATTGCAGTTTTCAGCCATGTGAAATTTTGTGTCGAAATTTAAGAAAGTTTTAGTTTAAACAGTAGTATAATCACAAATGTGTAGATAGATTATAATACAACCCGATAATCCTTACTATTTGCGAAAATATTTGTTTTATTGTAAGTTTTTTATGTACTTATGAAATGTTGTTTAAAATTAAAACAATCTACATAAACTTTTATTAAAATGTTTTTTCAAATTTCTACTTACGTAAAACATTATTTAATATTAAAAATATCTAAAGGAAGAATTGTAGTTTACTTATAAAGCATTATAAAATTTTATTTAGACAAGTTATATTATAAAATTATTGTTTATTTTTGTAAAACCTGTTTAAAAAAGTATAAGCTATAAGTAATTTAGTTGAATAACTGTTTACTTCTATAACAGCACATATTTTTGTATCAAAGTTTTTTTTTAAAGTGTCCTAGAAAAATTTTCAAAAGGTATCCGTGGTGTGCGACAAGGTAACTAAATGGTTCTTCGGGCACAAGGACCTAGGTCCAATCATTTTGAGCGTTCTTTTTTTGTTCAATAAACTATAATAAAGTAATGTTGACTAAACTATACACCAGGGGTCGGCAGGCAGTTGGTGGTCGCGGGCCAAATTTCAAGTTTACAAAGTCTTCGCGGGCCGCAGTTTTAGTTTTAGTGACATTTGAATAATCTTTTGGTTTTAGTTTTAGTCACACTAGAGAAAAGTTTTACTTTTATTCACCTTATCATTTTAAATAACTTTTAGCTATACAAAGAATGACTAATTAAATTAAATTAAACAAAATTAGAATAAAATTTACATTGACTAATATACTTAAGTGTTAATAAACTATGTACTTTCATAAGCACTTACTAAGTTAAATTTAATACTTTTGTAATTTACATACAATTAAACTCTCTACAAAAACCAAACTTGAAAGACAATTTATTAGTTACTTTTATATATTTGTTATATTATCAACCCCTTTTTTAATATTTTTAAGAATATTAACTTCAAAAAAAGTTTTTGCGTGTTAAATATTTTACATTCATTAAAAAATTTAGTAATTAGTTAATTTAATAAAATTTACACCTGTTTGTATTATAGAAAGCTAGAACAAATTCTTTAACATAATTAATTCTCGAATACTTAAATAAAATATCTTATTAGTAACTAGTCTTTTACATGGTTGTCACTTAAAAAGAAAAAATGTCTGAGTTGTATAAAACCAGCCTAAGTTCATTAAAAGTTTAAAAAGCTAGTAAATCGTTGTATATCAAGCTCAAGTACCAAGTAAAAATATAATCATCATTAAAAAATAAACAAAGTGTAAAAAAACAAGAAAAAACTACAATTAGTAAACTACACTACAGTCATAAAAACTATTCTGGGAATTCTAAGATTTATTTAAAGTGTTTGAAATAAAAGTTTCACACACATCTGAGTTTTCAAGCTTTTAAAATAGCCTGTTTGTGTAGCAACCCAGTTAAACAAAGTTAACAACATAAAGAAATAACGAAACTTATTAACAGTAAACAAATTACATGCCAAAAAGATTTAAGTCAGCTGGAATGGACAATTAACTTTCTTAAACATTTTTAACAAAAGCATAAAACTTAATTGAGTCATTAGCGAAGAGAAAAAACTCTTTTTTATTAAGCATTACAGCAATTCTTTATCTGCAATAAGAATTTAAAAATATTAGTTGTAAAATAAAAGACGAGCAACAAAAAAAATGTTAGCTAGGAGTTATTGCGAGAAACGATAAAAAAACAAATCACCAAAGTCATTTCCAACAAAGCACATGATTATCTTCAGTAACTACAGAATTATCAGAAAAAAGTTGTTAAGGCAAGTTATAAAGTAGCGAAATTTATTATTAATAATGAGATACCGTTTATAATTGAAAACTTTTTTAAAGAATTTTTATTGGCAGTAATGAAAAATTTTTGTTTATTTCTTCAAAGACAACAAGAAGTCCTATTTAGGAAATGCATTAAGGTTATAAAGTCGCATAAATCAAACTATGACTTTAATATATATGTTAAGATGATAGCACTGATAGAAAAACTATTGATCATCTGAGAATTTTTATTAGAGATGTTTTTTTTAACTTTGACACTTTAGTATAATTTGGTTTAGTTCAAACACGAAGTACAACAATCGGTGAAATTTTACAAGTAAAGGTGCAATGCACCAAAAGTTTTTAGAAGTACAATTCCTTCTTTTATTTTTAGTATAAAGTTTAATTAAAGTTTAAAAAGTGTCTTATAAAGTATAGCAATATTAAAAAACACTGTTAAACTACTTTAGTATCTTTTTTAATAAAGAAATGTTTATTTGCTAAATTTTTTGTGTCAAATCGAAATTTCACTACTTTACATGTAAAAATTGTTTGAAACTCCAGGCTTTTTCAAAAATTCTCAAATTCAAGTTTTTTCCAACAAAACCAACCAAAAATTCTCAAAAGCTTGAACTTGATATATTATAACATTTATTATAACTGAAACTAACACTTTGGGTTGAGCAAAACTTACATCATAAGTTTAATTTGCCACTCTTTTAAGCAAAAACGCCAGCCTGAACTAACAAAAACATTCCTGATATTTTTGTATACAAAAAACAATTCTAGCCAAAAACTTATAAAATGACTTAGTTGGCCTGAGATATGAAGTCTTCAAATAGTGATAGTCTGAGTGTGTGTCAATGTTTATAAACTATCCCTAAGTCTAGTTTATATTAAAAAGTTAGCTCTAAAAAACAGCAAATGTGTGTATTGATATGCAAAGCATAAAAGTTAACTTAGTTTGACTAAATCAATGTTTGAAAAATGAAAATGTATACCTAACAAAAACTATATTAGTTTATGTCATATATACTGTTTAAATTGTGTCTGTACAAATTTAGATATTACATGTATAAAAAACAAACTTAGAAAATTATGCATAAACTAAACTTAAACTAACTAAAGTATTTTATAAAAAGTGGTTTAAAATATGAGCATTTTTTTAAGTTGGTGTGCATATAAATTAGTTTAAGTGCAAAGAAAAGTTCTAAAAAATTAAAATGTGTCAAAACTAAACTTAAATGAACCTTTTTTTCTTATTACTATGTTATTTTAAATGTTTTTACACTAAAACATAACATTTACAAATAAAAAATATATAAAATAATTTAGGTATAAAAAATATTGGAAAGAATATCTAAGCTATAAAGAAATGACACTTTACTTAATTACTGTGCATTACTTTTGTACAAAATGGAAAACATTTGCATTTAGTTTATTTGATAAATAGGTATAAGATAACTAACTTATTAAATTCAAGCACTCTTTTTTCAGATAATTACTTGCTGTTGTAAAATAGAAGTTATTATGAAACTCAGAAAAATATCCTGTTAGAATGCTAATCTGTCTTTTTCATATTTTTAAATTAAAGTAGCAACTTCTTCTAATTATTTTTAAATGTTATACAGAGACTTAAAACCAAACTAAACAAATTAAATCTAATTACCGAAAAAAATTTTACTTGAAATATATTTTTGCTCAGCGGGCCACTTTTACATGCTCGCGGGCCACAAAATTTTCTTTCGCGGGCCGCTTTCCATTCAAAAAAATAACGTGCTCGCGGGCCGCAGATTTACCCTTCGCGGGCCGCAATTGGCCCGCGGGCCGCAGTTTGCCGACCCCTGGTTTAAACAATGAGTCGCTAAAAATTAGTTTAACTTATTTATATTTTAACTTATTATATTATAAATTTATTAAACCTAATTATAAACAATCTTAAAAAAAATAGTATGGTAGTCAAATAAATTGTAGTACTAGTATAGTTTAGTTTTTGGATAAAAAATCAGAATGAATGTAACAAAATATTGGTTTATAGGATAATATTTATATCG
Source organism: Thalia democratica (assembly GCF_965202585.1). Taxonomy (NCBI): domain Eukaryota; kingdom Metazoa; phylum Chordata; class Thaliacea; order Salpida; family Salpidae; genus Thalia; species Thalia democratica. The sequence continues at coordinate 70,646,372 of NC_139169.1, read as the reverse complement.
ACATTTTTTTGTATATATTGCAGACAGTATAAGCCTTTGGTTCCAAATCGCAAGCAAAACAACTATTAATCTAAACTAAATCAAAAGCTAGAACGCCTAAACAGCTAACATTTTTTTCAAATGTTCCGATAGTGTTAGTAGACATAAACTGTTATATGTAACTTGTAAACAAAACAATTTATACGTTCAAGGTGAGAATAAAAACTCAAAACAACTGATGTTTTTAAGTAGGCAACTTTTTTGAAGCATTAGTTTTAAAGCCATACATACAAATTAGAATACAAACAACTTAGAGGTAATATGAAATATATTTACTTTTATACTATCTATACAAGTTGTTCGTTTATAATATTTACAAGCATATTTGCAGATTGGGTATAAGCGAATCGTCAAAAGTTACTTGAGCATGAAAACTTAGCTAAAAAAATAACATAAGTTTTTCAGTATACAAAACTGGTTATTACTGTATCTCTTGCAATCCTGCATACTGTAAAGGAAAATAACATCAAAGCATAATAATAAATACAATAACTATTTTGTCAAAAAAAAATTAAACGTAGATTATCTATTATCATTGAATTGAACTAAACAGGTAAAAAAAATTCTAAACTTTTGTTTTACCAACTTAATTTTATTTTAATTTTCGAAATACATAAAAAAGTAATTAGTTAAAAATTATTCAAACTTTTAAGTATTTATTTTTAGCACCTATGTTTATTGACTAAATTTCTACAACAATCTGGATTTTGACCAAAATTTCAGTAACACTTTTTATAATTTATATTTTAATCATTATGTTTCCAAAATCATCTGGTGATATAATGATACGTTTAGATTGTAGAAAAAAGCTCAACATTTTTATTTTAATTAAAAAAAATCTATACGTAGAGTTTACACATAAAATTAAAGCAGCAAAACTTTTATAAATAATTATCATACATTTGTTTTAAGCTAAGTCGAATAAACTTTATTTAACCAAAAACAGCTTCTATTTTTAGTTAATACTATAAACCTGCAATTTAAAACACTAAAAATTGATTTGAAAAAAAAGAAGCATTTAATTTAAAAACAGTGTGATAACTCTAAAGAAATATTTACAACTAAAAGCTGTTTATTGCATATTCACTATTACGTTAAAACTTATTTTTGTGTTTTATAAAACAATGTAACTTAGAAATTTAGTTTAATCTTACCCAAAATTTAAATATTTATTTTTAATACCTTTAATTTTTAACTAAGTTCCTATAACATTCTGGTTTTACACCAAAATTTTAGTGATGATTTTTTTATTTAACTTTTAATCATTATGTTTTCCAAAAAACAATTTAGTGATATTATGACAATTTAATATTGTAGAACAAGCATAACATTTCATTAATATATTTTTAAAAGTTTTCTTTAATTACAGTTTAAACATAAAATGCAAGCAATAAAATTAGGTAATTCATTTCAGCTTAAGTGAGTATGCTTTATTTAACCAAAAGTATAAAATATTTTTTTTCATTACTTTAAACCTGCAATTTACAATATTAATAATATAAAAAACTAAAAAAAATTATAATTAGTGTTTCCTATTGTATTAGATTGCATCTTTTATATGCTCTTCCAATGTTTTAGTGTTTTGTTAATGTTTTGTATCACAAAATAAATTCTATTCACTTAAAAAGTGGTAAGTTAATAACAACACATAGTAGTTTTTAGTATAAAATAGTATTTTTATTTGTTAAAGTTTTATAAAGGTATAGTTTGTTACTTTGGCAATCCAAAAGCGTTTTTTAAGCATAAAAAAAGTAGATTTTTTAGTTATTTTATAACTTAAAATTTATTAAAATTTATGATATTGATTTTATGGTAAATTAAAAATAACGATTTTGTAATATAACAACTCTTATATCAATTTTGTATTGGATTATTCAAAAATTTATAAGGTATTAGTTATATTTTTAAATAAAAAAAAGCGCTAAACGATAACTTTGTTATTCATTGTTGCACATAGAAAATGATATTTTGAATGATAACTTTCCGACGCTTCGAGTTGTCTAAGACATTTAGACAACTTAATAAAAAACTAAGTATTTTTTAAAAGTTGCGTCAGGGGTTAATTACTTAAATCTTTAACACTAGTTAGTTGATAATTGTAGTTTCATAGTATTGCGAAAATAGTTATAAATGTTTCTAGACTAGTAGTTCGTGTATGCATAGTTTAAGTTTTTTTATGTTTTTGGTTTTGAATATACCGATTGTTGTTTAAATTTCAATACTATCTGAAGAAAGATTCGGTTTTTTTGGTTAGTTTTTAAATTGAAGTTAAGGTTTCATGCTATATTAAAAAGCCATGATTTGTCAAATTCTTTAAATGTTAGACTTTTTTTTTACACTAAATTTAATTGTCTTGTTTTTTGTTATGGAAAAACAAAGAACATTTACTAAATTTTAAATTGAATTGTTAGAAGAAAAAGTTTGAGTGAACATAACTTTTTATTTCTTGCTGCACTAATATGAACTTGTTGAAACATGTTAGTAAGACTCTCGGCATACCGACAGTGTCTTTAAAATGTAGCAATTAAAGTAAAGCTACGTCTTTTAATGAATTGGTTCAAACATTGGTTAATATAATAACTTACCTGTGATGTGATAGTTGTAACGTTGATATCTACTGTGATGTGATAGTTGTATTGTTGATATCTACTGTGATGTGATAGTTGTATAGTTGAAATCTACTGTGATGTGATAGTTGTATAGTTGAAATCTGTTGTGATGTGATAGTTGTATAGTTGAAATCTACTGTGATGTGATAATTGTGTTGTTGCAATCTACTTTGATGTGATAATTGTGTTGTTGCAATCTACTGTGATGTGATAGTTGTGTTGTTGCAATCTACTGTAATGTGATAGTTGTGTTGTTGCAATCTACTGTGATGTGATAGTTGTATTGTTGCAATCTACTGTGATGTGATAGTTGTATAGTTGAAATCTACTGTGATGTGATAGTTGTATTGTTGAGATCTACTTTGAAGTGATAGTTGTATTGTTGAAATCTACTTTGATGTGATAATTGTGTTGTTGCAATCTACTGTAATGTGATAGTTGTATTGTTGTGAACTACTGTGATGTGATAGTTGTATTGTTGCTATCTACTGTGATGTGATAGTTGTATTGTTGCAATCTACTGTGATGTGATAGTTGTATAGTTGAAATCTACTGTGATGTGATAGTTGTATTGTTACAATCTACTGTGATGTGATAGTGGTATTGTTGCAATCTACTGTGATGTGATAGTTGTACTGTTGATACCTACTGTGATGTTATAGTTGTATTGTTGCAATCAACTGTGATGTGATAGTTGTATAGTTGAAATCTACTGTGATGTGATAGTTGTATAGTTGCAATCTACTGTGATGTGATAGTTGTATAGTTGAAATCTACTGTGATGTGATAGTTGTATAGTTGCAATCTACCGTATTGATATAGATGTATTATTCAGATAGTTCTTATAAATTGGAGATAACATAAACAGCTGTTTAGTTTATTAGAAAAGTTTTAAAACTAGAAGAACATTTTTCTAAATAGTTGTATCGACTGCCTAGCCAATTAAAAATATGCTGAAATGTCACCTATATTAATATTGTGGTCGAGAAGTTTGAATTATGTGTTGAGATTTTCTAGACTTAAAGCAGTTAAATTCAAATAAAAAACGTATTAAAATGAATATATCAAGCTTTAAACCTTGCAGGAATCAGATTAAGTACAACTTTCGGTAACGGGTTTAAATTGCGCAAAGACAAAATTGCACGAGGTTACTGAAATGCACAAGGGGACTAAATTGACGAGAACAAAATTGCACAAGGGAAAAAATTGCACAGGGACGATTGTAAATTGCACGAGATTAAAAAATAAAAAAATAATTAAAATAAGGAGAATAAAAAACTAAATAATAATTTAATAGAAAAAAAAGTTAATGACCGACGGTAAGGGTTAGGGGTAAAAGTAACTCTTATAGTAATAACGATAAAACAACTAATATAAATTTTAATATAGAAAACAATAATATAATAATAACAAGTTAATTTCAAAGATAAAAAGCTATCGACCAAGGGTAAGGGTTAGAAGTGACAATGATAGTAAAAAAATTCTTTAATTATAATAATAACAAAATTAAAAAAAAATCAATAAACAAAAAACAACTTATCGACCGACGGTAAGGGTTAGGGGTAACAGTGATGTGTAAAAAAATATAATTAATAAAAAAGTTCAACCCGTGCTAAAATATCTCCGTGCAAAACTATCTGCTCGTGCAAAAGTATATACGTGCGATTTTGTACACTCGTGCAATTTTGTACGCTCGTGCAAGATTAGCAACTACCCATAACTTTCAATTGCTATATGAACTTAAAGAAATATTTGACTTTTTTATCTACTTGTAAATATATCTATATTAATTTGAGAACTATGTGTTTAAAAGTAAAGGTGTACTATATTGTTTAAAAGTAAAACAATTTTGATTTTTTTATTTAACTCTAAAAAAGTACATATTAACTATAACAAAATAAAGAATTTTAGCTGTTTCCCAGTAGCGCACAGCAAAAAAGTAAAATTTCCTTAACTTTACCGAAATATTTATATTTTGTTAAGGCATTTAGTTGTTTACACATTTATATTCAACAATTAAACGTTTAGTAAGAAAGCATACGCGTACCAGCTTAAATTAATAAAAACTTGTTAAAGAATTTATTTTAATTTAAAATACTTCATTTTTTTCTTCGTTCTACAGCACAAGTTCGTGAGCATTTTACTTAATAGGCTCTTGTTACCGGCCATAATGCTTATGTTAGACTTGGGTCCGATTATAATTTAAAGATAATTCACCTAATATCTTCAGTCAGTAAAATAAAATAGGTTTTTTTTTTTAAATTTATACCCTTATCCCTAACCCACCGTACCCAAACATATTGAAAATTAATCAAATCATAAACTTTTAATCACTTTTAATAAAAAAAATTACGAAAAAGACTTTTTCAATTCAATTACCTTTAAATTACAACAAGACTCGTTAGACTTTAAGCTACTTATATAGTCCTTATAAAAGAAAACAATTTAATAATTTTAAGAGTATTTTTGTACCTAAAAACAAATGTGGAATTTAAACTTAAAACAATCTTATTTTTAACTAATTAAAAGACTTAGTGAAAAAATAACTAAAGCATTTTGTTAATCAAAATAGAAAATATATAATATTTTCAAATTTTTATAGCTAAATTTCTGTTTATAGGCAGGAAGTAAGGACGTAGCGTGAGGAGGGACGCTGGCGCATGCGTGCCACCCAAAAAAAAATAAGTAAAAAAAAATGCAATATCTTTATCCTTTATTGTTTGTTTTATCTGCTTAATTTGCCTTTTTTCAACTATGTTTTTGTAGTATTTGAAAAGTAAAACGAAATTTCGAATACAAATTAGTGACAAGTTAGGGAAATTACCCAGTATACTGATTCAGTGCGTAATTGCAAATGCGCACTGATGTTGATGAAAAACTCCATAAGAAAAAATTTTAGAACTTCAAAAACTTCATAAGAATTTAGACTTAAACAGTACGCAAGTAGTTAGTGCACCGCACTAGTATAACCTTATGACAGATTTTTTTACAATGACAAATGCTAACATTTTGTTAACAAACCATAAAGCTAAACCTGTTTTATAGTGATAATGATTCAAGAATAAACAAATTGTAGTAAAAATAGCAATAAACATATGCCAATAAAATAAAAATAAATTGATAATAAGAATAAAAAATATTAACAACATAATTTAAAAGATAAATAACAAAAAACAAAAAAAAAAAAATTAAAACAATTAATAAACGAACAGTTCATACTGTGATTACGGTTTTAATCTCACTATACAAAAAGTATTGTTTAAATTATCTAAACTTAAAATGTTTATTAAAAGTAGTTTCTTTTTTTATTAAGGTATCAAACAAATCAAACTTTGTTATTCTATCAACCATAAAGTTTAAAAATTAATCAATTTTTGTAGCAAGTTATTTTAAAATTTCTTTAGTCACATCATTAATAAATTTATAGCAACTTGTAAAACAGAATTTTTACAACCAATTTTTACTCTAAAAGACATAATTGATTAATTTAAATTTAAATTTAGTTAGTTTTAAACCGAATTTTAAATGGTATTTAAAATATTTTTCTTTCTACCAACTGTTTTTAGTATTTAAAAAATGCTTTTCCCTAAAGATTTTAGAATAACTGATTTTGATGTTTTATCAGTTTGAAGATAGTTTTGAAATTATCTTTTAAACATTTTGTTTTGTATCAGAAATATTTAGTAATATATTTCCACACACTCAGGAAAACTCAGGATTTTATGAACGTTTTGGAAAAATTTAGTATGACTCAGTAAAAATCAGGATAACTCAGTATTTTTAAGCTCATTCTGACTAAGGATAGATTTGTTTGTTTTTTTTAACTCAGGGTAGATTTAGTGGTTTAAAAAGCTTAGTTATAAAGCCTAGTTTCTATTATTTAAAAAACAAAAAAATCTTTAAAAGAATTTAAAATGCTTATGGTTTACACATGACATTTTTAAACTAACTCAGGACAGTTATTTTGACTCAAAGAGTGACAAGGCAACCCTGATATCTTCAAAGTTTTTGTTTTTTGTTTTTTCTTATATGTATGTATTATTAGTATTGTATGGAATGTTGCAAGTCTAAAAATATGTCAGATAGAAAAATTATCTGAAGTTCAAAAGCTTAAATTGAAAAATAGCAGACCAACACCAGATATTGCTATTACTCAAGACTGCAGTTGAAGTGGTATGAAACTTTTATTTTTAATTTCTTATACATTTCGAGATTTTCTTCATTGGTTAAGATTTATTTTTACAGTTTTATATTGAAATATAAGTAAAAATGAAGAAGTTAAAAAAAAACTAGCTTTTTAGATTTCTTCTACAAATAATTTAAAACTTTCAGTTTTAATACTGAAGATTTAACATTTTTATATAGAAGATAAAGATAGTATATTAAAAGTTGCAACGAACTAAAAGTATGAGTTATTTTGAGTTTAATACAAAACTTTTTTGTTGATATAAAATAGATAATGAACATTATTTAGAAATTGCTCAGAGAAAAATGTTTTGAGGTATTGATTGTTATGCTTAGTTGACTATTTACATGTAGTTTAAGGCAATATATTTTATATGGTAGGCCATGTTTTTTAGAAGTTGATCTTATTTAAAAAAATTTTTAAAGTTTAAGATGCTTTTTATTGTTTTAAAAAATTCGAATTATTTTTTAAGATATGACTAGTCAAAGTCGGGCCGCATAATAGGTTACCTATGGGAAGGGAAAACTAAAATAGCGAAAAAAGGCTAGTTTGTTTAAAATATATCTCCTCCTACATTTTTCAAGCAATTTTCTTCAAACTTTAGCAGTTTAATCTTTATACAAAAACAAAAAAAGCATTACTTGTGAATTTAAAAACTTGTAGTAAATTTTTTTTTATAAAATTTATATTCATTTTACTATCTAAATTCATAAGTAACGTTTTTTTCCTGTAATGTAAGGAACATTTTCTAAAATTTGAAGAAGATTGCTTGAAAAACGAAGTAGGAGATAGATATTTAGTAATTTTTTAAATTTCTGAGAAAATTAACCCCGAAAAATCTTCGGCCCAAAAGTTTTAATTCAGGGGATTTTTTGAGAAAATATTTGCGCACCCCCTGACGAAAATACCACGCTACGCCACTGCCAGGCAGTATTGTTAAGGTATAAAATGTGTTAATAATTAATATATAGATTTCTATTTACTTGTATATATTTCCATTACATATATAACTAATCTCATTTGAATGTTTTAAAACTAAGAACTAGTAAAGACATAGTGTAAATAACAAATCACAAAACTAAATATTTAAAATACTTGTTATAGATAAAGTACGTGTTGTATGTTCTAAAAAAATATAACAAAAGTTGTAAATAACCATTCTTAATAAAGTTGTATTTTTTTACTTTTACAAAAAATATTCTAACTTTTGTTTTTAGTTTATGTGGTTTAAATGGTGCACACTAGTGCAAACAAAATTTTTTCAGTATGCACTAGACTTTTTTGGGTCACATAAGTTATTTTGTGATGCATAAATTTTCCAGGTTGCACAGAAAAAAAATGTTTTACTTAATTTTTAACAATTAGGTATAACATTAAAGCTAATTACAGCCCTGATGACTTATAATTTTTCTTTCGTATGACCATTTTGTTAAAATAAGACCATTTTCGTACCGTATTGTATAATACTTTCAAACTTAATAAATTAATATTGTAAAATCTGTTCTCCTGGAAAAGCCTCCAAAAGAATCTTCTTAAAGTAAACATAAAAGACTACACATGGTGAAGGTTAGTATACAATTTAAAATTAAATTCTATCAAGTTTTCTAGTTTAAGCTCTGTGGCAGAATCATAATTTCTAAGCATTACTATAATGAAATATGTAGTATACTAATCAGTAATTCAATATAGTTTTAAGACACAGAATAATTTTAGAATAAATATTAAATACAAATAATTATGTATCTAATAAGTTTAAAACTGAAAAATAATAATACTATCATAATTTTCTTATACTTGGATCTCTTAGGATAAATCAGCCTAGTTTTAAAGTTTTTAGGTTACCAAACTATCAGAAAAGTAGGATTTCTAAAAGAATTGGAATCCTGAAAACTCTGGAATTTTTATATTTAGTACACTAAAAAATCTAGAAACTCCTTGAATTTAAGAATTTTTAAAAATCTTTAATTTTGTACAAAATCAATAATAAGCTAGGTTAAAACTAGACAATTAAAAAGTTTTTACATTTGTTTAACATACTTTTAATTTGACGGCTAAATCTATCATAGAGAATTTTTGTTGCAAATCACTTTTTTTTTTCAAATCATCTGTAAAGTAGCGACATTGTGTTTTCAGTTTTGAGATAGTTTTTTACCTTAAACTGAAATTTAAACTTAAAATAAACTTAAAAATTCTTTTTTTGACAAAGTACATTCCAAAAACTTAAAGAAATCTCTCAAAAACATTTGGCAAGCCTGGGACACTTGAATAACTTAAAACTTGAAATTTTTAAAAATATCAGTATTACTCTGGTTAGTTTTATTTTATTAACTCAAGGTAGTTTTATTTATGTTATTAAATACCATTTATTCAAATATTAAATGAGATTTAGCTGTTCAAGTTTAAACAGTTGAATATTATTTATTTAATATTGATGAAAAGTCTACTAAGTTTATTGGTTAAATTATTTATGATTGTTTAAAGGACTTTAAAAAACACTAGGATTAACAAACTGTTTATAGTCTTTCAAGATAGTTTTTTTGACTTAAAGAGTTGCAACACTGTTTTTTTCAAAATCTCAGGTCAACTTAAGCTCAGACTTAAAAGTCAACTAAGTGAGTTAACAAAATTAAAATTATTTTTCATAAGTCATGTTACTATGTTACAGAAAAGTTTGACAAACTTTGTTAGAAATAAATTTTTCAATCAATAACAACTTCTTAGTCTTACCTGTAAATATAGATTTAAGCTTTTAAAACTAGGTATGACTTAAATGAAATGCGTTATAACAAAAACATTTAAATTTTATAATTTAGTTATTTGCCTTAATTTTAAATTGTTGCTCAATTTACAGGAATGGAAAATGTTTATTTAAGTTATAATAAAAATGCATGTTAAGTTTCACATCAAAATTAAATATATTTGTAGTGTGTGTGTAGTTTCTGTACTTTTATTGATTTAAAAGGAATAATTTTTGTTTTGAATCATGAAATTATTAGTTTAAATTTGTTACTTTAAACAACATAAAACTGAAAGGATAAAGCTAGCTTGTGTGACTACAGACTAAACTGAATTAATTTAAGCAATTTAAAATTACTTTTTATCTATAATAAAATAGAAAAGTACAATTAATTTTTCAAACTAGCTAAAACAATCACCTAACATACCTTAAAATATATAATCAGTAACAAAATGACTTTAAATTAATTATTAATAAAGAGATTCTAAAATTTAAAAAAAGTTTACCAGAGATTTAAAGAGATATTTAAATTAGCCTAAATTTTAACAAAAAAAAAAGTCTGAATCAAGATGAAAGTTTGTAAAACACAAACTATTCTTAGTTGGTTTGAGTATTAAAAAGTTTAATACTAGCCTAAGTTACCCTGAAAGACTTAAGTTTATTTTAAAATAAATTATATTTCAAAAAAACACCTTGATAACAAAATTTAAAGTCTTACAATAACTGACAACATTTTAATTTGTAAAAAGAAAAACTTACCCTATATTTTAGCAATTGAGTTGCATCTGATACTACTTCATAATTAATGGAAAAAAATTCTCATAAGAGGTCCTTTTTATTGAGTTGTTAGTAGTTCTTATCACTGGTGGAATTTTTGTGAATTTGTATAGTAAATGTGAAAGTTTCGACCATGATGTGTAATTTAGTATGAATAATGAAATCAGTAAAAGTTTTAACTTAGTAATATTTTATAATATAACAACATATTAAAAAAAAAGGTAATAAAATAAGTAAAAATTTTATAAACTCTATCAAGCCTAATTAATATAACAAACTGTCTTAAATGACCTTAAACTGTCCTAAATCAATGTGAACTTTTTACATTTTAAATACAAAATAAAAGATTCGCAAAATCAATAAAAATAAAATTATTCAAGTTAACTATTTATAAAATTACGAATTATTGAAATTTAAGGAATTAACCTCATAACTTTATTTCAAATTCTAAATATAAAAACACTCTGAGACTTTCAGAAATCTTAAAGCTATCCTAATTTTTTTAATAAAAATCAAAACTGTCCTGAGTTTAGAAAACATTTAAACATTCTAAGTCATCCTGAGATTTTTTAAAACTTCTAAAAAAAAGTAATGTTTTAAGTTAGTTGCAATGCAACCCAAAGCTTAAGTTGACCTGGAATTTTAAAAATCAGAAACAAACTAACAATTAAATTAAGTAGACTTTTCAAATCTGAATAAGATTTTTTTAAATATTTTTTAGAGTATTCAAATATTGAACTTCAAGCAGGTAAATATCATTTAATATTTAAATGAATGAGGTTTTAAATTTTAAATAAAACTACTTTGTATAAAAAATATTTATCAGGCAAGAGTCATACTAATAGTTTCAAAATTTTGAGCTACTCAAGTGTCCCAGGATTACCTAAATTTTTATGGAATTTATTCAGGTCTTCTGATTTATTTTTTGAAAGTACAAATTTTTGAGCTTATTTTATCTTAAATAGTATAACAACATTTAAAAGAGATTCTGTTAAGATTCTTTACATTTTTTTTTAATTGAAAAAAAGTTATTGTGGTATATCAAAATAAAAATCTTAGATAGATTTTTGTGTCAAAGGAAAATTCTTATACTGCAATAAAAAAAAACGTTTTTTTAAGCTTTAATTTTTTGCTTTAAAAAAAAACGTTTTTTTAAGCTTTAATTTTTTGCTTTTTAGTGATTTATGTTCAAAATTTAAGGTTTAAAGGTATTTTCAAAACTTCTCAAATTATAGAAATTGCTAGATTTTTTAGTATACTAATTATTCAATTTCAAGATTTTACAGGATTAAAGGTTTTTGGAAGTCGTAGTATTCTGAGGATGTGACAACCCTAAAAAAAACTAAAACTAGAATGAGACTTAGAAAAACCTTAAACCTGAGTATAAAAAAAAAACTTTAATAGTGTTATTACTATTTTTGTTTAAACTTATTAGAAGTACATTTATTTTGTACTACATTTTCATATTAAAATGATTCTGCATGTTAAAACTATATTGAATTACTGATTAATATATTACGTATTTCATTAAAGTAATACTTAGTGTTGTTTATTGAACGAAAAAAAAGCCTAAAATGTTTGATTGTTTGACCTGGTGGACGAAAAATCCTTTCGGTTATCGAGTCATACACCAGGATGCAGTTAATGTCATGTAAAGGACAATAAATTTATATGTAGCACAAAGCTCAAACTAGAAAATTTGATAGAATTTAATCTCAAACTGTGTACTAATCTCTTCCAAATGTAATCTTTTAGATTTACTTTAAAAAAGTTCTTCGTGAGGCTTTTACAGGAGAACAGATTTGACATTATTGATTTAATAAAATTAAAAGTATTAGGTAGGAAGGCAGAACAATGATCTTTTTTTTATGGTCAAAATAGGGAAATTTATATATGTTATCAGGGCAGTAATTAGCTTTAATATTATATTTAATCGTTATGAATAAATAAAGTAAATATAACTTTTTTTCTGCGCAACCTGAAAAATTTGTGCACCCCAGAAAAGTTTCGTGTACCCCAAAAGTTTCGTACACCCCAAAATAAATCTCGTGTACAACTTTAACGATCACTGGTTTAGTATAACGCAAACAGACTAAATATTTTTATTATTTATGTGAGGGTTAAAGTGTATGATATGCTAATATAGCCATTAACTATTGTTGGTTAAAAATAACTTAAGCCTTTATTGCTTAGAAATTGGGTAAATCTTAGAATTTTTAGTTTATGTTTTTCATTTTTTATGATAGATGTTTATTGAAAAGCATGTAAAATAAATTTTTCAGAGATATTTAACATTTAGATATTAGGACTTTTTTTTAAATTTGTTTTATAAAACCAAAAAGAACTTAGTTCAATGTTAAACGAAGTAGATACATCAAGATATCTTTAGTTTAAACCATGAAAGTTTACTTTTTGTATGGAGATTGATAAGAACATTTTAATTAAACTTAACAGAGATATAACTCTACATAATGAATACTAAATTTTTTGAGAATATACTTACTCTGTTAACCATTTTTACTACAGTTTACTAATCCTTACTATCGAACCGAATTTCAAAATGATAATTATCAAGGCGGCTCTAGAAAAGTTTTTTTGGTTATCCTGATTCCTGAAACATTAAGAAAAAAATGAGTTTTAGATTATTTGTTATTTGTAACTTTACTTAATTTATTAGATTTGCTTCTTCTTTCATTTTAAGCTAATTTTAATTGTTTGAAAAAACTAATTCATTTAATATAAATATAAGAAACAGCCCAATGTCGATATAAACACACTGTTATTAGTGTTAGTTTATAAGTTGGATATAATGTTATAATAAATGATATTTTTACTGAGAAACTATTTAAAATAGAAATTCATACACCAGTTTTATAAGTTTTTTTATTAGAAAACGATAGTAGATGTAGACAAACAAAGACAAGTTTTATTTTTTAAATTTAAACTGTGTTTATATTTAGAAAAAAAAGTGTGAGAGTCTTATTGTCAGTAATTAATTAATTTTTATTTTACTGTAGTTAATAAGTTAATGTACAGAATAATCTTTATTTATAATAGAAGTAAATCTTTTAAATATTAGGTTATATCAAAGAAGATTCCTACACATTATATAACGTTCATGTTTAGTTTTGGTAGATGGTATGTTTGACTTTTTAAGTTTTAACTCTTATAGCTCAATATAAACCAAATATGTCAATTTCACTATTTTCACAAAAAAAAAATCTTTAAACTTGGCATCTAATAAGAAATATGTATTTTTATTGGTGATATTATTAAAAGCTAATTTAAAATTAGTGAATTGAAAATCAAAATAAAAAAACCATAGTAGTAACATTTTAACTTTTTTTAAAAAAAACTACACTTTAATCAAATAAATCTAAAACAGTTTCATTATAAAAAGGTATCATAATTTAAATGAAATACATGTTTAAGATATCCTTTATACAAATATTAAAAAGTAATGTCTATAAAATATTAATAGCCAGACACAAACAATAAATTTTTAAGAACAAGATAAAGAATGAAAATTTTGAGATGCAAAATAAACTAATTTCAACTTTCTCTTATTTCTTTTAACTTTCTAATTAATACAGTTATATTTTTATTTAACGCAGAAAAGATTATTTTGTCATATTAGTTTTTTTTTTTTCTGCACACTATAATGACATTTCTAAAAAATAGATTCTAACATAACAGAAAAATTTACTAAATTTCATGACGTGTCGTTAATATTATTATCTAGTAAATGAAATTTTATTTAATTTTCTAATTTAACTTATAAGTTAGATAAGTACCAATTCCTTTAGCAGACATGATAATATACATTAGTTTTTCTTTTTTGTTAGTACTTCAACAAAAAAAAATAATTCAAAACGGAGTAGATCTTTTGTTATGTGGTACTTTAAATATATATTTTATACCGTTTTAAGCCAGCAAACAAAAGTATTCATAGTTAAATTTATATGTTTAGTACTGTTTTTGTTTTTTGTTTAGCAAAATAATTTCGGTATTAGTTTGGTTTATCTATGAAGAAAAAATACAGCTGGTTATTAAAATTAGTAACAAAATATAAATACAGGGTTGCCACTTTAACTTTTTGGAAAAAAGTTGGAATTTCAGAAAAATCTGGAATTTTACAATTTAGACAAAAAAAACCTTGAAAAACCTGGAATTTTTAAGAATATTAACATGTTCAGTAGTAAAATTTCGGTTTACTCAAAAAATTCATCATATAGATAAAAAATGTTGTCATCACCAAAAACTTTTTATTAAATAACACAATTTAAGTAGCTTTACAGTACCTTTTTAGTCTTTTTATACTCTTTAACACAGTTTCTTGCATTAAATTAAATTTAAACTAAAAATAGACCCGAAAATGTGTACTTTTTAAAACCTGGAAAAAATTTGAAAAACCTGGAAAAAATTTTAAAAAACGAGTGGCAACCTTGTATATAGTTAAATTAGGGATTTGAGAAGTTAGTCTAAAAAGCTAGTTATAAATCAAAATATTGTTATGAAATTATCTGTAATCATTAAATTCAAGTTTATACAAGATCTTGTACAATAGATGAAATTAATAAAAAAAAACGATCTTAAAGTTTGTAGTATACAAGAATTGATTAATAACTAAAACTGTATTTTATATATTTCTACCACACAAGATTACAATAAATAAACAAAGGTACTATTAAAAGTTATGACTTATAAATGAATAGCGACATTTTAAAAATTTTCTCAAAAACGTCAGTTTTTAGTCCTAAAAGTTTAACGAATTTTACAAAATAAAATATATTATAAAAATTTATCACGTCTATTGCTAAATTTTTACCCTTAACCACTAAGCGCATTTGTAAAATATTTTTAAATTGTGTACAAGTAACTTAGATTTAGTGAAAATAATCTTTAATCAAAAATATTAAGTGTGTTATTAGATTTGCTATTGCTTTCTTAAGAAATTTATAAATGCTGAGTGTAAACAACTTATTTTCATAACAATAAATAATTATGTAATATTTTACATAAATGAAAATATAGATTTTAATTTGTGATTTGCACTTCTTAGAAAAATTAAAAAAAAAAGCTAAAATTAGTTTCAGATTAAAAATACAGAGATCATTTATTGTTCTTTGTTTTTAAAATAAAATATTTAGTACTTCCTTGGAACTAAGGTATAACAGTTTATTTTCACATAAACTTTCAATGATGGTGTAAAAATTCTTAATGTAATACATTCAATATTATTTTAGTTTTATTGTTAAACTAAAGTTTCTGTTTCAAAAACAGTAAAAAAGTTAATTACCACTAATGTTTTATAGAAGTTTTAAAGTATAATTATACAATGTATCCCCATCCGACACCTATTACTAAGAGGCTAGAAAAATATAAATTTGTAGAAAAAGAACCGCAAAATAATATCAGTGTAGAAGCCAATGACGACAGTTTTGAAAAATACCAACAACAGCAACATTTGGCTAATGATAGGGTTTTTTATTGCTTATTTTCTATATCTTTCAAAAGTTTAAGAGCTTTGATATTGGTTTCACTTGTTACTTTTTAAGTTTAATTTTAACTTTTAATTAGTTAGTTTAACTGATTTTACTGACAGCTTCGAGCGAGGATATTCTTGAACAAAGTGAAAAAAGAATTCGTCTCAGCTCCTACAATGTTCACCGGCTTTAGAGCTATTATCAATGAGTATGGAAAAAATAAGTAAGTAACTAAACATATTTTATGAGAAAAAAATTATGAGAAGAAATGTTTCTTTTTGCAAATGTTTCCTAGTATAGAATAAAAATAAATTTGTTTTAAAGTAAAAAGACTCATATAGTTATATTTTGATAACTGAATTTACTTATATTAAAGCTACTAAGAAAATTATCAATAAAATAACTATAAGTATAAAATGTTAGTTGTGTTTTCGTCTGATTTTTAGTTTTATATTGAAACCTATACCTAGAAAAAGCATACAGCACATAAAATCAAAAATTATATGTATATATTTTCAGTCTGACCAAAGAAGGACTTAAGTTGTCAGTCCAGCATCATTTATGGGGTTATCCACAATTGATTGAAGACTTTAATAACGAATGTCTAGAAGAAGGTCCCTTTATTCCGGTAAGTAGTTAAATATAACAAACGATAAAAAGAACTAGACATTTTCTTAACCATTTTACTTATTAAATAAACATTATGTTATTGTTTACTAACGAAAAAAAAAAGCGCTCAAGCTTGGTTGAAGAACCTGGTACATAAAAAACCTTTCGATTACAAATCGTACACTACGGATACAGTTTGAAGCCTTCTCCAGAACTTTTTCATTAGCTTAATTATACCATTGTTTCTTGAGTATACGAATATAAATATGCTCATTTTTATAACTTGCTTTTACATATGATAACTTTTCATTGATTTTAATCTGAAACGAGTTACTACTAATTAAATTTAGTCAAACTAAATAACAGTACTTTTTTGGTGTTATTAACATAGTTTAATTTAAGAACTTGTAAACACTATTGAAACTAACTTTTTAAAAAGTTCAAGTTAATTATTTAGATAATTTAGTACTGTCTTTAAAAACATCAATAAATTAATGTACACTGTAGAGCATTTTTTTTTAAAGTTTTGTATAAGCGATAATTAAAAATTAAAATATTGTAGCTGTAGGGCTGTTGGTAAGGTACTCTTGTGAGATTAATCCACGTGAATTACGCAATCTCAATATCAAAAATGACTAAATTGTTCAATTTTTCAATACTTACATTGTTTGACCTGACTGCGTAAGGGGTCCTAACGACATATGAAAACATTTTGAGTTGCACGGTTCATTATCAAAGATTACGGCCGAAACATGATCAAAAAATGTCTAAAATTTAATTAAACGATTCAAGTTAAATAAACAAAAACTTAGTATTAAAATGGTAAATAAATACAAATTCCTGAACGAAACAAAAACTTCAAAGACCGCATTTCGTTTTAAATACGCAATTTGCCTGGGTTCAAAGTGCGTACCTTTTATAAACAATAAAGCAGATTTTGATCTGTCAAAACTTATTCGATTTTAAGAATGAAATAGTATATTTTTTCAATTCAAAATTTGTGTTCTATAAGTAACTTATCGATTATTCAGAATGAAGAAATACCAGCAATCGCATTTCTGGAAAAAGCTTCTGATTTGTTAAATGCTCAGGAATACAATGAACTTCAGCAGTGTTTTGCAGCAATGAAAAATCCCAGGTTTGAAAAAAAGTAAAGTAAAACGTAAATAAATACATAAACGATTTATTAGTTAGTCAGACTTTATTTTGTTTTAATTTTCAGAATAAAACCGCAAAGTCTGATTAAAACGTTAATAAAGTGCAATACTTTATGGATAACTGGACTTTTTTTCTCTTTTACTTAATATCTTAGTAATTTTTTTAACTCATACTAAAATACTAAGTTTTACAGTTATTTTTCAAAGAAAAGTTTTTTAGCTTTGCTTACTTGATTTTTTCAAATTAGTTGACTAAACTATAGTTTTGTGTCATTAAAGTGTTTTTTTTAGATATATCAGTTTTATAAACCCATGTAAAGACTATTTACAACTCTACATACTTGTTTGTATCTGTAGTTACTGTTTAATACCTTTAGAACTCAAAAACTAATTAAGATTCACTGTAATAACAAAATATCAATAACTATTTATTTTCAGTGTGAACAAAAGAGTAGCATTTGAAACGATTGCTGGTATTCTGAAAGGTTGTGTTGCTCTTACCCATCGACTCTACAGATTACTTACACCTCAGGTCAGTTAAAATATGCAATAAGAATATAACTATTCTTATAAGTGCTTTGTCAAATAAAAATTACAGCAAAAAAAAAATCACACTGTATTGTCTATAAGATAAATTAATTAGTAAAGCTGTATAAGTAAATCGATATTGAATAATAAAAATATCAAACTTAATCAAGTATAAGCTTAGTACTGTGCAATGTAACTGTACTTTAAGGTTATGTATACTGAATTTACTGTATTTTGTTTTTATTCACTAAAATTTGTGTTATTATAACAGTTGAAGAAATATTCAGACAATAAAAAAAGTTAATCGAACAATACAGTTATTTTTTTATGTAAATATATTAATAATAAAATATGTTTTAACATGTAGTTAAATAAATAATTAAATACAAAATTATCATAGTCAATGTAATTTCTTCAAAGTTGATTTTTTTATAGATTAATAATATATTACTGAATGTTAAAACATTAAAGTAAAAAAATTATAAAGAATAGAAATTGTAAATGATGAAAACACGCTTATGTAATTTCAAAATATTTTAACCAAAAAACATTAACACATTTCAGCAAAAACAAATGTTTTTCGAGGAACAAGTGAAGATAAAGTTTGTAGAGAACTCTGTAATATCCAGAACTTTCCAAAACATTATGCAGGCTTATCTAACATTCGGGTACTTATGTTGTATAATGAAGTTTATAAAAGCTGTTGAAAGAGCTAAATAAAAATAACTTACATATAATTTGTTTGATAAATACTCAAAATTCGTTTTCGGCAGAACAATTAGTTTGCAGGCCTTTTAAGTTTTTAAATGTAAACAACAGAAATGCAACTTTAATCTTAACTTTAATTGTATCCTCATCAAAAATTACTTTAAGTTCAGTTCGAATCATAATTAAAAAAACAACTAACAAGTAATAATTTCAGTTGTATTACAAATGTTTGTAGACCAAAGAGGTTTTAGACCTAAATTTCTATATTTTTTGCGATCGTTTTGAGATCGTTTTTGCGATTATATTTTTTCGAAAATAAGTGGTACTCTGTACATTTAGTTTAAAGCATCTATTAAAATTTCGTTATAATTTAGGTTACACATGTAGAACCTTTTCGTTGAAATACTTAGCATTAATTCCTTACACTATTATTTGTTTCCGCAAAAAAGTACAATTTTTAAACTAAGCAAATTTTATTGTTGCTTATGATTTAACATTTAGTTACTAGTTTGCTAATTTTTGTAATATACGACAATTAAACAGATTTGTTTTTTATTTTTAGGATTAACAAAAACGATTTGAAAATTCACTTAACATCACTTTTTGAAAACCATCCAGATATTTTGTATGCATGTAACGAAATTTTACCTCCAGATAGCTATATTGAGGTTAGTGAAAATATAAAAACTTTTAAGAATAAAATTGTTAATACAAATTCATATATATTAAAACTTATTGTATCTCATACAGTAATGTTTTTTTATATACTATAAGCTGTTTAATTAAATTTTGTCAAACTATATTATTACAATTTATATCTATTAAACTGTTGCATTAGATTACATAACTTTACTTGAGACATTTTACTGCTATTACTGAAACTGTTTTATGTTTGCATTGTTTATGTATTGTGTGCACTTACTTTATAACATAATTTGATTTTAACAGTATAAAAAAGAAGAAGAAGAAGAAGAAGAAGAAAATTGAAATTTTTAACAAAGTTGTCATAACATTTCAATAAAGTTTCATTTTTATTTTGCTTGTGTGATTGCAACTTCAGCAACGTAAAAACAGCATATAAAATTTTACTTTCAGTAATAATATTTATGTTTTTATCTTATGAATTAATTTTCAAATTATTAAGATTTTATACTGCTCTTTTTTTAATACTGCATAGTTTTATACGATGGTAGCAAACTTTATAACTTTTATCATATATTGAAAATAAAAACTTTTAATTATTCTAAGTTTATTTTAAACTTCAGATTGCATTGTTTGTGGATAAGATATTTCTAAATTATTGCGCTTTGTATTATTAAATTAAATGATTAATCTATCTTTCAATACTTAGGCTTTGTAATTAAAAAATGGTTTAACTTTATATAATTTTGTTTGAAAAATGTACATAAATAAAACAAACAGCTGCCTCACCTTAACATTATAATAAAGTACTAGTTTCTTTTATAGAACAACATATAGTTCTTCTAGAACAGGGTTCGGCAAACTGCGGCCCGCGGGCCAATTGCGGCCCCCGAAGGATAAACCTGCGGCCCCCGAAGGATAAATCTCGTTTTAAGTCCCTTTATAACATTAAAAAAATTAAAAGACTTTACTGCTTTACATTGTTAAAAGTGTAAAAAAAGACAGATTAGCGTTACATCAGGTTTTTTTTCTCATTTTCATAATAACTTTCTTCTTACAACAGCAAGTTATTGTCTGAAAAAAGAGTGTTAAGAGTGCTTGAATTTAGTAAGTTATTTATATAATAACTTTTGAGTGTATCAACTAAATTTAAATGTTTTCCGCTTAGTACAAAAGTAATGAACATAAATCAACTACGATGTCATTTCTTTACACTTAAGATATTTTCTTGTAATGTTTTTTATTCCTAAATTTACTTTGTAGATGTTTTATTACTTACAAATGTAGTTTAAAAATTGATTTTTTTCTTCTTGTTTACTTAAATACTGTATACTTTTTTAAAACGATGATATTTTAGTTAGATGTTTAAGCTTAATTAACAGCAAGTTAATAGCTTTTTTGTCGCTGATAAACTTGATTGGTTTGATATAACTTTTAATTTTTTTGCTTTTAAAGTGGCAACCATGTAAAATACTAATTAATTACTAACAATGTATTATATTAAAGTATTTCAGCATTAGTTTTGTTACAAAATTTGTTTTAGCTTTTTTACATACTAATAGGTATAGATTAATATAGTTAACTAACTACTAATTTTTTTAAAGAATAAACACTTATTAAGTTGGAAAAATTATTTTTAATGTTAATATTTTCAAAAGTATGAAGAAGTCGTTCATAGTATAATTATTATTATAATTGGAGTTTATTGTGCAAAGATGGACTCGGGCATTAAAACCCGAGCCGCTTAAACGATACACACGAGAAAAGAAACAAACAAATTACACTAATGAAAATTAAAATCTAAAAACAACACAGTAAAAAAAAAAATTACAAACAAATAGTCCTGTACGATAAATAATAACTTAGTATGCACATAGAACAAAACGAAATAAATTCACATATAAAAACCTATGCATAGACTAGAAAATATTACACATTTACAAAAATTATATATAAAAACTTATAATCTGTAGGGGGAAGGCGTAAGGAAGAAAAATTGATCTTAGTGATACTAATATTTTAAAATGAATTTTTGTTCGTTAATCACTGTATTTTACTTGTGTTTATATTATTTAAATCGAATTTTTTTAGTTTTAATCGAAATTGTTCCACCCTCCCACACGAAACCACATCCTGCGGTAACCTATTCCACATATTTATTGTTCTGCAGAAAAAAGAGTTTTGCCACTGACTGTTATTAAAATTATATTTACATTTTATTTTTTTATTATTTCCTCTCAAACTATAATTGGTCCTAGAAAAAACAAAAAACTGATTGAAAATTTCTTTATATTTACCATTAAAAATTTTAAAAAGTGTTATCAAGTCAAACTGCCATCTTCTATACTCTAGAGACTCCAATCTGAGTTTCACCAATCTATCTTTGTATGAGGTATTTGAAATGTTGCATCTAATACAAACAAAACGGGTAAAATTTCTCTGCACAGACTCAATCCTAATAATGTCTTTTTTTAAATAGAGTGACCATATTAGGGTATTGTATTCGAGTTTAGGGCGAACGTAGATTTTAAATAGTTTAGTGAGAATACTAGCAGAACTGGTCTTAAAACTTTTAAGTATTTGATATGATGAGTTTTGAGCAATTTTGTATAAATAACTTATATGTTTGTTCCATTTTAGATTTTCAGATATATGTATTCCCAATGTATTCCCTTTAAAATATTTTACTGCTGGTATTTTAGTTTTATTAATTTAAAGATTAATAGAGAAGGGTTTATTTTTATTGATGGTTAGAACTTGGCATTTTTTTGGATTTAAATCAAGTTTTCTTATTTTTAGCCATTCGTGAATATTATCTAATGTTATTTGTAAAGAAGTTTCTGACTTGCTAAATACTTTTGCGTCATCTGCAAAGTAATAAGTGTATAAAAGTGACCCAAAAATGTTATTCATGCTCAGTTTTTATAGAGAGTTAGGTTGTAAGTAAAATAAAAAAAAAACATTAAGTTTGGCTTATTAAGTGTTTATAAAAGTACATATTTCATTAAAAGATAATTATATTAGTGATTGTTAATTTTATTTCAATAAATATTTATAACTTAAATTTAAACTTTGCGTAACTAAAAGTCATTTAAATTAATAAAGTGAGTAAAAGTAAAACTTTCTTTAGTATGACTAAAACTAAAACCAAAATATTATTTGAATGTCGTTAAAACTAAAACTGCGGCCTGCGAAGATTTTTTAAACTTGAAGTTTGGCCCGCGAGCACCAACTGCCTGCCGACCCCGTTCTAGAAACTTAAGTTTTGTTGGCGTTTGTCTGTCGGTTTATTTTAAAATATTAGAGGGCAAACACCGATACTATTTCAAGCTCTGTTTAAACCGAAGTTAAATGTTATCAGTTCTTGCATTTTTGTCTCTTTTAAATATGTCAGCTTTTGTCTAACTTTGTTTAAGGTTTTATTGTAACTTCATTTCATACTGTTTCTACTTCGTATATAAAGCAACAGTAAAATTTGCCTATTTGTGTATAAATGCATTTATTAGAGTTAATGTAACATACAAGTTAAAAAAAGGAACTTTATAAAATAATATCTACTGCACTAAGTGTGGTAAATCAGTAATTAAATTTTGCAACCGCATTAGGTTACATAAGTATTTCAAGTTTATCAAAGAGTTGTCTGCAACATAACGGTGTCTACAACTAGCACATAACAGTTGACTTCTACTTTTAAAATCTACAACTATCACATCACCGTAGATCGTAGCGTTACAACTATCACATCACAGTAGATCGCAACAATACAACTATCACATAATAGTAGATCGCAGGAACTATGGATATGCCTACTAGTTTGCCTAGTACTTGACATACTACTTGTTGTACTATAAAACGCACTATACTTCTAAAATAATTACTGTATTCGTAAAAGATATGTAGATTGAAGTAAAAAGGTTATTATTAGACTGCATTTTCAATTGTATTTGAACTTCTGTATAAAAACTACTAAGTTTTAACATAAAAAAAAAAAAAAATTTATAAGTTAAGAAAAAAAAATTATTAAAATAAAACAACTTTTAAATAACGAAAATTTTATAGACAATGACTAAAAGTAACAAATAAAACTCGCTTAATTTACTTTCACTGCTTATAATGATCTGATAACCAATGTAACGTAAAAACAGTTTCAATAAAAAGTTGAATCCTTGCTTTTGTAACTAACCAAAGTAATGTTAACTATTTAAGAAGATGCTTGATCTCAGTTGTTCGCAAAATTATAAAGCCTTTAGCTATCACTTAAAATTTGTCTGCAGGTAACAGTTTCTACAACTAGCACATAAAAATTGTCCTCTACATTATAAATCTACAACTATCACATCACAGCAGATCGCAACGATACAAGAATCTAAGTAGATTGCAACAATAAAACTATCACATCACAGTAGAGCGCATCAATACAATTATCACAGTAGATTGCAACAATACAACTATCTCATCACAGTAGACCGCAACTATACAACTATCGCATAACAAAAGGTCGCAATAATACAACTATCGCAACAATACAAATATTACATCACAGTAGATTCTGGTCATACAATTACAATATCACAGTTAAAATGACTAGCACTTCTTTGAGTTGTTTTACGTTTACATTTGTAGCTGCTAAACGCAGTCAATCTTGGCCATTTTTAAGGCACCTTTGTAAAACCAGGACTCTTAGTAAAATTTTTCTGTGATTTCATTTTAGCCCAACAAGAAATAGCAATATTATGTTTTTTCTGAAGTTTTCGTCTAATATTTGGAATTTAAGAAAGGTAGGCTATTCTTAAAGTTTCTATTAAGTAGCCGATAATGATATTAAGTTTGACAAAACCTGATAAAAATGCTATATATTGTGGCATTAATAGTAAAGTAGTTAAAAAGTAATGGTAATTACACATATTTTTCAAAGTTATGTAAGATTACAAAAGTTATCTATAATTCAAATCATTAACATTTTGCCTCAAGTTATACTTTGATTGTTATTTGTCAATTATTCTATTTTAATATCTTTATCTAGTCATCATAAATTTAACAAAACTGTTTTTTTTTAATGTAATATATTTTTTATTGTTCTAATGAAAAGAGCTAAGTTGTTCCATTATTTTAATAAAATTAATCTCGATAGATAAGTTAATCAAGTACTATTTGTTCTCATTTATTATAATTATTTCAGTACTATCAAATAACTAATTAGTTTCGATTATAAATAAATTATTTTTTTATTCTTTTAGTTTTTTAACCCAAAGTATTTAGTTCTAAAACTTATAATAACACTTTTAAAGGTATGTAAAGTTATTAACTGATAAGATTTAGGTTTTATTTGTCTTTGAAAAGTAAAATGTAATTTTTTATCATTTTTTATGGAAAACGAACTTCAATAGTATCATCGGATTCTGGAGGCAATTTCTCTACATTATTAAAAAAATGTCATTTTTCAGTTTTTAAGAAAGCAAATAACAAGTTTAGTCATTTAGACTGACTTAAAAAGTTAAATTATCAAATTCGACAATATAAACGTGTGTTAAGAATAGTGAAAACTGAAAGCTGTGAAATTAAAACTAAACGTTTAACAGGTACTCACACAGTTGCAAGAATTTTATAGCTATTTTTGCCCTTATGTCAATTTAAGGAAAATTTAACATACAAAATATTTGAACCGTTTGGTATCACCCAAGAGCTAAGTTTGACTTTTTTTGAATATTAATGAATGCTTAGCTTACTGTTAAAAAGTTAATTATAGTACATATAGTGCTTTTCTCGCAAATTTCCAATTTATGAAAGTAAACTTTTTATGACTAAATACTTATAATACTTATGTACTCTGATGCAAAAAATAGCTTTTGCATCAGAACACAACAAATTCTTTCACTGTTTTTTAGGTGATCGAAAAGCTACTTTCAACAATTTTTTTTTTGTTTATAAAAGTAATTATGATTTTTAAATGCAGAATTTTATGTGCTCGCATAGTCGTTTAAATGTGCAAGTTATGAGTTCGCACTGCTGCTTAAGTTTGCATTTTAAGAAATTGTGATAAAAGTACTTTTATCGATTTATTGCTAAATAAATTAAACTTGAAAACTTTTTTTTTAAATGTAGTTATTTTTAATTCAATAATTTCTATTTAATATACTTAAACGAAATATTTAAAAAGATATTATGATATAGTGTAAAAATTACACTAACATTAAATGATCTAATCTCCGCAATTATAATTTTATAAACGAGTTTCTTAAATTAAAAATATTCAAAGTCTCCTATTATTAGATTATATTCTATAAATTTACAAAACCATGCAGTGCATTGAAAATGACTTAAAGTTTCTTAATTTTATTTTTAACATATTGCAGTAGATAAGTTCTCAAAACATTTACTACTTATAATAATCTGTAATTTTTTAAAACAGATTTTAATAAGTCAAATTAAAAAATGTAGAAAAGCTATAAAATTTGAATGAAACATATCATGTAGATAGTTAAGTATTAATATTTTGATAATACATGCTTCTGCAAATTATTAATATAGTATTATAAGTTGCTTATATAAGGAGAAAAATATAATTGTATTTCTTCACGTATACATATGTATTTCTTTTTTTTAAGCAATCTTTACCTGAAAAAACAAATTTTAAAGGATTTTAAGAAACATATATGGAAATTTGAAATAAAATTTTTTGTTTTTTTATTAAATGAAAATTTTATTTAAAATTGTTATTAATCATACAAGCATCAGTTTTAAAAAAATGTTAGGTCATAAGCTTTAAAAATTGAATGAAGATAGGTTTTTAAAGATATTTTTATTTGACATTTAGTGTGCCCTTTCTGTAAAATTTCACAGTACTCTTTGACTTTAACAGCCTAAGTCTCTATAATCAAATTAAATCTATTTTCAGTAAACAACTACTTTTATCAGTATCAATAAAATATATTAAACTCCCCAACCCTTCCATTTTTTTTTAATTTCTCTATGTAGTAATCTAACCACACTTTTTTATTACCTTAGATATCTGGTAATTTCAAAATACTATGAAAAGGTATAACTTTATAACTTATCTAGTAAACTAATTTAATCATATTATATTTATTATGAACAGACTAAAACCCTTATCCTTCTTTTATACTTCAAAACCAAAATAACAACTACTTAATTTAATTAATAAAAAATAACCAAATATTTAAAAAATATAAAATAGAGTATTAAAATAGAAGTAGAGTTCAAGTTACTATAAGAATACTCTTTTTTTCAACACTAATAGTAAGAACTATATATGATTTGAAGCAAAACACAGTCAATTTTTTAATAAAAAGACAAAACAGCAAAACAAGTTCTTTACTTTATTTAATTTGCTAAAATGAAACCATAACTTTACTTTAGACTTAAACTATACCACACCATTTGTTTAAAGTATTTTCTAAAATTTAAATGTTTTGTTTAATTCTTAAGTTAAGATAACTTTACAATTTTTTACTTATCTTCAAAAACCTAACAAATGGAAAACTTACATGGTTGTTTTGATTCATTATCTCCTTTTTATTTTATTGGTTGTTTGATTTGTATCTAAGCAAATTGATTAATAATGTTTGTTTTAAATAAGGTATTCCCCTACAAAATATATTTATATAGAGTAAAAAATGATTCTTAAAAGAATCATTTGGCAAGTCTGCCGCTTGAGCGGGTTAAAATGACACAGCGACAAAATAACACGAACGTCAAATAGACACGGTGCGTCACTTTGGCACAGCGACAAAATGACACGCTGCGTCACCTTTGCACGGTGCGTCACTTTGGCACGGAGGGTCACTTTGGCGCAGCGAAAAAACGACACGTTGCGTCACTTTGGCACAGAGACAAAATTACACGCTGCTTCACTTTGGCACGGTGTGTCACTTTGGTATGGAGGGTCACTTTGGCACGGCGTCACTTTAGCACGGTGGGTCACTGTGGCACAGCGACAAAATGACACGGTACGTCACTTTGGCACGAAGGGTCTCTTTGGCACGGAGGGTCACTTTAGCACAGCGACAAAATTACACGGTACTTCACTTCGGCACGGAAGGTCACTTTAGTACAGCGACAAAATGACACTTTGGTTAATAAGGGAGGAAACGATTTGTTGTAAAACTTCAATCTTTATTGGTATGGACAACGATCTTATTTTTCTAGGAAACTTATCTGTTTCCTGTCTTCTAACCGGTTTTGTAGAATCAGCAACAATCACATTGATTAACTTTAAAAACAAAGACCGCAGGAATTTTGATTATGACGTCATAAAATAAAGTAAAACACGTAATGTTTATACCTTATAATGTCTATCGTCGTACTTATAAACAATATACTCATTTTAAGCAGTAGCAAGGTCTTAGTTGTACTTAAAAGCTGTGCTTAATAAACGACAAATAATCATTTGTATCAAACAACGTTCACAAAGATGCAAAAGCAGCAACTTTTTTAACAAACTACGACTGCCAAAATTAAAGGGAATTTATTTCTGATTGCTTTCGAATGGAAAAACTTAAACACAGTTTTGTACTAAAACTTGAAACGAGTAATAAAAATTAGAAAGTGACTTGCCATTTTACGACTAGAAAGATAAAAACTCATATAAACATATTTTTCAAACTTCAGCAACATTCTGATTTAAAAAATACAATCTACATTTTAGAACAATCATTCAGCACATCAAAACAATAAACTAGTAGATGTAAACACAGAGAAAAATTTGTTTTATAAACTAAAACTCAGACGTTATCGAAAACAACTTTTCTGCTGTTGTAATTCTAAATTCTAATGCGGTTTTTATTTTACGTTTTTATGCTTAAATAAAGTAATACTTGCGCCATTTTGGCGACTTAATAGGTTGCAATTTTGAACTAAAATACTGCGTTCCCTGACGACTTACGTTAGTAGCAACATCTTCAAAAAATCATTGTGCACTTGATTTAAAAGATCGAAATTTTGCGTCTCTATGCGACTTATGTTAGTTGCAACATATATCGTGCACTTAGAAGTAGAATAGAAATATAATGCTCTTTCGCAAATACAATTGTGCACCTAAGCACTAAAAATGCATAGATAAAAGTATAAGTACGAATAACCGCAAATAAATTAGTTTTTTTAGCAAAACATTCCCTACATCAAGCATTTCTTTAAATAAAACTCATTAAACCACTACTACACATTTGTAATACAATTGTAGACTTGCTTTAAAAAAATACAATTTTTCTTACTATTATAATAGTAAAACTTCGCAAAATAAAACATTATCGTAATTGATATTGTCAAAATTTTAAATTCTTAAAAAAATTGATTAGTAATTATCTAAATTATTTTCTCGCTGCGTTTTTTAATGGATTAGGCGTCTGATTCCTTTTAGAATATTCCTAAAGCTATTACCTAAATTGATAAACTTATTTTAAATAATCACTGTATTGTACTTAATGCTATTTTATACAAACTAGGCTTTAAAATGAGTGAATGGTACATTTTACTTTACAAAATATTTTGAATGTTTTAAAACCCTTAAAACACAGTTTAATACTCAGAGAAAGCTATTTTAGAATAGTAATATTTAAAGGTGTTCAACTACTTAGAAATAAAAGCAAAAGATACTTAAAAGTAGTAGTGAGTGATTAAAAGAGACTTAGAATAAATAAATAAATACAATTTCAAAAACATGGTGATTCTAGGCTGCAGCAGCAATGTTGTATGTATAACCTCTAGTGCTTAATTTTCTTAAAAGTGATAAATATATAAATGCGCATGAATGGTTGCATCAGACTCTTAATTTTTTCTCAACTGTTCATAATACTATTTTTAACTTTTTCATAAATTTAGGCTCCAGGACCGTTTATTTTAATTATTTGCTTTTAGACGAGTTTATTATACATTTTCAATACAGAGTTTTAAGTAAACATCCTAACTTATTAACTTTTGTTGAATATTTTTTTGTATGTTTTTGGAAGTTTAGAACTTTACATTAAAAAAAATATCTTTAACTGCTCGTAATAGATTGTTAAAGCGTGTGATTTACGACTCGATAACTGAAATGTTCTTTGGTATAATTTTTCGAGCGATAACCTTTAGTCGTTTAAAAAACAGTAATAAAAAAACTTTTACGTTTAAACAAACTACTAAGTTAAAATGTTAAACATATTTAATTTAACTGGCTAGTTACTACAAAAGCAGCTTAACTCTGTGTTTTAAAAAGCTAGAGTCAAAACACGCATGACTTAATCTTACAACGAAATAACTCTGTACTAAATTAAATCTTAATAATTTTAAATACAATTCCTGATAGTAATTACAATAGCGTTTAACAAAAAGAACTAAATTTCATTCATTACATAAATATGAAAAGTCGTGAAACGTAAAAAATAAAACTTAAGAATATTTTTGTTTTTATACTATGACTTAAATTTTAAAGTATTGTATCATATATAGTTTCAAATGTATCAAGCGACTATAGTTTGGAAAAAATATAATAAATCAAAATTTACAATTAAAAGTTATATTACTGAAGAAGATTAGTTTTGCTTATAAGTTTGTTATAATTTTGTTTTATAAAACTGCATGAAAGCTTAAAATAACAATAATTTGTTACATTATTGAACAAAAAATTTTTACTGCTTGGTTTTAGTACTGTTTGTTCAATAAACTATCAAATGTATATATTTACAACTCTGTAAAAACTATTTAGCACAGTTGTTTTTAAAAATAATTAAAAGAATTTCAAAATAAAGTTGTATATTAATGTTTACTAACTTACATATTTAATGCGCGTTTATTTTTAAATTTTAATTTAGTTTTCAAACATGTGCTTTGAATACTACATTTTTCGAAATATTTAAATTCGAATTCAAAATGTGTTACTTTTGGAGTAAAGCTAGTAACTAAAATAATAGTTGGTTTAACTCTAACTTAAGTGTTATTATACTCACTTTTCTCAATTTTGCTTACAATTTTTACACATACTATAGAAAAACTTTCAAATTAAGGTTTTTTAAAGTTTGGTATGAGCAGTAATAACACTTATTGCAAAAATAACAAGTTGAAAGACGTTCAGAGCGAATATAGATGAAAAAAAAAGTGCAAAAATGACAATCCATGCTATAGTGACGCACCGTGTCATTTTGTCGCTGTGCCAAAGTGACGTATCGTGTCATTTTGTCG
This sequence comes from Thalia democratica, assembly GCF_965202585.1. Lineage (NCBI taxonomy): Eukaryota > Metazoa > Chordata > Thaliacea > Salpida > Salpidae > Thalia > Thalia democratica. The sequence goes on along the minus strand of NC_139169.1, from coordinate 70,615,722 downwards.
CTGTGCCAAACTGACGCATCGTGTCATTTTGTCGCTGTGTCATTCTGACACCCGTCTGCCTCATGTACAGGATTGACTAAAACTGCGGCTCGCGTTGATGTTTCAAACTTGGCCCGTGAGTACCTCCAGCCTGCTGACCCGTGCTACGTTTCAAATAATTAAAAAAAAAACCATTGATTAATATTCTGTTAAAGTTATTATAACCTTATTTTTATTGTAAAATCATAAGCAAAGTTCTAGAAGTATTTTAAATTAGTTAGCATTTTATTTTTATATGAACTTCTTGGTTTTCAGTGTGTTACCATGTAAACAATATATAAAACTCACGAAAACTTGTATTAGTTCTTAAGTTTGATGTAGTATACTGCTACGTTAATAATGGCTTTCAAAAATTCACTCAGATACTTCAATGATTACTAACTTTTATTATATTTATTTTATATAAGTAATATTGACACTGCTACTTTTATGTGTATCGTAATTCTTTACACAGTTACAAACAATACGTTTTAGATATAAGTTTATTGATAATGTTACCTAACTTGAAATAAAGCAGCTAATTTACATTCTAACATTTATAGGGTAGGTTTTATAAAAATTTAAACTTTAGGTTAAAATATTGTTATGTCAGTTACATGAAAAAGTATTTAAAAAATGTGTTTTTTATATTTATACTTAAAAAAAAACAAGATTTATATATAAACTTCTTAAAAGTACAACACACATAAAGTATTAAGCTTAAAATTAAAATAATAACTCGTAGGATATGCTTGAAATGTATCATAGAATAAAAATTTAAATCAGATAAAAAACTACAGATTGTTTTAATGTTATAAAAACTGAATACAGAATAGTTAATACGACAGACGAAACAATGAAGAACTTTTAAATGATTACTATTTTAAAAACTTTTTATAAAATATTCAGTCTATCTCTGATAAAACAAATACTATGTTGCAATCAAAAAAATTCTGTTGAATCTAAAATACTCTTAATTTTGTATTAGGTTTTGATAACTTATAAAATTTTATTTTAAAATAAGGGCATATATAAAGCTGTATATAAAACACTAGAATATATTCAATACTTTGCTTCGTTGATTATATTGAGGTAAAACATTCTTACAAATATTTGCTTCATGTTACTTCATGATAAATTCAAGTAAATGGTTAAATGCTACATTATAATGGATAATAACTACAGAAAAAAATTCACACCAATCGACTAATGAAAGTTATAAAAAAGCACACAGTAAAATATGTAAATTTTAATGACTAATGCATAAGCTTAAAACATAGTTATATAAACTTTAAATTTTAAAAACTACTTATGCTTTAAAATAATTAACTTTAAAGCTTCAAAAATATAAAGTTTTTTTTATATAAAATTAATATATCTTCAGAAAAAAATAAAAAGTAACTCAAACTTAAGTAGTGATTATATGAATTTTAGCTAAGAATATCTTAAACTAGACTATAGTTATCTAAACATCGCAATATTACATTTGAAACTAAAATGTTTAAAAACACTTGAAAATTTTCTTGAATTTCTCACTCTTTGTTCTTGATGTGCTCGTACACGGACGAGAAGTCCCGCGCGGCGTCTCTCTCGTTCTCGCACACTCTCTCGTATATTTCAACCGATTTTCGCGCCATTTCTATGAAGCTGCCCGAGCTTTCTGCCGCCTCCTCGCACAACCTCAGGTCTTTCAGCATCAGTTTGCTGGCAAACCCTCCCTGTGAGTTGAGTGAAAAGTTAGTTGTACAATAATGGACTGCATATGACAAAAATTCAAGTAAGATTAAGTCTAAGGTTTCAGGTTGAACAGATCTGTAAATATGTGGTGACAAATTTGTTGTTTCGAGCTTCTACTAACGTTTGCGCTTATTTTTTAGAATTTTGAAAGTCTTGCAAGTAAATTGTATCCATTGGCAAATTGCAATAATTTTATTGAACTTAGTTTTTTTAGTAAAAAAGTTTTTTACTTTCAATTACAATGTGCCAATGGACCTTACAGAATTTTTAAACTTAAAAAAACAACTTCTTGACTTGAAGTATATTTACTAGCTCAGCTTAAATAAAATCAATCAACATACGTTATACTGGTTGCTGCTGGGAACGGTTTCCATGACGCCTGGTACCGGATTGTAAGTGTCAACAGACCAGCACCTGCCAGAAGATGAACCCATTATTGATGCCAGAAGCTTCGGGTCCAATCCTGTGTGTTTTAAATAACTATACATTTGTAGTAATTGTAAAAATGGGTTATTACTAGTGATATGCCAGATAATGTAAACTTTTCAAAATAATTAATTATAAAATACACTCCAAACATGATTATAATATAAAGTACTATTTTTCATGTTATATCTACTAATAATATGCATTATGATACATAATTTCAATTTTTTTAGTTTTAATTCAACCAGCATTGTTGTAAAGAAGTGGTCGGCAAACTACGGCCCTGAGGCATATATCTGGCATACCGAGCAGAAATATTTGACCCGTAACATTTGTTGAGAATACAATAAGTTTAAGCATTTATAATTTATTATAGTGATGGTTTTTAATGACTGTTATATGAGAAATTAACTTTGGAAAGTTTTAACTTTTTACAATAAATTTACTAAATTACAGTGGCCTTCGAAGAATTTTCAAACAAACTTAGCCTTGAAAAAACAATTCAAATTAAATGTAACCCTTTACTTATAAAAGGATGATGATGACTGTTAAAGAAAAATTGAATAAAGTATAAGTTCAGTAGACTACCGCTTAAGTACGCAAATTGAACCCGACCAAAAAGTGCGTACTTAGCACGGGTAGTGCGTACTTTTTGACGACATAGTATAATATGAAATTTAGTTGTTTGTTTTCTTTCTTACAACTAGCCACCAAACAATTCAGCCAAATAAAAGTCTTTTTATTTTAAATAACATTTAGTACATAACTCTAATCTGCAAAATTTTTCAATAGATTTTAAAATGTTATATTTTTTCTATAAAAAGTTTCTTCATTAATACATACATTTAATATAGAAAGTCAATGTCAGTCATGATATAAAAAAGAATATTAAGCCATATTTTGTTTTGTTAGAGGGAAAGTACCAAACTACATTGTGTTTACCAAACATTTTCAAAACATCAATGTGTGTACATTTAAATTAAATTATGACTTAACTTTGTTGTATTTGTAGGTTTTTTAAACTTTGCAATCTAGATTTATTAATGCTGAAATGAGAATGGATCTGTGAAAGCAAGTATTCAGGTTATTTGTTTATTTAAATTTGATATAAATATATAAAAAATATTTAAAAAAAAATTAAAAAATCTAGAATTTCTTTTTGTCTTTCTGGATAAGTGCGTACTTAAGGCGAGGTGCGTACCAAAAAAAGTGCGTACTTAAGCGGTAGTCTACGGTACGTTAATTGAATTAACTATTTAAGAAATCACACAAAATTTAAACAGTATAAAACATAAACAATACGTAGATCACTACTTATAACTAAGCGTAATAAAGAAATTGTTAATTTTAATATAAGCTATTGTGAAAACTTTTTTTCAGATGCATTTAAATCTCGATTATTAATTACAGGTAACTTAAAATTTAATTTTAATGTAATCTATCAGTGGAACACATTTAAGCAAGGAATAAAAAAATGCAAAAAAAGATATGTTGCTTGTTAATTGAAGTTTATGATTTGTACTCATAGATAATAAAAAAGCAACAACATTATGTAAGTATATTTACTTGAAACTACAATGAAAAAGTATGGGAAACACTTGCGAATTGTTATGAATAATTTTTCTTACAAAAACTCTTTGTTTTAATTAACGATTTTTTTTAGTTTAATAATTAAAAGTGTGAACTAAAAAAAAATAAAACGACTATAAGTATTAAAAGTTTTAATACATACTTAGAAGAAGATTGCATTAAACTTTAAAAAGTATATTAACATTCCAAGATATTTTTTAAACTCAAAAACCGTAAAAAAGGGGCCAAAGCAGCCTAAATTTCTAATAAATTTTAATAGATACCACAAAAAATATAAATATTTACATCTACGTTCTTAGCATTCACAAACTAATACTTGATAACATATTACCACACCTCAAACACACAACAATGCACCATATTGACTACAAAGCACTAATTCGTGCTACAATCTATAAAGCAACCGACCCAGCTTGACGCCCATGTTCATGCTTTCAGCGGTGGCGATCATGGAAGTGGCAAGCAGCATGTTGTTGCACAGCTTGGCCGCCTGCCCCGTCCCCACTCCTCCGCACCGCACTATCCTCCCGCCCATCATGCGCAAGATTTCCTCGGTTTGGGGGAACTTGTCGCCTCCCACCATGAACGTCAGCGTGGCGTTTGCGGCTGCCGGCACACCTCCCGACACCGGCGCGTCCATGTATGTTGCCTGCGGTAATTTTGTTTGTGATTTATGCAGTGATTCAAGTGTGACAATAAACAACTAGATTGATTATAGTTTCTTATGAAAAGCAACTGGCAGCTAAGTTAAAAAATATTATAATGCTTATATAAACACCATGTCAGCTTTCAAAAGTATAAAAGTTGACAAACCTGTTTCTTTTCGCTTTCAACCGCAACAAGTTTTGAAACGGCAGGGTCTATGGTGGAGCTGTCAATGAGGAGGGAGTTTTCCTTCACCTCTTTCAATATTCCTTCATCTCCACAATAAACTTCTTTTACGTGGGTGGAGTTGGGCAGCATGGTGACTATCTTGTCGCACTTCATTGCCACTTGCCTGGGCGATGAAGCTATCACCCCGCCTGCATCTTCTAATTTCCTGTTAAGTTCACTCGTTTTAAACACGGATATTTCTGTATTTTAATTGATAATTAAGGGCATAGGGGGGTCCACCTTGATCTTATTTTATGAAGTTTTATCTGAGCTATCAGACATTCTTAACCGCTTGAAAAGATTCAAAGTAATTTTTGAGATATGAGAGATCAAAGTCAGTGACCTGAATAGGTTCCTAATGAAAGGGGCAAACTAAAAATCCTTTTCACTAATAATTATCTTCTCTTTGATTTTTTAAGCAATCTTCTTCAAGTTTCACAGAAAGTATATTATTAAACTTTGAAAAGACTGAATACAGGATTTTTTTTGAAAAATTAAATTTTTATCTAAAAAAAACAACTATTTTTTTTTTTGTTTTTTTAATCTAAATCTTATAGTTTTTTATATTTTTAAAATTCCAACATTCAAAGTCTTTTAAACTATAAAAGAAACGTTTCCTGAAAGTTTGAGGTCTCTAGCTCAAAAATGAAGAAGAAGATATATTTTTAGTGATTTTTTAAATTTCCAATAAAATTGACCCCAAAAAAATTGCGGTCAATACGTTTGTAGCAGAAAAATTTTGTATAAATTACAATACAAGATTTTTTAATTCTATAAAATTTGGCTTGTAGTTTTTAATTCAAGCTTTTATATAAGATCAAATGTTATTTTTAGTAAAAAAAAAATGTCGGACCCCCCCTATGCCCTTAAAATGCATATTAAAAAAATGTTTAAATACACATGATTAAATCTTACTAAAAACTAAAACAGTTTTATTTAATGATTGAATTAAATGTTAGCATAAAAACATATTTTAGAAAGTTGTGCAAAAAACACAACTAGACATTTAATTCTAACAAAACTTCAAAGTAAATAAAAACAAAAGTTACTAAGCAAACATATAAGTACTTAAAATTAAAAAATCAAGTAAATTTGATTACATTTTTGCTTGAGAGAAAATTTTGTTTATCAAGCTAATCTAGAATTCAAATCATTGCTTTTTATTTTGAAGCTATTATTGTGCTTTTTAAAGAAGCAGTATGAGGCATTTAAAAATATCAGTAGTATTTGTTTTAAACAGCAAGATTAAACAAAACAAATACCTGCAAGCATCATCACTGACATCAAAGCCGACAACTTTCACATTGTTTTTGATCAGATTCATTGCCATTGGTCCACCCATGTTTCCCAGCCCAACAAACCCAATGGTGCTCTGGCGGCGGACAAACTGGCTGCTCAGGGTGGTTAATTTCCTCACCAACATTTTGTTAATAGTATTAAGTTAGTATCTACAGTTTTAATTAGTTAAATGTTTTAATGTTCTAATTTCAAGTCAAGTTTGAAAAGGGCATGAATTTACTTTTCTAATTAACTTAATTGTTTTCACTACTTAGAAATTTCTACAAAATAGGTATATTTTATGTACAAACTTTAAATTGCGTTACAATCATATCATACCCCTTTTTACAAAGACTAACTTAGAGTTATTAAATTATAAAAACACACAAAAGTTTAAATAGGAAAATGTTCAATTATACTTTTTTTGATAAACTTTGCAGAAAAGGTAGAAATAAAATATACACTTTTTCAGCGTACTGTTTAAGTGTAGTTTTAAATAAGAATCTTACTTTTGGTAAATTTATTGCACATAAGGTTATAAAAATTTATATACATACTATTGAACACTTATGTTCTAATATTTTATAATTTACAGTTAACCCATTCAGTAACTATGGTGGCATAAAAAAATATTAACTTAATAAAGAACTATAACATTTCAAAAGTACTGCAAATATAGATATAAAAATCTGCATTGTACTTGAAAAACATTATTTACCTTTTATAAAATCAAGTTGATCAGTTAAAAAGTTGTTGGAATTTTTGCAATTAATAATTATTTGAACAAATATCATATTTACTGAACGGATCAAGTAGAAGTTTTGACAAAAATAGCATAATGAATTTCAAAACTGCATTTGAAATAACTTTGGCAAAAGTATATCTGGTATTCAATCTAATAAAAAAAGAAGTGTATAAATAATATCTTTATTTCAGTAAAAAAATACATCTGAAACAAACAAACTTATTGGTAATCAATCACACTAACTAGTAAAAAATACATTGTTACTAATTTAGATTTCTAATTTAAAAGATTATGAGCTTCTGAAAGACTACAAACCTTTGTGAAGGCCTTAAAATTTACAGAGACTAGCTAAATATTTTTTCTTAAATGGTAGTTTGCAAAAGGCTTTCTCTAGTCAATCTAGAACATTACTTGTAAAAGGCTGCCAACCCCTGGTTTAGAGTCTGAACCAGGGGTTGGCAGACTGCAGCTTTTGCTATTCAAATATGGTCCCAAAGCAAAAACATGTTGTCTTAAAATTACTCTCCAACAAAGTAGTTTGAAGTAAATAATCATTTTTAAACAGCAAAAATAAATTTATGTGGTAAAAATATCAATTAGGCCTATTTATAAGCTATGTGACTATTGTACTATACTGAACTTTTATTAAGACTTAATTTGTTTAGAGATGGTAAAAAAATATCATTTGCTGAATTTGCAATGAAAAATGTTAGTATTAATCATAATACATCTACATCATTTAAAACAGCTTTTTTTTATTTGTCACTAGAATTTTTTTTATAAACTTATTTTGGTAAAAAGTCATCAGTACTTCCTCTCTTGTTTTTTTAAGTAGCCTGTAAAGAACTCTTAATATGGGTTTGAAAACTTTTGGATAATTATTGCAAAAAAAAACATTTATTCTGAGGATTTTGTGTATTAAAATATATCAGATAGCGAAATTAAAAATTAAATTAAAAACAGAATCCAAATAAAAGTGTGCATTTTTATGTTTCTAGTAATTGTTTTGAGAAGCTTGATGCAAAAATTATTTCTCCATATATTTTTTAATTGTAAAACAAATTTTTTGAGTGTGAAGTTTTTAGAATCTCTTAAACATGATGAGTTGGTGCCAATTTATAATTGGTTTAAAAAGTGGCCTAATGGTCAAAAAATATAGGCCCATTTCTCTTCTACCTCCCTTTTCTAAATTTTTTGAGTCATTAGTTTGTGAGAGACTGAGTAGTTATTTCTGTCATATGATTTACTGCATTGTAAACAATACTGGTTTTAAAAGAATTTGCTACTGAGTTAACTATAATTTAGATTGTTGAGGATCATCAAGGCTGTTAAAAAAAGTAAATTGCTGTGTTTTTTGATCATGCAGAGGTTTTAATAAGGTTAATCATAAATTTAATATAAAAAATTTAATATTTTTGTAATAATTATCAATTTAAAGTTACTTAAATGACTATGTAACGTCTTAAATAATGTTGTTTTTCAGTAAAACTTTAAATGCTAGGATACCTCAGGAATTTTATTTTGGTCTCTTGTTGTTTCTTGTGGATATAAATAAAATATGTTAAATACAAACATTAAAATATAATTGTTTGTAGATGATGCCTGAATCACCAATGTAGTGATTCTGACTGTGTGAATGTTGTTATAAATACTGATTTGAGAAAGAAAGATGAATGGCTGTGCAAAAATATATTGTTTATTAAGGCCATAGAGGTTTTTTTAGTTATTTTTGTTCAAAATTTCATAAGTTCCAGGTTTTTTGGCAACCCTGAAACTAACTTGTGTTGATTATTAATATGTAAATGTCTATATAAACTGTTTTCTAGATTTTTTTTAATTTTTGGGGTAGGTAATGTAACATTTGACATAACACACTTGCTTGTTACATTACACCACATTTCATTGTTGCAAAGGGATCGGAGATGCAAGGTTTTTTTTTTTGTTTAATGGTATTTTTATTAGGGAGTGCAGAAAATTTATTAGTATTCAAAAAAACCCTTATTTTGATCTTTATTAAGAATAGTTTAGTGAGACAAAAATACTAGAACTACAATAACTTGTTTGTAGGCAAAAATTTATTTTATGATGATAAGGCCATAGGGGGGTTCAATACTTTTTTTTATCAACTTTTGCTTTTATATGAAAGCACAAACTACAAGCCAGTGTTAATAAATTTAAAAAATATAATTTGACTTTTGAGATATTTTATTTTTTATTAAAAGTTTCCAATGCTAACATATGAACCACAAATTTTTTGGAGTCAATTTTCTCCAAAACTTTTAAAATCACTAAAAATCTATCTGCTTCTTCAATTCAAGCAATCTTCATTAAATATTCAGGAAAGTTCCATATATTATAAGAAAAAACATTACTTATGAGTTTTATTATTAAAAAGTTAAAATTGAAAAATTAAAAAAAAATCTTTATTTTCAAAAAAAATATATATTCACCTAAAGTTTATTAAGGTCCAAAAGTGACTTTTTTTTTTTGTACAAAGATTAGATTGTAAAGAAAAAAAGAAAAAAAGTGAACGCTCACAACTATGGTCAATTGATTGGTGTGGAGAAAGACCTTTTGGTCATCAAGCCTCACACCATATATGTATAAATAACTTTGATAAGCTTTATTCAAAATTTTGATAAAATCTAATTTTAAGTTAAATGTATGATTTATTTTTAACTTAAACTAATTAAAGAAATAAATTCTTAAAGGAAAAAAATGGTATGCACTCTTTTTTAAACCCATTACTGCCAATATTAACCATGAAAATCATAGTCTACCATGGGCACCACACCCTCTCCTCCCAAAGATTTCAATTTTTATGATCATGTACGTTTACATTTTTCTTGTTGCCCTCTCTACAAGAGCAACCCTGAAAAATGCAATAAAAAGGTCAATAATAGAACAAAAAGGTAGAAGTTGTGAAAACGCTATAACTAACATATTTTCTTTTTCTAAAACTAAATGTGTTTAAAAAAGAAAACAAAAAATAAGAAAAAAAACTTAACAACTACTTATATAAATAAAAAATTAGTTGATAAATCTCACTTAAAAATAAAAATAAACAAAATAAGTTTCAATTATACCTGTTCAAAAACCCTGTTACTCTTTAACAAACTCAACAATTATTTAAAAAAAAAAAAATTAATAATCAAAAATAATAATCATACTTAATCATAAACTCACATAGAAAAAAAATTAAGTTGGTAAATAAAAACTGCTTGTTCAAAAACTATACTTAAGATCAAATCAACTCTGCTCACACCCAGCCAACACAGCTACCATTGATTTTTCTTAAAAAAAAAAAAATAGAGAGTAAAACCTAATAACTAAGAAATCATTTTATGTGAAATTACTTAAAAAATGTAGGAGGAGATAAAGTTTAAGTGAATTGTCTTTTTTTGCTTTTTTAGTTGTCCCTTCCCATAAGGAACCTATAATGCAGCCCAACTTTGACCTGTCATATCTTAAAAAACATTCCATTTTTTTTAAACAGTAAAAAGCAACTTAAAGCTTAGTAAAATCTCTACAAAATAAGATGTTAACATATTTGTAGTATTAAACTAATTTTTATTTATTTATTAGCTGGAGCATCTGCTCCAATGCTCAACCCTATGTGATGCCCCTGCAAGTGACTGATTTTATTTTTACCATAAAAAAAAATATCAGATATGTAAAAACAAAATAGAAGTCATTTTGACTCATGCAATGATAAACAGTTTATGATTAAGTTCATTTTATCTAAATAGCAAATTTCATCTTCATTTTTCAGCAAAATAGAGATACTTATTTCAGAATATATAAAAATTGATTACAGATCATTGGTCAATGGATATTGGGCGTCTTGACAGATAAGGGTACTTTTAATTGCTTTACTAAGTACATAAATGTGCTTTATAAAAGAGATTTTTTAATAATACATAAATTTCAACATTCTACACTAAGGGTGGCTAACATTTTAGTCACGGCCGGTTTTACAACTGATGCTTCAAGAAATAAAAATACTTTTTGTTAGGCAACTGTTTTTTAGTGTTATACAATTTAACAGTTGTATTAATTCATTATTATATTTTAGAAAAGTAGTTACTTAATCGAGTCTTTAAATCGTTTTTGTTAATCCTAAAAATAAAAAAATATAAGTCTGTTAACTTGTTGTATAATATAAAAAAAAACAAACTAGTAATTTTATAGTCTATTACTACTTACTATATATTATTATTATAAAATAAAAAAAGATGATCAAATAATTTGGTCCTAAAACTTGGTGCAGAAAAAAACCTTTTGGTTATCGAGTCGCACACAACTTGGATATCTTTTTACGTTTTGTAAATCACAAATAAGTATCAATTTAAGTATCTAACTAACTATCAACTAGTAATGTACCGGACTCACTATCCGGGTACGGATCCGATCAGATATTGCCGTTTTTGTCTGATATCAGGATCCGGCCGATTCGGATCTAGTTAGTAAAAAAGAGCATACAGAAAAGTATTTTTTCAAAAACAAACCCCGGGTAAATTAAAAAGAGTCATTTTCGTCAGTTAAAATTAAACACCTTCCGTGATTGGCTTATTTTGAACACGTGACTAATTTGCATTTGTTTACATTTTAACTATGAAATAAACATTTCAGAAATGCAACTCTTTAAATGTGTTGTATAATTAAAAACTTTACTACCAAATTGTCAACCTTATGACTAGCTGTTCTACTGATTATTAGTTTAAAGTAATATTTTTACTTTAAGTTTTAAAGTAATTTTAAATTTAAAGAAATTTTAGTTTTTTTTGCCTAAATTTTTAATCATCAAGTTTTTCCAGATTATTTTTTGTTTCCAGATAGAATGACCAACCTGCTGAGTTAGCCTGAAACTTTCACAACTTTTAAACTAGGGTGAGTAATCCTGAGTAGTCTAAGTGGCCTGAGACTTCTGACAGTCCTGTTATTAAATGTTAAGAAACTAAATACTTATGTAGTGGTTGCAGAAAAGTGAAAAGAATAATAATATTTGAGCTTTACTGCTATAAAATAAATAAATCTAGATGACAAAGCTAAAAAAAAACTTACAAATACAATATAGTTAAGTCATAATTTAATTTAAATGTACACACATTGATGTTTTAAAAATGTTTGGTAAACACAATGTAATTTGGTACTTTCCCTCTAACAAAACATAATATACGCACTACCCGTGCTAAGTACGCACTTTTTGGTCGGGTTCAATTTGGGTACTTGAGCGGTAGTCTACTGTATATATATTATAACATAATTTTTTTTTAAGTATACTTATATTCTCACTATCCGAGTCCGGATCCGGCCGGATATTGCCATTTTTGTCTGAAATCCGGCCGGATCTTGATATGAAAAAAAGATCGGGATCCGGTTCCGGCCGGATCTCGATTTAAAAAAAAAATCCGGTTCCGGTCGGATTCTAATTTGAAAAAACTATCCGGATCCGGGTCCGACTAGACCCGAAATTGTGGGTCCGTTACATCACTACTGTCAACCAAGTAGCTAAGTAATAAATTGTAAGTAACAGTAGAACTTACTTAGTTTAGAAAATGTACTTTTGATCAGAAACAAATAAAAACACTAAAAATTAACTGTAATTATTAAAAAAAAGGGGTTTTAAATGTGTAAACTAAATTATAAAGAAATGATTGATTAAACTAAAATGATTGACTAACACTTTAAATTTTATTTCATCTTTCAATCTAAACTGCTTTAATAATTTTTTTTATACGATCGCAAGAAAAAAAAATCTAATTTTTCAAGGAAAAACTACTTTGTTCAACAAGCATTTTTATATAGTCCAAATTGTTACTTACTATTTATTTTAAAATAGGACTCGAATTGAATTTACTTAATTTGAGAATATATGATTAAGGTTTTTTTTGGTTAAATTTTTGTTCTTTACATTTAAAAGACCTGAAAAATATAGTTATTCTGCCGAATTGTGACTAAGGGTATTTATCGCAGTAATGTTATTTTATGTATTGTAGAAGCTAATTGCAAAAAATTATACTGCTTTTTCTGTGAACAAAAGTTTTAATTTTTTAATAAACTAAAAATTTCTATTTAAACAAAGTGTATAAAATCTAAAAAAAATTATAGAACAAAATACTTAGTAGTTAGAAATTGAATTAGATTTTGTTAAATAAAAGTTTCAAGTTTGTTTACGAACTATAAATAAATATACAAACAACTATTTAAAACTTGTTTAACTATTTGTTTAATAAGATTATACAGTATGTAACAAAATGTATACTTTGTTGTTTTTAAATGACCACCAGAGGGCGTTAGACGATTGTTTATCAAAACATCACACAATAAAACTTTATCAATGTTTGTTATTGCGCTCAGTTCAGCCACAAGACCGTGCGGAAGGCACACAAAGTTTTAGACCTTAAGATACTATTAGAACTTAAGAACTTTTTCATAATTTTAACTTTATAAGATCCTGATGCTTATTTGCATTATTTTATTATATTGTGCTTAGTTTAGCCATCGTTGTGCATGAAGCACAACATATATTAAGACTCTTTATAATTATTAGTATTACTAGTAAGACTTATTTTTGTATTTAAGATTGTGTTAGACACTTTAAGAACATTATTAAGAACATTTTAATTTGTAGAATTTGGTGTTTACTTGTTATGTTTATATTCGCAGTTTTATTCTACTGATATATTGGCTGCTTTATCATTTTTATTTTCTAGTTTTCACATTAAAATCACATTATCAATAAACTAACTTTATTAAAGACATTATTTATATTAAGTTTATTACATACTTATAACTACTAAGTTAAAACTAATGAGTAAGGTAAATTCAGTAAAAGCCTAAGAGCTAAACGCTCAAAGCGTTTAGCACAAAAAGAGGGACTTCCCCCAATTAAAGTTAGTTCCTACCACAGGCCTAGGACTACAAGTATACGTACCCGCATAAGCAATATATTTTTGAAAGTACTAGATACTTCAGGGTTTTGTACAAATTTTATCTACACTATTTCTTTTAAAAACATATGTTTTTCCTGAAATTTGTTATTGTTTTGTAGTTAGTTATATTAACATACCTTTAAACATAATTTTTTAATTTATGTATCTCGATTTAAAAAATGTATTCTTACTCTTTATTCTTACTATTCTATTAACATTTCTTTTATCTCAAAGTTATAAAAAAATAAATAAATAAACATGTAAACAAATATTACAAATAGTCGATTTCTGTATACAGTACATACATAGCTGTAAAGTTAAAGTAGGTAACATATTTTAAACTTTACAGTTTTATGCCTTTTCTTTTTATACAACTTAATTCTTATTCATGAAATATTGCTTTACATGTACAATTTTCAAAAGTAAAACATCTAATAAGAAGTAACATATTTATGTTTATTTTTGTTGCACTTGTAAATTAACGAAGCGCTTGTTAAAACTATTATACTTACACAAAGTTGTACCAAACTGAGGTGTAAGTAATCGCTAGAGTCGATGGGTAACATCAACATAACCCTTCAAAATACCAGCAATTGTTATAAATACTACTGAAGCTAAATAACTTTTAGTATTTTGTTGTAACAAAGAATGTTAATTAACATTTCGTTTTAGTGTTCGAAAACAGCAACTACAGATTAAAAAAATTAAAATTACATATTATATTTGCATTGGACTCAAAAGTTGAATTGTCTCTAAATTTATTTAATGATATAAAGTTATGTTTACTCAACTAGATTACTAAAGCAAATAAGTAAAAACTTGAATTAATACTTAAAATACTTTAAGTACTTTAGTTTTTAAATTAAGTTACTTAGTTTCGAACAATTATAAATACAAATAATTACTAGGACACTAAATATAATAGCAAACAAAGAAAATTACTAAAAGTATTACACTAAACAATACGTTTTCATCAGACTTTGAAATTTTATTTTTAACACTTGATGCAGAAAAAAATTATTTGACTAATAAATCAGTTGTTTTATTTGATTTTTAATTACATTTTACTTTTTCTAACCTTGGATTTTTCATTAATGCAAAACTTTGAAGGAGTTGATTGTGTTTAAGAGCATCTAACAATTCAGAAGTCCTTTTCAAGAAGTGCGAGTGCTGGAATCTTGTTCTGATCAATTGTTTATTACTTATAAAATAAAAAAAAAATTATAAATTAGAAGGGAACTTTTTTTCAACGTTTAAAGTTGATCAACTTTTAAATAACCTTCAATTTATTTTCAATCTCTAAAAGGTTTGCTGGCAAAATGCGTATTTGACGTAGAATGCGTACCTTACAATATTGAGACAAACTAGACCTTTTCACACCAATTTGTAGAAACAACCATCTATTTTGAGTAAGAGTGTTTTATAGTTTAACTTGGAGTTATTAGAATTTGTAGCTTTTATGTTTTTAATCATTATAAGTCTAAACTTTTATTAGTTAGATCTGTATTGTTTCAAACGATTTATGAATTTAGTTTTTTTAATATTAGAAAGTGTTAGAGTTTAGTAATTTTAGAAACCATAATAACATTATAACACCTGAAACTTTTTTACATAAAACAGCTAATTTTTTTGAAATACATTCACACTAAGCATAAAAGGTGTAAAATCTCATACAAGTAATAATTTTTAGATTAAAAATATTTGTCTAGAGTTGTAATAGTTATCTAAAACATTTGTTTAACGATAAAAAACTAAAAAAAGAACTAAGTTTATTCAGATTTAGCTTCAAAGTCGAAGAAATATAAATGAAGCGAAATCTTTATTTAAATTCACTATAATGAAGTGTAAAAAAATTGAAAAAAATATTGGGAAAAAAACTATAAATTAAAAATTAAAAACAAAAAACCTTAAATTAAAAGTATCTTAATACATTTTTAATTCAAATAAAAACTAATAGTTTAAGTTTTGTTAGATTGAGCTTACAGTATACAGAACTACCAAACAAAGAAAAACCATGTAGCAGTTGTTTGCAAGCAACCATAAATAACATTGTAAAAAACCCATAAACCTTATTACTTAATAACGAACATAGTAATCAACTTATTTTTTTCTTTTTAATAATTATATCTTTATATTCATATCAGTTATTATTTGTCTTTTTTTAATGTTTTTACTATCTCTGTTACCCCTAACTCTTACCCTTGGTCGGTAGCTTTTTTTAATTAATTTATTCTATTCAATTTATATATTTAAAACATAAAAACTTTTATTAACTATTTTTTTAGTTTTAACTTTTATTATCACTGTTACCCCTAATCCTTACCCTCGGTCAGTTATTTTGATTTATCTTTTATTTATTTATCTTTCAGTTTTATTTGTTACTTTTTTTTCCAGTTTTTTTTTTACTCTCATGTAAAAATGACCCTCCCTGCAAAACTGTTACTTCTGCAAAGCCGTCCCTCCGTACAAACTTGTCTTAGTGTAACTTAGTCCCTTCGTGCAATTTTGTCGTCGTGCAATTTTGACCCGAGCCCGCTTAATTGGATGATGATGATTTTCTAGCTTCTGAAATATCTCTTTGATGTTTTGAAATCAAATGTTTTAGTAAAGAAGAAGTGCTGTACGATTTAGCATTTTTTTTAATAAGTTTATTGAAGATACTACAAATTGCATTAAAAAGGGTATTTCTCACTTACGTTGAAAAATTTCCATACAATTGAAATTATTAATTAAGGAGAAAAGACTATGTAACTTTTATGAACTAATTATATTAAAAATAATATGATTAGTTTTATAAATCTACATGGTTGCTACTATTTTTGCCAATGAAACTGTACTGAGTCGTTTGAGTTTTATCAAACGCTTTAAATAATACTCTAACTTTTCAATATTATTAAATCTCCATAAACTTATTATAATCAAATTATAAAAATAATTTTTACTCTAAATCGTTTCAAATTTTCACTAAAAGTAGATAAAATAATATTTGTAATTAAGATGAGAACTTAAAGCTTTTTTGATAAGCTACTATATGTACCTGCATTTTTATAATAAATAATTGATTAACTTAAGTTTAATTAGTCTGTTTGGCTTAACTAATTATAAATGTATTAAATATTCAAAGCACAAGAATCTAAGTATATAAAACTGAAAGAAGCTGATCGCGGAAAACAAAGTCTTTCCAGACTATCTAGATCTGAATCAGGCCAAATTTCAACTAGGATTCGGCCGGTTCCGGCTTCAAACAAAATATGACCGGTTCAGGGCGGTTCTGGTTCAGGATCTTGGATCCGGTAGATTTCTAATGGCTTATTTTTGAAATACCTGGTTTAGTGCAACATTTAAATTTTTCCGTAAAATCTAGTCACTGTAAATTCCGAAATAACCTTTAAACACGCCTAAGACCGATTATCACTACTCCATAATACATAGTGTAAATTTTAAACGATAATTTATGGCCCCCTAAGACCAATAACTAGTAACACCCAACTCCTCTAGCCCCCTAAATTTTGGAAGTGGTCTAAGTATGAACCACTTTGAGAAATTTTTGTCTAAATTAAAAACTTCGTAACATTTTCTTTTGATGTTTTGGCAAAAAATTACATTAAGTATACAAAATTCAATTTGTTGAAATAAATTTACAAACTTTTGTATAACAATTTATCAAAAAAATTTAAAACTTTAAATGACAACCTAAAACTACTGATAAAATGTAAAACTAATAGTGCTCGGAATTATTTTAACATTACTTTTATTATCTTTTAAGAAAAAAATTATATTAAGTTTTTATTGTGCCCATTTACTGTTTTTTTGAAAGTAAAAAAATTTTCATACTTATGTCTAAATTATAAAAAAAGATCTTTTTAAAAAATAAAATTCAAAATTTAAAAAAACTTAAGTTAATAAATTTACTTTTTAAAAAAAGTTAAATTCTTATAACTTAATATCAAATTAATAAAATTGTGTACTTGCTGCAGTTAGTCACAAATTCAATTTTGTTCAGTCAAATTTGTATTTTTTTTAAACAGGTTTATTTTACTCATTAAGTGGTGTTTTATCATAAAGTTCGATTAAATAGCTTTCGTTCAATTTAATTTAAATTTAAAGTTTATTTTTACATAAATATAAACTGTTTTCTCGGTAGTCTAATTTATTTAACTACTGAAGCTTTAATTGAATATACATATTTATTTTTAGTAGCATACGTTAGGCTTAACATAAGTTCTAAAAAAAAATCTTTTTATTGATGTACTAAAGGTTATGTACGAAAATAAGTATTGTATCTTAATCTTGAAACATCTTTCGAATTTTTTTCTGCGTTTAACGTTTATAATCCGTATGTTAAACAAAAATTGTCCTAGTTAAGTTAGTTTTAATGTTTGATTTATTTTCACTACATTTCTTTTCATATATATTGTTATTAAATAGTTAATCGTGAAATAACTCAAAAAAAAAAAAAACTCATAGACTATACTTAAAAACAACTTAGTAAAATAAAAAGATGTAACAGACACGTCGTTCTGTTTACAGTATAGTTTTTTAATATTTTTCTAAAACTCTTTAGTTTCCACAAGCGACAGCTTCTTTGTTATTGCTTTAACATTAAGGTATTATACAGCATCCTTTAGTTTAATGTTTTTAGCTTAAAACTATTGTTTTATTTATTAAGCTAGTACGAGTGGTGTTGCAGCCCATACTAAAAATAAGAGGATATGGATATTGTTTCAGTATTTTTAGCAAATCTGACAGCAAAAAATAAGTTTCTGCTTAATAATTTTTTCATACATTCTAAATTTCTAATGTTCCTTTTGCTAGACTTTTAATATAAAAACCTTTTATTAGCACATCGATGGTTTACTGTTTTTTGTTTATAGTGGTTTTTCACAATAAATGTTTAAATCTATTTTTTTATTTTTTCTCATTTGATATTTTTTCAATTTTCCAAACTTTGACTTCTTTATTTTGAGAATAGATTGTGTATTGGATTTTAGTCTAAATACTTTATACTCTAGTTTATATTTTATAAGCTTTTTATTTACAAAAGTAGTATAGCTCATACTACCAAATAGTTCAATAAAATAAAATTTAACCAACTATTCATCCGTTGTGTGGCGCTCAAGCACTACAAAGTAGTTCGATAAATGTGTTTGCCTTTTTCATTTCTTTTCGATTTTGCCATGCTTCTTTATCAGCACTTTAGTCTTACTCTTGAGCTTAAAAGTTTTTTAAAGTTTTGCACGTTTTCGAATTATGTTATAAGGTGTAATTTTTTTTTTGCTTTCAGTTTACACTGTAATAAAACATAACTACATTTATAGCACAAGGTTCTCTTTTTTTAGTTTTTTATTTTTTGTGTATCTTTATGCACTCTACACTAACAAACATTAATTCATTTGGAAGTACACTGTATTACACTGTAGAGTTTAGTTTAGTAGAGTTGTATTACACTGTAGAGTTTAGTTTAAAACTGTTTAGAATTTTTACAGCGAAAAAAATAGATATTTCATTTTAAAATAACTGTTTTAGTTTAATTAAGAAGTCATTCATACGCAAAAGTTTTTTGTATAAACTTACTTTATTCAAAATTTGGAGAATTAATAAGAAAGAAATATTTGAACTATTTTTTTTTTTAAAGTTTAGTTTAGTTTTAGTTACTAGTTGACTAGATTATTTTAGCTGACTAAGCTAAATAACTTATTTTAATTAAATTTGGTCATGTTTTTGTTTTAAATGTAATGTAATGTGTGGGGAATAACTTTGGAATATACATTATGAAAATATTTAAACTAATTTTTTAAGCACCATTTGAGTTTAAATTCTAAATAATTATTTTATCTACTAATATAAGTATTTTATATAAAATTTTATTCATTTTTTTATAGAAAGCTTTGCTTTAAAAGTTTCTAAAGTTTTTGTTTATATTGATTTTTAAATTAAATTTTCTCTAAGGTAATGTTTTCAACAATAAAAACAAAAACTATCGTTTTAAGGTCGTTTTCAAGCACAAGTATTGTTCTAAAAGTGCATTTGAATAGAGCAGAGTATAATCTCTTCAACAGTTAATAAGCAGCATTTTACCCTTTAACCTTTAACTTGTTGTGCTGTACTGTAACAATATTTATGCATTTAATTTTGCTAGGTAGTAAAAGGTTTTTCTTTTTGCAGTAAATGTAAACTATACAATAGCTGTAAGTAGTTGTTTACAAACTGTTTTTTTTTACCTAAGAACACCTAAAGATATAAGTTATACAATTTTATTTTTACAAAAAGTTTTAATTTCCTTTAATGCTTTATAACAAATTATTTATATAAATTTTCTTTTTTCTTTTTTAGTTTTTAAAATATGATGTTAGATCGCAACGTGCTTAAGCAGGTTTTAAAACTTTACTAGGCTTAAATCTATTAAAGTTTACATAGGGTTTTTTTTCTAATTTTGCTTGTTTTTAACATAGATATGTTGTTAATGTGGTTTTGAACTTATGTTAAGCAAAAACTGAAATATTTTTTTTTAAATATTGATTGACAGCTTAAGTTATAAATTGTTACTAACATTACGATTTTTTTTTATAAACATCTTTCAATCTATAATTATATTAGATTACTGTGATATTTTTTTGTAAGATTTATCTATTGTTTTCTTGTGAACCGTTTCATAACAAAGTATGTTTAAAACAAACAATTTTTTGAAACATTACAGTTTCTCGATATAAATAAAAGAATACGTAATGTTAAAACATGTGAAAATGATAATTAAATAAAAATTCTCAATACTTTGCTTATACAGTTTCATTAGAAACTGTTGTTTCTAACGGATATCCGTATATGTAAGCTTTATTAAACTTTTAAAAGAATATTGTTTATAACGGAAATAATCAGTTTTGTTATAACATACAAAATAGCTAAGACTTAAGCACTGTATTCAGACCATAAATATTCAAAGAATGAAAAGTCGGCAGCTCTGTAAAATTCCAATTTTTTTTTGTATAGTCGCACAATTAGTTTGAATTCAGTATTCAGTAAACACTCACTTGTTTTAATTAAAGTTTTGCCGGTTAAGTCAATGTATTGGTTTTTAAAATAGTACATTTTGTTTTCTGTTTTACCAAAAGTAAACCTTTAGTGTTTGATTTAGCTATCTCTTTGGCAGCTTAATGTTAACAATGGCTACAGTTAACTTATGTTTATATGTATATGCTTTCAATATAAGAGTAAATGTAGTATAATCCATGTTAGTATAAAAGTTAAGATTTATTCTGCATACTTCAAAAATATATTTATTGTTATTTTAGTACTAAGAGTCTGTCAAACATAAGAGCTTTCAATTTTCAGAAAGAACTGAACATTAACTGTAACCAGATTTTAATTGTTTTTTGCGTTTATAAATGTCATTTGAACTAAGCTTTTTAATTATTGTTTATTACAACACTATTTATATGAGATATTTTCAAACATATTTATTAAACCTGTAAAGGATAAATAGAAAAAAAAATCAATTAAATATTTTTATACAGATATTTTTTATACTTAAGCAAAAAAAACTATTTTACCATAAAATCATCAAACAACAAGCTTTTGAGAAAAATATCATTACAACTTGTTAATAAATTTGAAACTTTTTCAGCCTTTTATAATCTTTTTTAAGTACAATGGATAGAGCTGCACGGGTTTACACTTGTTCTAACCCAGAACACAGCTCTTATTTCCTCAAGGAACTCAATAAACAACGTATGAAGGTTTGTTGTTGTTATTAAAGTTAATATAAGTTTAAAGGTAAGTTAATTATTCTACTCAAGTGGCAGAGAAAAGTATCAACCAGTATCATTCAGTGTTATCTGAATTTATTGTTAAAAGGAACCATTTAAAATGATTTTTGTTAAAATTATTTAGCAATTTTATAAAGTATAGTAAACCACTTTACTTGATTAACTTAACAAGTTATATTTTGTTCTGTTTAAGATATACACTTTTGTTTTATGTAATACAAAAAATATATTTATTCATTTTGTTTTGTTCTGTATATATTGTAGCAAAATCTATTTATTAATTTAAACCACTTTTTATCCACACTTATATCTTGTGTTCAGTCATTTATTAAAAAAACATTTTGCTTACTAATAAAATTAAAACAGTTTTAAAACTCATCAAATACTAGTAATAAGTTATTTTGTATTAAAGGGAATTCATTGTGACGTAACAGTGAAAGTGCAAGGAGCTGAATTCAAATCTCATGCGAACGTTCTGTCTGCCTCATTAGGATATTTCAAGTTAGCTTTCGATATAAATAACTATATTTTGGTTTTTTAGGACACACTATATAATAACTGTACTGTAAAATTAAAGTGCTAAGATTGTTGTTTTTGTCTTACTTGAGTTAATTTTCCAAAGTTGTTTTGTCTATTTCTTAAGTAGTAACAAAAAGTTAAAGATAGCTTCATTCTTGATTAAAATCAGTATTAAAAGTTTAACAAATAGTTTTAAATTAGTTTAAAACTATTTAAAGATTTTGTATGCTTTTTAAAGAAAAATATTTAAAGATTTAATTATTTTAGTTTTATATTTATAGAAAATAAAAAAGTTTCAATTTTTTCTGCTATATATACCTTAGGGCCATCTCAATATTTATATGCATATTGTGATTTAACTGTTGCCCCCAGGGCTTTAGTGTGTGTTCAGCGCCTTAAAGTAAGAGCTATGAGAGTTTTTGTAAGGTTTATTAAAAAGAAACCATATTAACTTTATTTCAAACACTACGTAAATTTTTACAGTGTTATACATTTAATTTAAAGTCTAAAAATGTATATTTTAAAACGTAACGATCTTTTTAAGTAAAACAAATCTTTAGTCGGTTTATTCCACCTCCTGTGTAACCAAGCTTTGTCTTTCTGGAAAATTACAAAAAATAGACCACTAAACTGAAGGGTACAACAACTATATATAAATGCAGAAATATCTTTAGTGCATTTTTAGTGCTTTTTTTGCAAATTTAGTCCACCAAAATAGCAGCTGGTTCCTGATGCAAGAGTGACTTGATTTTTAAACATTAAGTTTTCAAGGATTATAGCGTGATTATTTGATTTTTGCATTGTCTTAAACGGTTTTTCGCATGCATATATGTACTAGTGAAGCAAAATGATACAAATTAATACTACTTGGGTGTTAGATAATTTTGAAAATTAAAAGAAAACATATCTTAATACATTTGGTGTTTTGTCTACGTGGTCAAACCAACAAAAGTGATTACTTAAACCAATTTAAATGAAATGTTTTTACAACAACCGCAGACTTGAAATAAACAAATCAACTCGGTTTTAATCTGCAAAATATCAAAACTAGTTTTTGTGTGAAAACAGGGTTATTCGGTTTTGGTAACAAATACCACCCAGAGGCTTTAATACAACGAGAACACTGTTTGAAAAACCAATAAACTATTGATGTAAATTCCCGTTAATGTATTTTGTAGTTTGTTATTATTACTTGTTATTTTTCTTTTTATCTGGTCATCGTTTATTTACAGTAATTAATCGTAAATATAGTTTTAAAATCTTACATACTTTTAGTTGAACTGTATTTTAATACAATTAATTCTGTTTCTTTTAATATAACGTTTTTAAAATAATTATAAATAACATATTTCATAGGAAGTTTATATTTAAAATTTAATCGCTTACTTTACAACAAACTTTTATAGAAAAAAATCAATCGTTTTTTAAGTAATACAGAACATACTTTTTTTAGTTGTAGTTAACTTAGATAAGATTACTAAACACTTTTAATAGGATAACTTGTTTTAGGGACATTCTTAGCAAGACCCATATGACGAGTCTTCCAATTACAATTGACATTCCTGATATTGTGAATCCGACTGGTTTCCAAAAAGTCCTCGATTATATATACACTAGCAATTTATCACTCAGTCAGAATACCGTTATGGAGGTTTGTATCTAAAGCTAATAAGTACATAAAGGTGTATATGTAATTTTTAGTATCAATTTCGCAGCTATATAATAGAATTAAATAAAAAAGGTATAAATTAGTACTTTATAAAGTTTAAAGTAGTTTAGTGTATGGAATTATAGATTGTGAAACATTTTTTTAAGTTAGACCATTGCTAATGAAAACACTTTTACACATTCAGCTTAAAAAAAAAAACAATTAATTTACAACAAAAAAATATTAAAAATAATCAAACTGAACACTATAAGTTTGATCTTACTTAAGCAGCATGTACTACTTAAATGTATAAATTAATCGTGTTAAACAATGTATAACAAGATAACTTTACTATCTTTCTAGTACTGAAGTTTTTACAATCAACTGATTAAAAATATTTTGTACTTATAACTAAAAATAATTAAGTGTACACAACCTTATATTGCGCTGACTAAAACAGGCAAGCTCAAACACTGTTGTCGTAAAACTTTTGCTCGAACCGCGTTGCATGTTGTCTATCAAAACTGTACGAAGTTCGCGCGCGTCAACCTATCAAACTTATCAGAACTTTATAGCTAACAAGTAACTTTAGTATGTTACACAGCACCCTAAACTTGTACATAAAACAGAAAAAAAATCACGTTACTCTGTTGTTTACAGGTTTTCAATAACTTTAAGAAACTCTATAAACGAAAACTTAACTTTAAATTTTATAATTTAGTATAAATTTTATTTTCTGTCTATTTATATCGCTTTATTATTTTTCATTAGTTTTCTAAAATATTCGGTTATTATTTTATGTTCAACTTGTGATCTGTTTAAGTTTTAATTTAATAAATATCCGTTTTATATACATATGTACTTTGTACTTATAATCGATTATAAAGATTTTTGAAGAAAACACTTAACTTTCTTACTTTTTTTATACTTTTTAACTTTAACTGAAAAATGTATTCTACGGCACGTAGTGTACACAAAGTTACGAGACTAGTTCATTCGGGAAAAAAATTATAATGTTTTCTTTAAATTGTTTATAAGATTTTAATACAAAGATTTAAATTTTACATACATTAATTTCTATTTGATAAAAAATGCCCAAAACTGTTACACCAATCAACAAAAAACTTAAAAAATAGCCAAATAAATTGTTTTGGTTCAAAAGCAAAATTAAAAAAAAAAATAACGTTCAACTTAATGCTTTACAAAGAAGCAGAAAAATTCCAACTCTCATGACAATAAAATTTAATTCTTCTCAGACGTCACCTCTGAGATAATTTCTTACTTATTTAACAAATCCAACACGATGCTATGAAAGCTCTAGTAGTCCAGGAAACACACCCCTTGGGACTCAAGCTTAGGGATGAAATTAAAAAGTCCTTATGCTTGGAAAAATTTTTAAAAGCGAATTCTGTTGTTAGTACGAATCCCATTTAAAATAAGACACGCCAATTCAGATAGTAAAATTAAATTGTTATATTTCTTTCTAAACAACTGTTTTATTGATGGTTGATACAAAAAAGCAAACTTTTAAATCAGAATTTTTTAATCAAAAATAGATTTAAAAAACGAATACTTTCTCTAACATGCGTGTTGTTAATAGTTAAGTATTAATTTCAATTATAGGATTGCCTTTAATTTAATTTAAACGTGTTTAAAAACTCAAATGCTATTAAGTGAATAATGCAACACCTTACTTCTTAATTAGTTTTTACAACTTAATTTATATCAATTTAATTTTAACTCAATGGTTAATAGTTCACAACAAAAAAATTAAAACAAAAAGAAGCTCAATAAATAGTTTTTTTAATGTTAAACAACTTTAATCTTATACAAATTAAATAGTATTTTTTTTTTAAAGATTTATTTTATGTTTTAAAATAAAAAGTTAACTAACATTAGAAAAATTAGACCTAAAAATAATATTAGCTAACACAATCTAATATTTAATTTACTTAATAACAGTTTTGATTAATTCTACTATGTAAATTGTATGCAATATTATATTTTTTTTTAACATTTTTAAGCCTTTGGTTAAAATGTAATTTGAAAAAAAAAAGTCAAATGTAGTATTTTAACAATTGATAGCAACTTTAAAATTCAATACACGTTAAAAAATTTCGCGGTATAAACACACTCATAAACTTCGTTGGAAGGCAGTAAGCTGTAGGTTGTTTGTTATAGTTGGCCCTAGGGGCTAATACATGGCTCCAGGCAAAATTAATTGAAATTCAATACGAATAACAACCATAAGTGCTTTATTTTCTGAAAAGTTTTATACTTTATAGTTTAAAGTTTTTATAAGTAGCTGTTTCATATTTAAAACTTAGTTTCAGTTTTTTTAACTTTCAATAAAACTTCATGCTGCTTCAAGTGTTAGCTTTTTCTAATTAAATTTCTATTAATAGTTAATTATAAGTTTTTTAATTTTTTTCCTGCACACTTATAAATTTATACTTGGATTACACCATTATACTTTTCTTTGCCTTATACTCATTGATGACACAGTTATGTTTCAAAACAACTACTACAGTAACTGTCTAATTTAACATTTAATTGTTTCATGACTAGTTTTAATTAAGTAATTTTAAAACCTTAATCAAAACGCATGTAATACATCGCAACTAAATACTTTTAATACCAAAGAATTCAACATTTACAACAAACACTGCAGTTTATTGTCCCCTTGACAATAATACTGATATCAAACATTTTACTTACAAATTTTTCCGCTATCTTGAAATGCGTCTGTTTTATGTCTCAGTAATTGAATTAATGACCTGTTTTGTGGTTCAACCCCCCTTTCGCTGCCCCCTACTGCGCACTTTGCCATGGCAACAGTTGCTCCCTTTACAGTTAATTAGCCTCTGTACGCGTTGTGCACTAAGACAGGGAGCTTAGAGATAAACAGCTTTCTAAGCAAAATGTAATTCTGTAGGATAAAAGTATTGTTGTGTTTAAATTCAATGTATGTTATGTATGTTTTACAAGTACAAAGTTTAAGATATGTCTAAAACATATTTGCTGCTTGGTAATTGGCACAAAGAGAAATATTATTTTTTTTTGTATATAGATTTATTTTATTAAAAAACTTTCATAATAAATGTAAAGTTAATTTGCTAGTTTTTGTGTTTAAAAAAATATTATAATGATTAACAATATCACTACTTAAATATAGAATTTAGGATAATATTACTAAGCTTTTTACAGTGCATTTTAAATTTTATTGTGTGGGTTTAATTTACTCTATTTAGAATAACTTATAATTTGATTTCAAATTGTCTACTTAGTTTGTAAAACTAATAGAAACTTTACTAACTACTGTTGCAATCAATTAATAACTTTTCTGTATACTTATTGCCTAACAGTGATAAGACTTAAAGTTTAAAATAATATTAAACTCTTTAGCAAAACTTTAAGGTAAATTTTAAACTATTCAATTAATATACAAGTGCCCGGCTAATTATCCTCATTAAATAATACTACGTATTTCAGCCATCTGCGAAAGGTGATGTGAATTTTATAGATTACCCTTAGGCCTGCTTATAACACCAGGTTTTGAGCCTAGCACCTTGTTAATAATTAAACAGTAGTTTAAAGCTGTAACTGGTCTCATGCGTAATGAACAAACTCTGTTATACAATTTTACACTCTTCAAACACGTTCTAAATTAAAACAAAAAAAAATGGTTCATTATATTTAACTCACAGAGCCATCAATTTCAGTTAGAAATCTACTTAAAATATACTTTTTATTAAAGAATAACATTTCACCTAATAAACAAATTTTTTAAACATATTTAAAAGTGGATTAATATAAAGAATTTTCAACAGATGCTGTTGCAAACTAAACAGTCAAACTAGCAGTTTAAGTTGGTTTTGTAAAATAAATTTCGCTCAACCTTGTTCCAAACAGACACTGTGCACGGCTTGCTTCCTGCAGAACCCGTTCGTCTACCAGAAATGCCAGGAGTTTCTCCAGACCCACGGGTACACGGGTGGAGCCCCCGGTGTGAAACCCAACAACATGTGGTTGATGAACAAGTTGGCGGGAAAAATTCGGAAGCCCCCGGTGCCGTACAGCCCTCGATCTTACAACTCGGTAGGCAAAGTTCACTAAAGTTTAAAAGTTCACTGAAGTTTAAAAGTTCACTAAAGTTTAAAAGTTCACTAAAGTTTAAATAAAGTTCTTGTTGACTAACACGTAGTTTTATACGATATCGGCTAGAACAAATCAAAAAAAGATAGAATAGCTTCCAATACGGACAACAAAAGTTCAGCTTGTTGTCTAAAGTTTTAATCAAGACTTTTTCATTTTTTTTTTTTAATTCAAGACTCATTACCGTATAATAAAATACACTTAAGAATTCATATATTATAGAGTTGTTCATCCAGTATTTATAAGAATTAAAGAGTATAAAATTCAAGTATAAAAAGAAGATTATAATGCACTTAAAAACAATTTAAGTTTTTACAAAGTGGATTTTAATTGCTGTTTATGTACTTGATATAAACATACCAAAATGAACTTAAATATATTTTAGCTTAATATTTATGACTTAACAAATGTTTTTTTTTGTAAGGTACTTAAGGAAAAATTAGTACGATACAAATCGAACATGTTTTTATTCTACTTAATGTTTGCAGGTTGTATAAGATTATAAAAGCAAATTATAATTACTACACAAATTTAATGATTTTAATTCGTAGTTTTTGAGTAAATTTAAAATTGTTTAAAACTTAGTTGCATGCATTAAATATATCTTGCTAGTTTTGTTGGTATACGCATTTTGCCTTTTTTGTGTTGTGATTTTTGCTAACTTAAAAAAAAAATTAGTTATAAAATGTGTTCTTAATTTCATAGTAACTAAAACTTAATTAAACAAACAAATATTTTTTTAGATTTTTTTAAAGTTCTATAAAAGTTTGAAAACTAAAAAAAAAAAATTTTAGAACCGTGTTATATAATTTAAACTGATTTCAATCTAAGCTTGGAAAACTTTTTATGTTGCTTAATTCAATATATTACTTGTTAATTGTTACTTACATGAACTTTTGTTTACAATACACATTTAAAGCACAGTTAGTAAAACAATATGATAAAGGTTTAAATAAAAAGTAAAAGTAAAATTTTAAAAAATTAAGTTTTAATTTTATTACTAGTTTTTGTTATACACTTACAGTTCTCAATTTAAGTTTTAGTACTTCAACTGTACATAACTATAATATTCATGGTAAACTATAAAACTAGCACAATGCCTAATTACTTACTCATACTAACCTTATGTAGAGCAGTCTACCCTTATAATTAACCTATACAGGTAGGCTATAGACTACTCAAGCATAGATTTTATCATTATGTTGAATAAACTCATTATACATTGCATTTACCTAAAATTTCCTTGAAATTATAGGTAGCAATATACTTAATTTTACACAAATAAGAGGAATTTATTCAAAGCGGTTTAGGTAAATGAACAAACCAGACTTTTTTAAATATTTGACTGTGTTAAAGTAATGTATTTGTGTTAAAAGCTCAAATTTAAAAAGTCAATTAAGAAGAACTAAAAATTAATATTCAACTGTTTATATTCACAAATTAACTGTAGAGAAGTATTTATATGTTTATTTTTAAGTTTAATGAAACTAAACATGCTTTAATTTTTAACGTACATTCTAATCGTTTAATATTAAAGATATTAAAATAACGCCATATATAGTAAACTATGTATTACATTTTTCAAAACTTTCAATCACAACTTCTTTTCAAACAATTTTAAATGTTTAATGACTAACATGCAGTTTTTTTATTCTTTTTTAATATGCATATAAATGAATAAAAATGCAAAAAAGCAGGATGTTTCTACGTCATTAAGTTTCCTTTCACGAAATTTCCTGGGTTAAGTTACTTCACGCAGCTGTTGAAAATTGTGCGCTGTTTAAAAAGTTTTGCAGCTCTTTTGCGGTTAATGAACTTTTCTATTATGAGTAAAATTTTGCTGGATGAAATCGCAAAATACGCATTTTTTGAACTCGGCCTTATAATCAAGTTTTTAGTTATATTTTTTGCATTTCGTAGTTTTATTCTTTTAGTTCTTTAATTAAGCTGCTGTTTGAATTTAATTGACAACTTTTTGCAAAATTTGTTGAAAGTCAAAACTTCACAGCAAGATTCATAAACTTTAATTAAATTGAGTGAAGTTTATTAGGTCAAATTTTATGATTAAGTCACATGCGTTTTTTAAAAAGGTTGCTGTATTTACGCTTTCTTTTTTATCTTTTTTTTTTGATTAAGTTGTTTGCTTAAAAATCTTTTATTTTGGTATTTGGTTCTACCAAAATGTTTAAAAATATAATAGAAAATATTTTATTACTTTCATAAATAGTTCAATCAAAAAAGAATTAACTTAAAATTCTTATAATAATTTAATCTTTATATACCTTACTTATAGTAAATATATATATTATAAGGGTACTTCCAAGCTTAATATTTTTTTTATAACTAGACTAGATGTTAAATAAAAATCTGTGAAAAAAATAAAACTGAAACACTTTTCAAACCTTCTAAAAAAGTACAATGAGCAGATATAAAATTTTATACATATTTACTTAACTAAGCTTAAAAATTTAGCTTTTAAAGAACAAGTAAAGTTAATAGCTTGTTAAAAAGCAAGTTGAACATTGGAATTTAAATACTTTTTTTTTTCAAAGGATCTCATTGTGTTCGACAGTCAAGGAAAACCAAGCATAATAAACCACGATGCCCTGACTTCCAAAATGCCAACCTCGCAAAACGACATTTTCAGGGGAATTCCCTCAAATGTGAACGGAAGCTACGCAATTGACAAATACCACGGTGAAAACTTTGCTGATAGATTGGCTGCGTTAGTTAATATGTTTATTAGTAAGATAGTATTTTTTGGTCAAATATAAATGAGTTAATGAAGTGACAAAAATCTATTTCATTTTTATATGTTACCAAACTAAAAGGATACACGACAAAATAAGGCATAAATTTAATTTTCTTCAAAAATAAAATAAGAACGATAAAAGCTGAGCCGTTGACAACCAAACTAGTTTTAGAATTTGATTAACTTGCTTTTCTTATAAATAGCTATAAAATATTAAATTGTTGGCTTTTAAAGTTGCTTGTCAACACATGTTCACAAAAGGAATTATTTTGATGAATGCGTAATTTGTTTTAAACGTTTTATACTGAGGAATAAAAACTCAGTCAAGCTTTAAAAAACAAAACCAAAGTTTTGTCCGGTCAAAGAAAATAAAAATCAAAGTCTAAAACAGACTATTTGTTTTATAGAAAAAGTTGTCATTAAAAGCTGCTAAAAAGCTAATGAGCAGAGCTAACAACTAATCAATGTTTCGAATTACACCGGTAAATTGCCTTAAATCGTTTTAATAGTTCAAATATCCAGTTTTAACTTTTCCGCTCTTAAAAAGCAAACAACTGCTCACACAAACCGCCTTCTTACCCCCTTCTGAATTAATCGTTCAGCTGAGCAATAAATCAAACAAACTCCCAAGGGGGAACGATTTTCAAGTAGTAGATTTAAATTTAAAGTAGGAGCAGTTGTTTTCTTTTAGAATAGATTGCGTTTAAGTTGTGGATGTATATATTTTCCAACATAAGACAATTACAATTATAAAAAACAACAATTCAATTTCCAAGTTTTTGCAGTAAACACAAACAATCAATATTCCTGCATAAACATATCATTTTATAAATTTAATAAAAAATGTTTTTTTGGTATTTCTGAAACAGCTAAGCATTTCATTAAATTTTTGTATTTAATTTGTTCGTAGGATGACAAGAAAAAGATCACATGAAAGATTTGCGAAAAAAGAAGAGGATCAACCACCGTTGATGCGCCCTAAAGTTAATTTGAGCTACCATCGAAAAAGTAAGATTTTTATACAACTCTTTATTTTAAACAAATGTTAGCTTAACAAAAGCTTTATAAGTAGTTTTGAAAAATTACTGCTCATTATGGGTAAACGTTTGTAAAAATGTACAATGTAAAAATAAGCTGAATCTAATTTTTTAATAAAAGTTCAATAAATCATCTTTAGAAGTATGTATATCAAATAGAAAAATAAAAGTTTCTAAAACATAACCATCTAGTATGTTTATTTGTTTATATTTCAAAAAAAGTATGTCTACAATTTACTTAACCCAAAGCAACAATCAATCTTCAAAAGCACAATTAAGAATGACGATCAAATAAGTGCTTTCATTTGACCTGGTTGAAAGACCTTTAGATCATTATAAAAAACATAGAAAAAACGGCTAGTAGTAATATATAAACTTTGTAAAAATCAAATGCAATAATAATGGGTTAAAAAGTACTTCTTATGTTTGATTTTACTAAACACTGATAGAAGAACGTTGCAATTATTTTCAACATTACATTTTGAAGATACTAAAAGTAAAGTTTTTTACAATTTTATTCAACTCATCTTTTTATACAACAGCTGACAGTTTCGAAACAGCGACGATCGACCATCAATCGTTAGCAGACTACTTCAGCAGCAAGAGAAAGCAGCAGCAAGTCATAAACGCCGACCAGAACCACCAGATAAACCACTCAATCAACCTTCTCAACGCTCCACCGAAATCATCGCAGGAAAACGTCCCTGGTGCTCTGAGTTTGGTGAAGAATAATGGATCAGATTTGGGGAATATCCAGAAGAAGGAAGGAAGGTATGACTGAGAAATAGAAATATCAGTATAATTTGTTATGTGTTTGTCATGTTTCGTGAACTAGTTGCGCTAGCTAATTTTGTTTTTAAGTTGACTAACAGTTATTTTGTGAAACTGACTGTATGCTTTTTTTCGGCTGTTTTTAATTACAGCTTTCTATAAATTGCATAATATCTTTTGTAAAAAAGAAAATAACATTTAAACTGTTATTTTTTTGAAGTTAGAAACTAAAGTGTGTTTGAAAATAGCTACAAGTAGTTGTACTTAGACCAAAAATTAGATGCATGTAGCTTTTTTTAATGTTTTGGAATGGTAAAATGCTATTGAGATTAGCACAAAATTGTAAAAGATTATCTTTAATAATTAAATATTTGATAAAGTCATAAACAAACTAATGTAGATTTTAAACCAATTTTATAGTATTAGACACTGTTAAAAGTATTAAAGATTTGGAGCTAAAGTTAAGCTAGACTTAAACTTTCAAAAGTATACTTTAGTTCGAAACTAAAATAAATCGATCAGTATGTAAGAAAAATATGAAGTATATATTGTCGAAACTTATTCTTAATAGCGAAAAACCCTCTTAAAAGTATTAAAAACATTAAGTGTTTTAAAACTAATGAATCGCTTTTTTCATACAAAAAAAGGCAGTTTATAACATTGAAAATTTCTAAAATCAAAATTTCTATCACCGAGGGATTTCCTATATGGAGAATACAACAAACTTTTCTCTGCCAAAAAGTATCACATTTTTTTTGGCTATTTGCCGGAGCAAAACATTTTACGCAAAAAAAATCAAATCTCATAAAACCAAAAGTTCAATCACGACAAATTGTTGTCAAAAAAAAGCTCACTGAATTGCAAAAGTGTTTACCTTCGACAGGCTTCCTTGGCAACGACGCAACGAAAACCGCCCGGGGCCGTTGCTAAGCAGCTTCAGTTGCTATGTAACAGGCGTCTGGTCCGTGGATGCGCTGCGGTCCTGCTGTGATGCGTGTGGTGCCCCGGGGGCGTTTTTTTTTGCGCAGTTCGTCTGTCGCATGGTTTTAAGCACGGTTGCCTTTTGAACTTTTCAAATCGGTGCTTTATCTTTCGTGCGATCGACTGTTCGTTGAAAATTTACTCGGCTGTCCTTTTCATATGTGTTAGATTTCTGACGGCCTTTGAGAGTATCTTGCCGTAAGTTTTCTTTGATGTGGTAAGTCAGGGTTTCCCACGACTCTTTGATGTTTAACAATTCGAAAGTTCCAGAATGAGTTTTTTTAAGGTGATGTCTTAAGATATTTCAACAAGTATATAAGAACTCAGTTTTTAGTTTAATTTTTTTCTTTTTATTTTAGTCGAATTTCGATTGGTGAATTGAAGTTATAAATCAGTTTTTGTACCTTTGAGTAAAATTTGTAATCAGAAAAACAATCTTTTTTAAAGAATATTATCGTTGGTTAACACTTTCTAAATTTTTTTTTCTTAAACGGCAGTATATTTTTTATATTTCCTTTAGTCATTTAAAAATAATTTGGACTGTTTTTTAAATGAAGTTTTCACTGGTGTTCTTAAAAAATGGTTTAAACAGAAATTTGTTGGTTTTAAAGTTTTAAGTGTTTTTAGTTTACTTTTTAATTTTTTATAAAAGTACAAAGTTTTAGCTTAATTTGATAAAAACCAGTATACTTTGTATAAAATGCTTTTGGACATAATTTTGAATCCACTTGGCAGTCTTAGAAATATAATAATTTTACTGATGTTTTTACTTACTGTTTTTCGCATTTAATTTAATGTTTACTACTTTATTGAAAGTAGTTGCACAACTCTTTTTGAAGTGCAAATCTTTATTTAAGAGCTTCAGTTTTTATTGAAAGTTTTTTGTTTATTTCAGTAGTGTTTAATTGAACTTATGAAAATGTGTTGATAAAATCATAAAACAACTTAGTATTGAAAGTTTACAAGTTCGAAATAATAGAAAAGTATTGGTGGTTTAACTATACAAGTAAACTTAAGTTTAAAAATATTAGAAAATATAAATTTACTATTTTATAAAACCTTATTTTGTTTTAAAACCTTAAAAAACAAATGTTGATTGTTTTAACTGCTTTATGACCCTCATATACTAAAAGTTGTTCTTGACATAATATTCGCAAATAAATTAGTTAAACGAAAACTTTAAAGTATACTCTGATACATTATTACACTTTAAAATTCCAGCTAAATATTAAGTTATAGTTAGTTTTAGGCTTTATAGTAGTTTTTTCATGACATTAGTATTTTGCATATATTACACATAAAGGCAAACAATTACTTTTTTGCTATGATTGAATTTTATTTTAATATTTAAGCTAATCTTTACTCTTTCTTTAAGCCGCCACTGTTATTAAAACAAAAAAAATCTAGTTTTTACTTAGTCAGCAAGTTTTATCGATTAAATTTATATCCTGTTTTTTATTAAGTCCTGCCTCGCTGTTTATACATATTTTTAAATATTTTTATTTCGATTTTTTTGTATTTTACTTCCTAAGTAGTAAAGATTTTTTAGTAAGAGTGTTAGTCAAACTGTTTCAAGTATTTTGCATGAAAGCATTTAAGTTGTAGAACATTTGAATGTTTAAAATTTTCTAACAATCTTTTTGAAAACTTGTTCGTTTAAAATAAATAAATAAACAAATTTCAAGGATTGAGGAACAAAATGACTTTAGCTTCATCAACAAAAAAGAAAAACCAAAGAAAGAGTTTAAGTAAGTAAATTTTATATTTTGATTTTAATACCAAAGAAAAATAGTTGACCAATATTTAGTTAAAATACTACTAAAATGAAACATAAAAGTTTATAAACGCTACAAAACTTAATTCATATTTTTAAGTTTTAGAATAAATTAAACTAACATATTATTTACACTAATAATTTTATTTTGAAAACGATTTCGATTTATCTGCCAGGCCGGAAATCATGAAAAAAAAATCCATTAGCTTTAACATTGAATGCAAAGTAGTTAAATTGAAAAACAAATTGATTAAAGTTTGAATTTAAAAACCTCATATTTTATGAATTTACATGTAGAATTTATACTTATTTTTAAAATCAAAAGCTCAATTTCAAGGTGTTTTTTATGATTGTGCCATCAAATGTTTCTTGATATTTTATAATCAAAAATAAGTATACAGTTTTAGGTATTGTTATCTACATATAACGATTTTTATTGCAACTTCTTAAAAAGAGTGTTTAAATACCCCTAAGTAGTTAAAGTAACAACAATTGAATTACTTTACATATTAAACTGACAAAAAATAATAATAAAATGCCATTAAGCATAATAGTATACAGCCGAAAGCATTAACAAAATTCTAAGTGTATCTAGAGTAACAAAAAGTTTAAATTACATGTATGAATGATCTATACATATTTGAAGCTTCTTTAAAAAAAAAAAATAATATTTGATTTATTCTTAGAATAACAATTATAAATTGATACTTGTATAAGACTTTTATAACTTTACAAGAGACCTTTTATACAAACCAGTACGTTAAGTGAACCAATATTTATAAAATTGTAAAAAATAGTTTTATCAATACATTTAATGTTAATATGAATACTTATAATTCAGATGTGAATATTGCAACAAGGTTTTTGGGAGACAACAGCACCTCAAGCGGCACATCCTAACTCATACTGGGGAGAGACCTTACCCTTGTACACTGTGCGATAAGAGATTTAGAAGATCTGAACACTTGAAGGTAAAGTATAATATTTCTTAATTGCTCTTGCTTATTACATTCTAAAAAAAAATATATATTTAAAGAATATATATATACGTAATAATATAAATATGTAAATATATATAAAAAAAAACATGTTGTCACTATTCAAATCAGGGGTTGCTAGCCTCTTATAAGGAACCAGCGAAATTTAATGAAAATGATTTTTTGCGGGTCATCTTAAGGAAAAATGTAAAATACAAATTTTATATAACAGCAAATGTGTAAACAAGTTAACATAAAATAGGCAGCAGTATATTGACATAAAAGGGCGCATGTATACATTTTTTTTAAGCCTTTTACTTTTTCATCTGCTTAAATTGTTTTCAAAGTGAAAACTACATACGGCATGGAACTACATGTTTGACGGGCCGCAGTTTGCTCACCCCTTAAACCCTATTAAGAAATAAAACTATTTTCAAACACAGATAAAAGTCTAAACAGCTAAGATTCAATGTAATTCTTAGGATTAAAAAAAGGGTATTGTATTTTTACATTTTAAAGCTTTCATTAAAAAAAAATTTAAATCATAATTAAACTTTTAGTTTAAAATAGTGAGATACTTACTGCTTTAAACTCGATAATAGTTACTATACAAAATTTTAAAACTTATTTTTATCAAACTAAATTGAAGAAAAACGTTACGTTTGTTTTACATACTAATTTTTAAAAATTATAATGAAAGCTAATAAAAAATTAATTTAACTGTAAATCTATTTGTATCGATTTATTTTGACTAAAATAATAAATAAACAGTTTTAGATGTGTATTAAAAATAGTCTGTACTTAAGTTTTGACTGCAGAAACACAAATTTCAATCAAGTCTGCGTAAAACTAGCTAATTTTGTTGGCGATACATAGGTTTCACCTTGTTAATACGGCTTTCGCGTTTAACATAGAAATAAAAGACATCTTAATCAATAAGCTTCATACTCTAATGTAAGGTTGGGCAACGTTTTTTACACAACGGGCCGGATTCAGAAAAAAATTGTCAATTGCGGGCCGGAGCATCTCGAATTAACTATTTACCGGATCCGGTATCCGGATCTAACCGAATGATGACTTTTTAGATCCGAACCCGACTAGATACTAATTTTAAATCGAGATCCGGATCCGGTCAGATTCTAGTTTAAATAAAAGTTTTGGATCCGGCAAGAATCTAATTTTATAGATGCAGTTGATCACTTTTTTGAATTCTTTAAATTCACAAACCTTTTTCAAGTCTAACAGCTTAAGATGTAGATTGAGACATGTCACATGTTCAAATAATAACTATAAATATAATAGACATTGTAATTGTCAAGAGTACGTACTACGTATATAAAATATCGTACGGTAATGTGACAAAAAGATATTCAAACTAAGTTAGAACAACACAAAATATTAGGACAAAATGGTGTATCTATTGGTACACATTAAATTATAAAGTTATTTTTTAGAATTTTTTTTTAAGTCAAATTCTTACAGTTTTGTTTTCTAAAAATATGATACAAAGTTTTATAATATTGACCCTTTGCGGGCCTGTCACTTCGCTCGCGGGCCGGTCATTTTCATTTGCGGGCCGGATCTTATTCAAATTTAAAAAACGGTTGGGGGCCGGTCATTTCAACTCTGCGGGCCGGATCCGGCCCGCGGGCCGTACG
Organism: Thalia democratica; assembly: GCF_965202585.1. Classification (NCBI taxonomy): domain Eukaryota; kingdom Metazoa; phylum Chordata; class Thaliacea; order Salpida; family Salpidae; genus Thalia; species Thalia democratica. The sequence goes on along the minus strand of NC_139169.1, from coordinate 70,578,085 downwards.
TTGCCCACCCCTACTCTAATGCAAATAAAGATCGTGTTTTTTATGTAAGTTATATGGTTTTTATCCGGTTTGTCGGAGTCTTGACATATTTTTGAAAGATGATTTATTTGTTGAATTTATAATATTTATAGCTAGTGAAAATTGTAAAATCAGATATTGAACTGCTTAAAACAGCTAGCAAATTATAAAATTACAGCCTTTGTATGTAAGCAATGTATAGATTGTACGAGTAACTTATTCATTTCTTGCATACTTGCATACTTCCAAATTTTTTATAACATCTACTTTTATTTTTAAATGACTTTTTAAACTATTTACAGCATCATTTGGCCAGTCATGATGCCGACCCTGAAGCCGTGCAAAGGAACATGATGCAATCTAGAAAGAGGTAAATTAGATGCATAAATTTTTTTATATTTCAATTTAAGAACTTATGTTGCATGTACAGAGCAGCACAAAAGCCTGAAGAAGACGCTTACTCCTTCTCAAAAATGATGCTGAACTACATGAAGAACTCTCAGCAACAGCAGCAACAGGGAGTGTATCAACATAATGGTGACGTCGTAAAGGATGTTAACGGTGGTTACCATGACAACCAGCAACTAATCGTTGGGGATAGTTTCGCACTTAGCAATCAGAAGGGTAACGATGAATTCTCTAAATCAAGGTAAGTGGCGAAAAAAAATCTATAACTTTTAAATGTTTGAATCTTCGTTTTTTTTTTAACTTTTTTTTTTGTTAAAAAGAACAAAAAACAAGATTACATATAAAACCATATCAAACTTTAATAAAAAAGTTATGTATTCTATTTTATTATTTGTAAACTTTGTAAATTAGATTTTTATATATATATTACATTCCAGTAAATCAGTTTCAATTGGAAGTCCTATGAATTTAAAAATCACCGAAGCAAAGAAAATAAAATTAGAAATAAATCAACAAGGTTATGATGATAGTGAAGAAAAATCATCTGTACTTGATCTGCAGAAGAATTCTAATAATGCTGGTAAGTTATATAGATTAAAAAGTTAAAATAATTATTTTTACAAAAATTTTTAAGCTTTAATCAAATATGATAGTTACGAATCATGATTGTTAAGTTTTGCTGTAAAACAACCTATTTTGATTTCAAAAAAAAAGTCTTAAAAGAGATCCTGGTCGATCCTGGTCTATTTACTGCATTTATTTCAACCTTAATTGATTTTGAACATATTACGTGATCAAAAAAACTCAGCTAAGTGATTTTACTGTTGTTTTATTATCGCTGTTTTTTGGTGTATGACCCTAAATTTTTTTTAAACTGGTCCATTGGCTATACTTATTACCGTCAATTATAAAACTTATTAAAATATAAAAATTTTATAGAATCAAACTATGAAGACTCAGGAATGAGCGATGGAAACACACCAAGTCCTTCAAGTCAGCAGGTAAAAGTAGAAAGCATAGATGATAACATCAAGAAAGAAACAAAAGTAAGTGTTTATGTGTTATTGTTGTGTAATTAAAGCTTATCCTAATGTTCTCATAGTCTGTCTTTATTTAAACTAAAACGCATACTAAAATATAAGTAGTTTTAACGTAAGTTTTAAAGCTAAAAACTTAAGAGGATTAAAAACTAAAGATAAGTTGAAGAACCTTTTGTTAATTAGAATATTGCATTGTGTTCAACATTGTATAGCAATATAAAAAGCTATTTAGATTATATTAGTGGAGCGAATATAAGTTTTGTAAAAGTAATTTTATATCTACGACTACTAGAACACATTTTAATAAACACACTGTTATGGTTCGTCTTAGAAAATGTACTGTAGAAGTCTAAAACTGCATTTTATATAACATTTCAATATGTAAAAAGTTTTAACATAGGAAATCATAAGCCATAAACACAAAAAAAAAACAGGCTTAAGAAAAAAAAACGAATTTAAAATTCAAATTACGAGTTAGCTTATATTTTATCATAAAATAGCTTATAAACTAGTTATAGTTTAGATTTTTCGATTCCAACTGAAAATAAATTAGTTTTTATGTAGTTTTTATTGAAAACTTTAATGGTAAACTGCTCGTAAAAAGTTAACCATTGTAAAACTATAATATAAGACAATTAAGTTGTTTAAAGTTTCACAGAACAATGATAGACTTTATTATTTATAAGAACAAATTATAAAGCTATTTAAAATCTCTGTTTAAATGTTAAGTTGCTATTTTTGTTAGTTTTAACAATCTGACGGTTGGAATTGTGTAGCAATTTTTTACGAAGAATAGATTATTATCTTTATTTTATATCTTAATTGTTTTTCAAATATTTTGATACAAAATTTAAAAAAAAAACAACAACTTATAATGTTAAAGTTATAAACTTTTAATTATAAAGCTGTAACTATTTTTTTTTGTCAAAGCTGAAGCTATGAAAATATTTAGCTTTGTTATTATTCTCTTTGAATTACAAAACCTTCCTAAGTATGTTTTGTTTTTCTTTAATTTATGATTTTTAAATTATTCGAAAAAATCGAAAGCTTAAAAAATAATGAGTTAAGTAAATATGGTAAAGCATAAACAAATACTAAAAAAATACAACAAATTTAGTTTCATAATTTTATAGTAACTCAAAAACTACAAATTATCAGTTACTAAGAAATGAACTTGCACCTAGAAACATTTATAATTTTGATTTAGTATTTGTTATCAAAATAAACGTAAGCATATTGTTAGCTATCATTTAGTGTAAAACACGAAAAAAACAAAAACAAGTTATTATTGATAACCGTTTATGACAATCCTTATAAGTACAAGGTAGAAGTTGTCATAAAGTAGTACGTGCTTTGTTTTATAAAATACACTAAGTATTATTTGAATATGAATACAGAAAAGTTTTATATTAATAAAGTATTTATATAAACTATTAAAAAGTTTAGTTTCTTTCATTGATTTAATATTTTCGGCCTGCATTGTAAAAAGTTGTTGCTAGTTTGTGAAACATCAGTTATAATATTCCAAATATAAGCATGAAAAATCTTTTAGCAAAACCGTGTCTTATAAAACTTGTTTTTTTAACATTGTGGTTTAGAAAACGCAATGTAAATTTATGCAACCCAAACTTAAACAAAGACACGCTTTGCCCTCAGGAAATATACAAATTTCTAAAAACATTCTCGAACTCGTATTTCGTAAGCCAAACTTTCACGCTTTAGGCTATTTTCTAAAATTTAATTAAGAAATATTTGAAGTAAACAAGTATATTTTGACGTTTTCAACTAGAAACAAATTAAACCAGATTGCTTTTCGCGTTTAAAACCGCGTTTGATTGTCAATGAAAAATTGTGTTTTTTGTAGAAAAAAATGTTAAAATAAAGATTTATTGATTTAATAACTTTAAGCGTAGGTAACTTTCGTTATTTATGATAAATGCAACATTTGCGAAACGTTTAAAAACAACGCAACAATTTTTGCAATCGTTCCAAGAAAGAGAAAATCAAAACAGAAAAACGTTATAAGTCAAAATTATACGCACTGTAAAATTAGTTATGAAATTAAGAGCTTTAAGAGATTTAAACTTTTTCAAATGATGTACTTTGCTTGTGTTTAAACTTAGTTAGAAAAGTATATAAAATGAACTTTCACTATACACAAAAAATAAACATATGTCAACTAAATTTTTATGATATCTTATTTAAAGTGGTAAAAGTTTGATATTGTTTACTATGATAATTTTTTGCAATTTTTTGAATAGTAAACGAAACAATGCAACTAACATTTTAAATTACATTCAATACTGTTTAACTTATACAAAATTTTTTCAAAGGACGTTGAACCAGTGAAAACAACATCAAGCAGCAAATCAAGCTCTCCACTGTCACTAGATGGCGATAGTAACTGTGACGTCACTGAAAGATGCAGTGAAGCGGAAATGATGAGTTTGGACAAGTCAGAGATGATGAGCGAAGATTTAAAAAAATTGATGAAGAGTCTCAGTGAGTAGGGAGTCTTAAAAACTAAAAAAAAAACTCTGTTAAGTTTTATTTTTTGTCTAACTTCCACGATTTTTGATTAGAACCCTTAAGAGATGTAAATAACCAATTACTTTTTATACTCTTGCTTGCGATCAAAAAACTAAAGTATTGTTTATTAAAAACTTTAGATAAAGTAATTTTCTTATTTTTCTAGAATATAGAAAAAGCATTTTTTGTTTTCTGACATATTTGAAATTGAGTATAACGTTTACCCTTTAACTTATTCTTAAAGTACATGATTAAGTCTCGAACATTTCAAAAGTCTTATGCTTTAATAATAAAAGATAAGAGTGTTACCTAATACTTTATTAATGAAAACAAAAAAGAAAAAGCAATCGGATAAGAGTCTGGATAAAATTTTTATTTTAAAATTTAAAACCTTTAATAAGTTATATAAACCCTTTTTTGTTGATATAAGTTTTGATGCAGTAGTTATCGTTGTGTCCGACAAGTCTATTATTTGTTTATCTATTAGTTAGAAATGAACAAAAAATTTTTGTAGCTAGTTGATCATAATTAAAAATTCAAAGAATTTACAGTTTAAACGAGTACACTTCGTAATTAGGTTATAATAAAATTTACATGCAATCTTCTTGTTAATTAAATGAACACAAAAATAGTTTTTAAGTTGTCTTTTTTATTTTTTCCTTTTACATACTACAAACGTTGTTTTCGATAAATTTTTACATAAAACTAGACCTTGATTTCTATCGAAGTTTTGGGTTATAATAAGTTAAATAAAAACAATTATGATTTATAAATTTCCTTAACACATATTTTTCAAATAATTTCTTCGAAATATTTCTATACTTCTATACTTTTTGTTCAAACATTGGTTGTGTGAATAAACCTCGTTTTATTTAAACTTTAGAAAGCAAGTAGTTTTTATTTACAATACTAAATAAACTTGTAAGTAGACTCTACCTACATTGTAAACTTGTACTAAGAAATCATTAGTTTTTGTGATTACTTATCAACTTAATAATAGTATTAAAGAATTAATTTGACGACTGAGCATTTGATGATTGTGCATAAAAAATGTTGCATATTTCAAATAGTAGAAATTTGTAGAGTCTATAACAGGAGTCGACAGCCTTTAGTGACTCACGGGCCAATTTTCATAGACAAAAATGCTCGCGGCCCGCACTATTTAGAAAAAAGTTTTCGAGGGCTGCACTTATTTTAAAACAATTGTAAAAAATACTATAAATATACTGTTTTTCACCAAAAAAAAAACTATTAAATAAGCAGTATTAAAGCACTAGCAAAAAATATTTATTGAATTAAGAGTATTTGTAATTTTTTATCACAAAATTTTTTGTTTTTATTGTTTTAAATAAGTATGTTTGTAGCTAAAAAGTACCTCGCGGGCCGCAGATATTTGCTTTTAGGGCCGCAGTTTGTCGACTCCTGGTCTATGAGAACATGATAAACGAAACTTACAGAAATAAAAATTAAGTTGTATTAATGCTTAATTTTCTTCTTTTTTTCATACCACTTTACCTAAAATAAAAGAATAAAATCAAATTTAGTAAAGATAAACTAATACTATTTTAAAGTGAATTTGTGTTGTTTAGTATTTAATTAATTGTAAGATTCGACTAAATAAAACTATCATTTAAGCTATAAAACGAAAAGTGTTTATTTAATTTGCACGCTATCAATTTGAAAAACTAAAATCGTAAATGTGTCTTAAATATAACTAAAAAAAAAAAGTATATTAAATATTAGAATTAGATCATACACATGTCCTGCATATAAAGGCAGCATTTTATTCATTTTATAAATTTAAGTTTTATTTTTATAAGGGAAGTACTTAAACTCTAAATGCTTTTTTTTACCCGAGGTTGATATAAACAAACTTTTCTGTTTGTAAAAATTTATCAATAATTTACAATTACGATAAATTTAAACTTATAAAGCATTTTTCTGCTTATGCTTTTGTTTAAGTAGCTATATGACTTTGTTAATTTTAACAAAAGTAATATAAAAAAGTTACATTTGAAAAAAACATTACTTATTCTCTCATTGTCAAAGTCGATGCTTAAATTTCTATTCTTAAAGCTCATTTATATAACAAGTTACTATAGATACTAAAAAAAAATTACATACACAAAAAAAAACAACATGTAAATTTTTTATAGATAAAGGCATTTATAGGATAGATATTGACAACATTTTATTAGTAGTTAATAGTAAAATACCAAACTCCTGTTTATTTTTCTATTAAAAAAAACTACATAAAAAACCTAATTAATATAACTACTCAATTAGCATCATTACTGACTCACAATTAATTATTAACCTTAAAAGTTTTTACAAAGTAACTTAGTTTAGATAATTTTGTCCAATGGTTTTAAGTAAACGACAGAGTATCGCGTGCTAGAACTTTTTTTCTTGATGGGATGTATTCTATTAACCCCTGAACTAAAAGATTAAAAATATAAAAGTGATAAAGCTAAAGGTTTCATTTAACTTTTGACCTTAAGTTTCTATTTAAGTATATATGGTCTAAAACCAGCGTTATGTCTTAATACTTAAATAAAAAAGTTTTATATACATACTTAGGTGCAGAAATAAAGCACTAAAACTTATTTTAGCTAGCTGTTAAACTAAGCTTACATTTACAGACAGTACATAAATATTAAATTAAAAACATATACTAACTAAATCAAAATATTTTACTGTCAATAGTTTATTGGCAACTGAAAATATAAAAACTTTATGAAATCAAAGTACTTTATTAAAATTTATTTATTTTTAGTATCTAGAAGTCTAATTTTCGTTTTATTACAAAATGCTTAAAATATCTACTTAATCGTTTAATCTATTTTTATCAAACCTACTTAAAAATTATTAGCTAAAACTTATTTAAAAAACACAAATAAAGCATCAAAACGGATTTAATTTTATGAAACTATTTAAAGCTATAACAAAACTTAAGAAATCTTTTCTGTTGTTTAAAAACTAAATATAAAAAACTTAAAAAAAGACTAAGTAAATTTATATTTAAAGATAACGTCAGTTGAAATACCATAATATTTTGTAAATTAACACTATTTTAGCTTGTAGGTAGTGCTCATTTTAATTTGAAACTCAAAAATAAAAACAAAAATTACTTGTTTACTCAAAAATTTAATTGCAACAAACTGGTTTTCAATATGTATGCAAGAAATTTATAATATAAGTTTTTAATAAAAAACATTTACATACAAGTTTGCTTGCAAACAACAGGGGCGAACTGATAAATTTCCAACATGATTATTACGCCGCACGATAAAAGTCCGTTAACTTTATACAAAGCAACGACTGCACTCGAGCTAGGCAGTGCGTAAGCCGGGGTGATGTTTCCTCAATAAATTATTCATACCTTCAACTCTCCGGTGGCCCCAGCAACGCGGCGTTGCTTGGAAACAGCGTCGTTGCTAAGGAAAATCCGTGGAGTTTTTCACCTTTGTGCGCGGAAGCACGCATGTTGAAAAATTGCAATTTTATTATGTTTTAATCACGCAATCTGTTCTTGCTGGAAATTGAACTTTTATTTTACTTTTTTAAGGTTAGAGTGCATTTTCGTTTGAATTAGTTCAGAATAATACAAATAGGTTTAAAATAAATAATGTTTTATTTAGTCATAAAATTAATTACTTTGCTTATAAACGATACTACAAAACTGTTTTTACTACATGGATATAAGTAGGAAAATTGTTTTATTTTGATTAAGTAACTAATAAGGAGGTAATATTGTTGGCATAAAACTCTAATTTTGGTAGCTCAGTTTAGCTTAGCTAGTAAAACATTTAAAAAAGGCTATATATATATATATGTGTAAATGCTGGTTTTTACAGCTGTTTGAAAATAATTATTGCTGATTAAGTGTATACTTTAGTGTTTCACTTAATTTGAATGTAAATACAGATTTATAATGAAATATTTGTATTAAATCCTTCTTATGAACAAAAGGTTACACAACAAATGTTTTATGGTTTTAACTTACCTTAGAGAATAGTAATTCCTACTGGGTTTACAAATCTCAATCTGAGATTAAAATGGATTTTATGTAGTTTGATATGTCTCAGGTGAGATAAAAAATTATAAAAGTTTTAGTTATTTTCAAGAACCTCGAAAATCCTTTAAACTAATGAAAAAACTAACTTATTTTTCTAAAAGTTGCTCAATATGCACGAAAATAAAAACTTATGTCTGTAATTGTTGTATATAAGGTTTTATCTGTAATATCATTAAACCGTAAAAACAATAGAACGCCTAAAGGCGTGTTGCATATCAAGGCTCATAACTTATATTAAAATTTATCGTGTTTTATTAAATAAATACTGTCACTTTTGAAAAATGTAATGAAGTCGTGAAAATCAACATCAAAGCGACCTAGTACTATTAAATAAAATATTTATTCCTTAGCACGCTATATAAAAGATAAATTGAATCAGACGATATTAGGTATTAATTCATTTTTTTGCATAGAACAGTACTCACTTTTTTAATTTTAAAACAGTTATAAGTTGTAAGCTTAACAATCTTTGATTAACGATTGTAAGTTATTACAGACATAATAGTTGTATTATAAGCTAGATTTTTTTTTTGTGTTTTATGCACTCAGACATGATTAAATTAATCTTAATTATGTTCAAAAAATAAAGCTACTGTCTGAAGGTAAAACATTTACTTTATAAGGTAAAACTTGACGACAAAATATTTTCTTTTTAATTCAGATAAAACTACGCAAAGCTCTTATAAAAAGAAGCACAAAACTTAATAAGGCCAAAAATAAACTCATAATTCTTAACAAACGGCTTGAAACGTTGGTACTTAGCCCCTTAAATCCGACCAAAACTTTTTGTAATAGATTAAACCCCCTCCTTGCTGTGCGAAATAATACATGCAACGCGATACACTTAAGCAGTTTCGGATGTCAAGTTTTTTTCACGGCAAAGAATTAGTTGTGCCGGTTTAGACGACAATGGCTTTATTTTTATCTGATGGGTGAACCGCACGATGAAAGGGTGCTGTGTTTGAGGGCGTGTTGGAATTCGGGCCAACTCAAGCCGAAAGTTTGACATTAAACAGAAAATTCATCGTGCAAAAAGCTTGTGCATGAAAAATTTCACGTGAACTTTAAGTTTTCGAATGAATGCTGTGTGTATTGCAAAAACTTGATATAAAGTTTGAAAGATATTCGTAAAATATGTGGTTGTTTAGAATTAAGTTGCTTTATTGTTTTGTTTTTGTAATTTGAAAAATTGTGAAAATTAATTAGACAAAGCAGTTTAAGTCTAAAACTAGTTTAAAATGCAAAATTAGAATGTTTTTTAAATTTAGTTGTTTATTCTTTTAATAAAATAATAGTTAAGCTTTGAAAAAATGTTACTGTTACAGTTACTATATTACAAAATATTAAGTAAACTTACTCCTTTTATTTTGCATAACTTAAAGAACAATTAAACAAGAGGTAAACGCGAGATAGTACTAGATAATATTTAAGTTTTAACTTGAGATCAAGAAAGACAAGAAATTATACAGGCTGAAGTTATCCTGTATTGTTACATAAATGATATCAGAAGTTTATTTCATTTTTATCACTTAATGTCAAATAAAAAACTGTCTTGATTTAAAAAACTAAACTTTTTAAATGTTTTGACTTTAGAAAATGTATTAATGTAAAGTCGATGTATAAAATAATTAGTTTCAAATACTAAATAAGTCAACCGAAAGACTCTTCGTGCACCAAGTCCTCGGACGAAATAGAATACAAACTTGAGCGTCGTTTTTTTGTTGTTCATTTAAATATATTGTTTGCATAAATAGACGTTTTTCTTACTAAACATCTTTACTTCAAGTGTTGTTAAAAATATAAGTATTATATTTAAATTAAAATGATTAATTGATAAGTCCTAGATATTAGTACGTTATGTAAGTACGATTTAACTTGCTTTAGGCAATACTAACTTATTTTCGGTGCAAAACTGTTTACATGCGTTGATTATTAGACTACTTTCGAATAAGTTTGAAAACTATGACTTTTACTAATTTATAATACTACACTTTAAACAGTAAACATAACTAGCTTTAAAGAACATTTGTTCTAAGTTTAAGCTATATTTGTGATTAAAAATTTTTAAAAAGTTTCAATCATTTTTTTATTTACTTACATCACATCATTTTGTTTACTTAAACCATTAGCAAACAAATTGACTTGTTTTTGATTAACGTTTTAAACACTATTACATGTTATGGTTTACTTTTTAAAACAAAGGTGTACTTTAAGAACATGTTTAAAAAATTAAAAATATTACTATTACCTAATTAAAAAAAAAAATTTACAATCATTTTACCTTGATATTAAACTTAAACGAACTTTCGTTCTTAACTAATTACGCAATTTAAAAATAAAATGCTTTATCCTAAAAATTTCATTTAAGCCTTTAATATAGTAATTATATTTAAGAAAACTATCTTCAAAAATCTTTTAAATAAAAGACAAAAGTTGTTGAACGCTTTGAGATTATCGCTGCATGAACAGTCATAATGGTACAAAATATTTTGACACCCACAATTAAGTTCGCACCCATTTTAACAAAACACTGTGTAGACGAGCAAACAGCCCCAGTCAGAAGAATAATTGCTCGTTTAAAGCTATCTCCTATTAAGTACTTAATTGGTAATTGGTCAAGCCTTCAAATATGATAGACGTCGTATTAACAACTTGAATTTAAACTTGATGTTTTTTATAGTTGTTTAAATCAAGGAATTTCGCTTTTTAGCTAAAACTTCATTTAATATAAGAGATCTACAAAATTAATATAGGTTATTAACCGTAAGGTTTTAACTTAAAGTTTTTTTTAAAGTGATAGCGAGCTTTAACATTGTTGTCATGAAGTATTGTTAGTATTATTTTCTTTACGAGAGTTTTTTACTTAGTAAGTTATTAATATTTTTCAATTGATACTATCTATTTAAATTTATTTGAACATATTTTTGTAAAGCATGCTGAAATAAAATAATTGTTACTAATGTTGTTAGTTGTTAGGTTAATACACATAGGTATTTTGTAAAAAAAGATCAGCATCAGAAAACATAAGAGCCTGTTATGTCTCTGTTAGGCAAATAATAATCTGTATAATATCATTGTACAAACAACCCTTTAAAATTATTATCTTCATTCCAAGTTAACAAGTTCGCATAGTTAATATTATGCAACTCAATTAGTCATTACTAACTAATCAATTTTTTAATTTGGTTGCGTTTTTGAATGTTTATAACTATAGGATGATTCAATAAAAAAAACAAATTAAAGTTTTAATTTGTTTATCTCACTTAAATTTTGTATATCTTTAAAAACTAGGGCAAAATCTACTTAAACTTTAATCAAATTTTTAAATTTAGTAAAAAAAATAATTGCTTAGAATAATGTTTTCAAATGTCGTTACTAAAAAATAAATTATTTCAGTACTTAGATTTATATAAATTTTTGTTTATAAATTTTATTACAAATTTTTTTTTAAATTTTGTAAAGGTACAAATGTATTCTTTCTACAAAGCTATTCTGATACCTCAACAGAAAGTTAAGTTAAAAATACTAATTAGTTTTTCTGTAACAAAAAAACCTCATATAGTTTCAATAGTCAGCTTATTTGAAACAAATATAATAAAACAACCAATAAAATAATTTTTATAGTTACCTAGTAAGTTAGCTTTAGTCGTTTTGTTTCAAAAAAAAACAAGAGTTTAATTATTTTTTATATAAAGCTAGTTCGTAGAAAAACTAATGCTATAACAAATTTACCTTTCCAGAAGTACTCGCCAAGGAAAGCGAATTTACGCTAAATCGCTTATTCACGCTATAAGCTTAAAATATTTAGCTTAGTCTATAAACCTTCATATTTAAACCTGCAAGATACGTTTTGCATTAAAGAAATATTTTAAGCCTTTTAGTAACGTGTCAGGTCGTAATAAAATATTTAAAACCAACTATAACAACGTTTTATATTTAAATTTTAGTTAAATTTTGTTTATGTTTAACACTATACATGAAAAACTCTAAAATATCTAAATTTATTGCTAGAACAGACTTTTATATACAGTAATCTAATTATTGCTTAACACCTAGTTCAGAGTTAAGAAATTTTTTTGCAACCAGTAACTATTTTTTATCAAGTTAACTGTTCTCTTAAGATACCTTTAAAAATTATAAAACTATTTTGTAATTTCGCCGTTGTTTGTCGTAAAATGTAAAAGTTAAAATGAGAAATATTGATTGGTTACTAATTAGATGATTAACATCAGTAAATGTAGTACTTTTATTGAATAAATTTATTGGAAATTGTATATAATTATGTAATTTTTCAGTTGAACAAAAACTTTATTAAGTTATAATTTTTTTAGGTCCTTATTTACCAAACTTGTTTTATTCGCATGTCAAATGCAACTTTTTTTAATATTCATAATTCGCTACGATATCAAATTTATTTAAAACATTGGTACTAAAATGTTTTAAAAACACATTTTAGTTCAATCATTAAAACCTTTTTTTTTATTCTAATTTTCCGCATTTACTTGTTTTTAACTTTAATAAACAAGTCTAGAGTTTTGTTTAAAGATTATTTCAATAACTTTACGTGTTTGTCCAACTGTAAAATTACAATCTGATAATAAACACATAGAGTCAAGATGAGAGTTAGTATTTTTTGTAGGGAATATTGATGAAAAAAATGGTCTAAAATCTTGAAGTAGTTAACTTTGAATTTAAAAGCAAAAGCGTATAAAATTTATAGAAAGAGAAGCCGGAATGTATTTTACTTTATACGGTTATTTAGATACACTTGAGCTAGGAAATAATTTTTGCATGAATGCTGTTTAGAGTGGGCACTTGTAAAATACCCCTTTTATTTTCACAAACATATTTATTTAGTGCCCACTTGTAAAAGCCCCTTTTATTTTCACACCCCTTTACAAATACATGTTAAAACAACAAAAATATGTTCGAAATGAACCCCTATAAACTAAATTTCACAAAAACATTGTTCTATTTTGATTCATTTTGATATTTTTGTGTAATATAAAAAACGTTGTGAAAATAAAGCTATAATGGAAACTAGTAATAATGCTTACTACATTTATTTTGAATCATTGCTGTTAAATGATCAAGTTTAGTATTTTTTGATTGACAAAATCCATTAAAAATCACAAATAATGTCTGCAGCTTTTATGCTTAAAAAAATTATGGTTTTATTTGTTAAGCGATTCTAAAATTTAGAAACAATAATAGCTTAAAATTGTTTCTTCACTGCGCATAACTTCTCTGAAAAAAACATTATAAACTAAAAATTGAATGAATAAGACAATGACTATAAACTAAAACTCGCAAGTACAATGATTTAATGATGAGATTTATATAATTTAATGTAAATAGTAACTCAAAGTCCGCAACTGATCTTTTAGTACTAACATAAACAAGCTGTTGTTTGAATACTATTGTAAGTAAGTAAAAGACAAGCAAAGCGAAGTTTTTTTTGTAAAAAAGTACCTATTGAGATTTAGTTTTAGCTCTGAGCTAAAAATAATTGTGAAGCAATCTATGAGTTACTTAACGTTTAAAGATGAAACAATAGTATTTTTTTAAACAACACATACTTAAAGTAACAGTAAGTTCAAATATCTATTATTTAAACACAGTCACTGAAGTTTTTTTAAGCGACTACAATGCAACTTGTAAAAATTATTCAATTTACAAAATAAGGAAATGTAAGTCACGAATTGAATTTATATAAATAAATTATTTTTCATATATTTCTTATTTTAATTTAGGGAAGCTATTTTCAGTTTGGCAAAATGATTTAAAAATTGTATATTATTAAAAAAACCAAGCTTACACCTATTTTATTTAAATACATGTTTACTCTACTTAAAGAATTTCAAAAGATAGATAATGTTGACAGCTTTTTTATAAAAGTTTATGACAGACATTTGAGTAAACATTCAAACATTTGAATAAGTGTTGAGTTGATAAAATATTTGAGTAACTGTCTCGCAAATTTGTTTATTAAATTACACAGCTTTTCCCCTTTGCATTGTCTAGCGGTAACATTAATTTGAAAAAAGCGCAAAAGTTCGGTAGAAGAATGTTCTGATAAAGAAAATAAACTTTATTGTTATTGTTTGTATACTTATAGTTATAACACTAGCAGTTTATTTAAAACTGATACTTAACAGTGTTTGTCTGCTAACTTCGTTCTTCTTAAAAAACCTGTTAAACCAATTTTTTTATCTTTAAATGTGTCAACTTAAAGCATTTTGTTTTAATTATGTTAGAAAGTGGTTCAATTTTTAAGAGAACAGTCGTCTAACAATAGTTAAAAATTGATTTAAATAGCTTAACTTATACTATATATTAACTTTAAAGTCACTTAATCTAAAACCATTGCAACCTTGTAGAAGTTTTAGTAAACAACTGGCTCGTTTTTCAAAATAACATAAATGGATTAAAAAAAATGTGTAAACTATATAAAAACTAACATTGGTGTTTTTACATTTATATAAATGTAAAGTTTGTTATACTATTATTATTGCAAGTTTATTGTCCATATGATGGACCTAGGCATTAAAACCCAGGCCATTTAAACAGAAAGACACAGAACGAAATTAATAAAAAATAAAAATTAAACAATAAGTTTTAGTTTAAAACAAAAGTGAAAACATATTTCAATGTAGTATATATAAAATTTATATACTAACATAAAAAGCAATTTTTTTAACCACAAACTTATACTTATTAACGCTTTGATGTTAAACGATCAATCATGAAAAATCTAAACGCATTAACTAACAAAAAAATAAAAACCTAAGCCTCAAATAAAATAGAGTGGCCAGACGAATAATCAATTTATGTATTAAAAAAAGACGTATCTTTAATAGTTAATAGAGGAAAGGCGCTGCTTTAAAAATTGAGTTATGGATTAAGTTAAATCTCATAATTAAATCAATTGTTGATAAAAAAACAATTATTAATTTTACCAACTAAAATTTTATTTAAATAAAATATTTTTAACTTCGATCAAAATTCTTTAAATTTTTTGCATAAACTTAATTCTTTTGAAAGTTTATTCCATATTTGACCTGACCGATAAAAAAAGAACTTTGCCAAACCTCATTATTGAAATAATGTCTGCATGTTTATTTTTTGCTATTTCCTCTCAGTAAGTAATTAGTTCTATAAGGTTTAAAATTTGATTGTATATTAGTTGTAGTTTTACCGTTAAAATATAGATTATTATTAATATATTGTATATTGATTTTTTTTTAAATAAGCAAGCGTCAGAACTACTTAAATTTGATGTTTGTCAGCAAACAAATAAAAACAAATAACTTGTATAAACACACTTTTATAAGGTGTTTCTATTCCTTGAAAGTAAACAGAACATTTTGATTAATGTATACTTGAAACTTAAAAAACGTTAAAAAATCAAATAAATCTTTTAAAGAATGTTATGATAGTTTTAATGTGTAGTGTATATTTAATTATTACATATTGTAATTCTCCTTAAAGGAAATACTACCATTGATTGGTTTTTTAAACCATTATTTTTCATTTAATCAAACTTACTTGTAGTATTTGCATGCAGCTGCAGCTAAGCTTTATGGTGTTTTTAACAAAATATATGATATATATGTTTTCATTTTGATGAAAGTTTCCATACCATTATTGGTGCTTACGGATTAGAAGAGAGAAAAAAACTTATAGACCTGCATTTTATTTTCTCTTTTGTTTAAAAGCTGTGATTCATGTAGTTTGTTTGTACTTGTTGCTACTTGATTTTAGTTCAATTTAATTTTTTTTAACACTTAAATAGTATAGTAACGCTTGAGTTTTAAAATAAAAACTTTTGATTAGTTCCATTTTATCTAGATTCACAGTTTGACAATCCGCTTACCAGTAAAACTTAGTAAATGCTTGAATGTATAATTTAAATTTTTAAATCAGAATACTCATCTTGAAATGATTTCACTGTTAAACTTGTTTCAGCTATTTTGAGAGAACACATTTGTATTACAGACTTTTTTCTAAAATGCTAAAGATGTTTTTCAAATACATAAATATTAGCGAATCAGTTAAACGGTAATTGCGATTTGTTACTATCTTAAAATTTATGAATTATCATATCTTGAGTTGAACTTCTAATTTACTGTTTTATTTCTTTAAAACACTTAAGTATTTTTTTTTTAAATTTTACCAGTAAGTTTTTGTGCAAAATTTGCAGAATTTTTCAGATAATAAAACGTCATAAAACATATTTTCTTTGTAGCTTAATTTTTTGTGGCAATTATAATTATTGTTAATAATGTTTAACGTTTCAATTTGTTTTTGGTAGATTATGAGAATACCTTGGAGCACAAAAAAGACGTTTTATTTTGTAGTTATTTTTCTGCTTTTACAAAGAGCGAAATCTCAAATTCTAAACGAAACAAGAGCAAATGAAAGAACACTGAAACACTCGATGGCCGTAGATGCGCAATTTAGCTGCGATGTCGACGTTTTCCTGAGAGTGGAGAAAATAAAACAAGGGGCACCATTATAAACCACAACTGGTTCCTGACTGCACCTCACATTGTAACGGATCTCTTTGAAATTCAAAATGGAAACAGAATAGATTGTACTCTTGATGCTGTGGTGATAAACGCTGGTGCGAAAGGTAAAACTACAGATAGTTATGACAGACAAGAACTTTTGTATACAACAGAGATAACAATATTGTTGTAAATGAACTATACAATGGTAAGATTTTAACATACGACGTGGCTCTTAGCTCTTACATATGTAGCAATAGACCAGAAAGTTGTTAATACACTCTACAGACTTAGTCATGGGCAAGTCTTCAAAAATCAAAATAGATTTTGACAGTTGTGTGAAATGTGTCGTTCAAGGTTGGGGATATAACAACATAGATTACAGTGAAAACGGTCCTCAATGTACATATGAAAAGCCAGAAAACGTAGCAAGGGAGGGGATTATTGAACTTTTGGGAAAAAATTTCATGTAAAATGTATGAAATCTAAAAATGTGATTTTGAAATTTTAAACTGAAATTTTTTTTACAGGTGGCCAATTGTCACACAAACACATTGTAAACACTTTAAAACGATTAAAAGAAAGTTTTATGGTTGCATTTCTTAAATTTTATGTAATTTTTATCTCTTTTTCTAAGTTTTCATAAGTTTCCAGATTTTTTTTTCAAAACAAAAGAAATACCACCATAAAACTATCTTTAAATTTTTTTTAAACTGTTTCCAACTGTTCTGTGTGATGATTGGTCGCCTGTAAATAAAAGTTCAGCTTAAAACTCAAACGTCGCATTTATTTTGACACTATACATTTTGCATGGGGTAGTTTCTAGAAAATCAGTTTTAGTCAAATTTCTTCAAATCTTCTAAAATATTGCCCAGGTTGTTTTTATGATATTTCGAAAACATAAACCTTTTTCCAGCCGGAAACTCAAAAATAGCTGTAGAAATAAGCACCATAAAGAAATATATGAAAAAGATTATAAGATAAATTAAATTTTTAAGAGAATTTCAAAGTTTCACTAAACTATTTTCTTGGTTAAAGTATTAGACGACATCAACCTTTAGTGAGCTATAAGATTCAAAACTTGAAAATTTGTGTGTTTAAAACATTAAATTCAAATCTTAAATGATATGTAGTTTATAATCATATGGTGTGTCTTAAAAATACAATTTAGTACAACTTACTAAGTGTAATTAAACTTTAGTAAGTTTACTTTGAACATTTTCGATGTAAAATTACACTTACTACTTCATAAACAAAGCACAAAAACAACTCATTTTCACTGCATAGCAGTTAATTATTAAAATTTTAAGTGATAACCCTTAAAAAAAGTGAAAATTTTAAATACTAATTCTTTGTGACATCGCAACTGAGTTTTAAATTCAAATCTATTTTAACTAAACGAGTGTGAAGTTAGCTTGGTAACGTTTTTTAAAAATTAAAAAAAAATGTCCAAACTTTAAATCCAATTATTTTCCATATCTTAATAGCTAGATATTTTTTTTTTCATTTTGAAGAACGGTCCTTTGTCTTTAATTAAAAAAAAAATTAATTGGATTTTGGGTTGACTTTTAGTGTGGGGGGCCCCTTGTTAAAAATGAGTTTTTTTTACCAATTTTTACTTAGCTCAAATTTAAAGAAAAAATAAGAAATAAAATTAATATTTTTCCTTTTAATATTTATATTTACTAGTCGTTTAATTCTGTACAACACTTTTTTTTTTCCAACTGCTGATATTTTGTACTATTTAGCCTTATTCTAGATTTCCTAATTCCCAAATAAGGCCAAATAACAAAAAATATTAACAGTTGCTACAAAAAATACTTGTATAATATTATTCACATATAAATAAAAAAAAGTTCAATTTAATTTTGTTTTCCAATTCCAGCTAAGTAAAAATCGATAATAAAACTCATATTTCGTACTATTTGGCCTTATTTCGGAATAATAAGTTCTAGAATAAGGCTAAATAGTACAAAATATTAGCAGTTGGAAAAAAAAGTGTTGTAAAAAATTAATTGACTAATAAATATGAATTTGAATAAAAAAAATATTAATTTTATTATGTAATTTTTATTAAATTTGAGCTAAGTAAAAATTGATACAAAATCTAATTATTTTCTAAAGGACCCCACACTAAAAGTCAACCTTCAATTCAATGATTTTTTTTTGTTTAAAGAAAAAGGACCGTTCTTTAAAAAAAAATAAAAAGTTTTTATTTAGGTATTAAGATAATGAAAATAATTGGATCTAAAGTTTTGATATTTTTTTAAGTTCTTAAAAACGTTACCAAGCTAACTTCACAATAATGACTCAAGGAGGTGCTCAAGTGAAACGTTCTAACTCTAATTTATATATGTAATAAATTCAACATTCTTTAGTTTAAAAATTAGTAAATAAGCAAAACTATGTCTACAAACAATGTTTTTAATGAATAATCTATGCTTTTTTTGAAAGGGTCTAAATGGATTAGAAAACTAATCCAAACATACCCTTAATAAAGGTTCTACTACTTATTCTTAACTTACAGCTAATAAACCTATATATTTCTATTACAAGAAAAATTGTTTAAATTAGTAAGTTTTAAAACACCAGTTTTTTGTTCTACTAATAAGAATTTCAACTAGGTCATTTTGAAATCTTTTATTCTTTGTATTAAGTAGAGCTCTATACAAATATTTTTGTTAATTATAGTTTATACTTGTCAATACTCAAAACAACTATGGGCGCTTTTTTTCTTCATGATTATTGTTCAGTTTTTAACTTCTTTTAACTACACTAAGCTAAGCCACTCTAAATTTATTAAAAAAATGTTTAAACTTTAGAAATTGTAAAACTCAAATTTGTTTGTTTTTTAAATTCAGAGTCCATTTTTCGAAAAGTGAAAGATACTTTTTAAATATAAAATAATTCTTTAAACTTTGATAAAAATATATGTTTCTGTAAGCAACGATATATGCTTACTAATATAATAAAGTGTGTATCTTGAGTAAGAAACAAACAACTTTAAATCAATGAAAAATATTTGGTACGCGTATATTAGTTATATTTCCATTACACAGTAATTTTCGCATAAGTATTTTATACTTAAATTATTATATTTATAATTTTGTTCGTATTTATAAACCATTTTAGTCTTTTAAAGCCATTTTTGTGTTTTTGAGCCATTTTTGTTCGTGGTTATTTAAGTTTTTACAACCATTGGTCAGTCTTATTTTACTTTTTTGAAATATAAAACACTTTTAAATTTAGTAGGTTTTATTTTTATTTTTAAAGAAGTGCAGTAAAGTTTTTTTCTAATACCTTACTAGTGTTAAAAGTTTTATGATACTTTTTTTGTTAGTTGTTTTCTATTAAGTCATAAAAATTAAAGTTATTAACAATGAAAATTTTGAATTTTTTTTTTTTTAATTTTGAAGAAGTGTTTTGAAATAAAATAATTTTTAGTATTTTACTAGTTTTTAAAGTTTTATGATACATTATTTGTTAGTTGTTTTCTATCTAGTAAAAAAAGTGAAAGTTTTAAGAAATTATTAAGTTTTGCAACCATTTATGACCATAAAAGTAGAAGAGATTAATACAAAACCTAAAATTCTTTTAATATAACAAGATATGGGTAAAAGTAGTCCCTGTATAAAAAAATATGAGTCTAGGTACTACTTATATGAGTCTAGTAAACTTATTGGTTGAAATATGCCTAACCTTATGCTTCTTATAATGCCTAACTTTATGCTTTTATTTTTAGATGTTAAGCAATTTGTTTTTTTAAGTATTAAAACTCTATTAAAATATTTTTTTAACTTAGTGAACAAGTGTAAAACTTCAGGCTAACAACTTTGTTAATAAATGGTCTTCTCTATGAAAAATATTTATAAGGGTAAAGTATTACTCAGGGTTTCAATTAGTTTCTAACAAGAACTAATTAGAAACTCAAAACAAAAATATACTAAGTATAAAACTGTATTACAGCAGAGGATTTTCTGTTAATTTCAGTAAAAGGTAAGAGAGCTATAAGTAACAGCTTATAGCAGAGTGACCACATAACTTGAAAACCTGTAAAAAGATAAAACTTGATAACTTGAGCAAAATACATGGATTAAAAAAAAAAATTTGGTAATCTTTTTGAACACTTACTTCAGCAAAACTTACAATAAATTGATTAAAAATAAAATTACAGGTTGGATAAGATAAAGAAAAAATAAATAATAAAAATATTATATCTTTTAAGTAGTTTAAATCTATCAAAAAGCAGATTTAGAAAAACTAAGATTAGTTAAATGTTAAAAATATTCAAAAAAAGGCATAAAGTAAAGTTACAGGTGATAAAAAGTTTATTTTTATGACTTAGAAATGTAAGGTTGTGAGTTTCTAAATATAATTGTATGAGTTTTAAAGAACATTTCTAACATATTATAAATCAGTTTAGTAGGGTAACTTTAAACTATCTTTTTAAAAGTGGTATATTATATAATAGTTTGTTTAGTAATTAGGGAATAAGTAACTTTAAAAAACATTTTTAAAATGAAGGCAGGTTTCGGAGATTTTTTTATAGTTATTATAGGACAAAAATTATTAACTATATTTTAAAAGTTTTAAATAATTAGAATAAACTAATACTTTTTTCCTATAAGATGTGAATGCAGAAAGCACAAACATTCAAATATATAAATAAAAATTTATATCCATTGTTTTTTTTTTAATTTTATATTCACATTCTCATATTTTACCACAAATTAGTTATGTTATCTGATTTATTGTAAATTTTAAAAAGCAACCCAGATGCTTTTTCAAACTAATAATTATAATAAAGTTTTTATTTTTAGTATTTAGAACTAATTAGGAGTTTCAACCAGGAAAATACTTTTTGTATAAAACTTTTTCAGGACAGGACAATTTATGAAATCAATTGTCACTAAAAAAGTTAACCAGTTAAACAACTCAACCACGACTGCATACAGGGTAGCTAAAAACAAAAACTAAATTACAGGGTTGCCATTTACCTGGAAACCTGGAAAAAACCTGAAATTTGACAATTTAGACAATAAAAACCTAGAAAACCTGGAGTCTAATAAATTAAAAAAACCTGGAATAAGCTATAATTTTGAACAAAATCACTAAAAAATCCTGAAAATTTTTAACAATACTAATATGTTAAGTAGTAAAGTTTCAATTTGACACAAAAAATCTATCCTATGGATAAATTATTTTTGTCATCATCAGTTTTTTTATTTAAAAACACATTTAAAGTAGCTTTACAGTATCTTTTAATTTTTTTTTATTCTACTTAACACAGTTTCTTATCTTAACCTTAACTTTCAACTAAAAATAGACCCAAAAATGTGTACTTTAAAAAACCTGGAATATTTTCTGAAAAATGGAGTGGCAACCTTGTACTTAGTATAAGTCAAGGCTGGTTAAAACTTTTAAATTCTCAGGATTAATCCGCCCAGTTAAAGTTATTTTTTGAACTAGGGATACTTAGTCAAGTTTAAGTATAAAAACTCTGCATAGTTTTAAGGTATTTTAAAGTTTTATTTAACATTTTTCTTATTCTTAAATTACATTTAGTTGTTTAAGTTTCAACATATTTGTATTTAGTAACTAATTTTGTTCAACCGCTTGATTGATAATGATTTTGAAAACTTTATTTATTAAGTTATAAAGATTTTCAGGATTTTTTAGGACTTAAAAATTATCAGAATGACTTAAGACAGCTTAAGATCACTCAGGATAGTCTTTTCAATCAAAAAGTGGCAACTTTTTATTAGTAAAGTCTTGTAGTGTTTTTTTTGTTTATAAACTTTTCATAATTAACTGAGCCAAAAAGTTTTCATTGATAATCTAACCAAATTTCTTAAAAGCTACCAGGTGTCTCTGATATCTAGTGTTACCATATAGTTTTTTATTCAATTTTTTTTACCTTTTCCCATTTTCAAATTATATAAAAATCATTGAAATCTTTAATACTTAAAGCTATTTAAGCTATTTAAAAGTTTTCTATTGTGATATAAATATTTTTGAAGATTAAAGCTTATTTGTTTGGAATGCAAGTTAAATGAGTTTTTTTGTAGATGATTCAAAACTTTTGAAGATATATCAGAATTGAGGTAGAATCTGGATAGTTTTTTAAATTTACCCAAAATCATAGGACAGTTTTGATAAGTTTCAATTTGTATTTCTTTTTCTTAAAAATTAAAATTTTATGTTAGGTAAAATATCTTTCTGATACTTGTAGCTCTTTAAAGTATCTAAGCTTTAATTACAATTAATATTTCTCAACCTTCTGGCTCTTACTAGAAATTATTTCATTTTGACGAAAAATCATTCCAATTTGGTGAAATTAAAGCTGTGTTTATGCTTTAAAACCGGGCAGTTATAATGAAATGATAAGTTTTTAATGCGCTCTAAGGATAAGAACTTGAAGTAGTAAAAGAATTATTAAAAAAGTTTTTTTATTTTTTTTTATTTTTAATTTGTATGTCAAAGATTTATAACTAAAATAAATACTACTAATAGTTTAGTTTTATTTTTATCTAACCTCTATTTTTTCATTGTATGATAAAGAAAAACTATAATTCAGTTATACTTCTTTAAGCAAAGTGCTTTTGTTACTCCATCGTTAAATTCTAGTTTGTAAAAATAAACAAAAAAAAAAGCAAAAAGTTTGCATATTAACAAATCCGATTTAAAAGGTAATAACTTACATCATTTTATGTTTTATTTTTTTTTATTATAAAGGTCTTTTACTGTACGATAAAAGTCAGATTTAATTAACTTCAAAAACCTACAGCTGACCTAAGTACTACATTCAATTTGTTAGGTGTCTGGTTGTGATGATTTTTATTTTTTGACCCGTGGCATAAAAGTATATTTCAATTAGCCTCAAAATATTGACGTTTAACGTTTTAAAAAACAATAAAGTTGTACAAACTTTAAATTAATTGCTAAATCATAGCAAGTTTAAAGTTTCATTAATTGAATGCCTTCAGAACTAAACTTATATAACATTAAAATTTAATGAAAAGCATTGGTTTTAATGATACTACTGAATTCCTTTTGTAGTTATTTGTCATCAAAACTTTATTAAACATTATACAACTGAACCACATAATTAAAGTAAATTTTCCACTACTTTTTAGTTTAATTATAACAAAATGGACAACAACCGCCTCAAAGCAGAATGGCCAGAAAGTTTCAAAGGGTCCTCTAAACTTCCGGGAATTCCCAACATAGGGAACACGTGCTTCGCCAACTCGACGATGCAGGTCCTCAATCACACTCCCGCTTTCCTGAACCACTTCAGGGATTGCACTTGTGACTGTAAAACGAAGGCGTGTGGTAAGAATGATGTTGATTGCGATAGAGACTCAGCGAAAGACTCAGAGAAAGACTCAGAGAAAGACTCAGAGAATGACTCAGAGAATGACTCAGAGAAAGACTCAGAGAATGACTCAGAGAATGACTCAGAAATTTACTCAGAAATTTACTCAGAAATTTACTCAGAAATTTACTCAGAAATTTACTTAGAGAATGAATCAGAGAATGACTCAGAGAATGACTCAAAAAAAAGTCCCTGTGTAGAGAAAGCAAACGAGGAATGTTGCTACACTTGCCTGACGAAGGAGTACGTCCAGCATCTTGAAGAATGTCACAGGGACAACACTCTGGTTCGTAGCAGAAAATTCATCAGGTCTCTCTTTCAAACGACGTCGTCGTCGAACAAGATGGTCATCGGAAGGATGGGAGACGGAGAGGAGATGCTCATGCACCTCGAAAACAAGCTGGAAGACGCGAACAAGAACAGCGTCATAAGGGACATATTCTACAGCAAGATGGCGGACATCTACCGCTGCAAACGCTGCGGAAATTTGCGCCGCGTGCCAAAGACCCAGCAAGTCTACCTGAACAAGGGAAGCGTGATGGAAAACCTCGCCGAAGAGAGCAGGGAGAAGGACTTCGGCCCGCAGCGCGAGTGCGAAAAGTGCCAAGTGCAAAGGGAGCACACCGAGAAGACCGTGTTCGAGAGTCCTCCCCACGTGCTGCAAATCAGCTTCAAGCCGCAATGGAACGAATTTTTCGATCTAAAAGAAGCTGAGTTTCCCGAAACTATCAACCTCAGGCCGTTCATGGAAGACGCCTGTGGGTCCGACGTGTTCTACCAGCTGTACGCCGTGCAGATGGGCGGCTTTCACTACTGGGCGTACTGCAAGGCTCCGAGCGGGCAGTGGAACAACTGCAACGACAGCTGGGTTTCGCAAACCTCACTGGAATACGTTTTGGGCAGGAAGCATCCCTTCTCGCTGTACTACATGAGATCGCCAGATCTCGATCAGCAAACTGATGTTGATGAAGAGAAGACTGATGTTGATGAAGAGAAGACTGATGTTGGTGAAGAGAAGACTGATGTTGGTGAAGAGAACACTGACGTTGGTGAAGAAAAGACTGATGTTGATGAAGACCAGTAAGATTGATTTAGTGTTTTTTAGAATTAATAAATGAAAAACTCTCTTTTTTTATTTGTCATTAATATTATTCTATAAGTATAGTTTTACTGAGAGTTTATAAAGTAAAATTTTGAAAAACTAACTATTTAGGTACTATCTAGTGTTATTTTTAATACGTTAACTTAAGTTGAAGTTTAGAACAACTTAAAATTTTACTTCGTTGATCTTTAGGTAAGTTTTAGAATGAGTTTTAAATTAATTTTTAAAATTTTGCTTAATGTATCACACGACTACTAAGTTTCGCCTTATGTGGTTGGATAGCATATGTAACTAAAACTAAGGTAGCATAAAAGTTCGATCATAAAGTTTTATCATACCCGGGTCTCAGCCTACCGAAAGCCCGTGGTCTCATGATCGAAGTTGTATGATCTTTGTGATAACTTGAGATGTTCACGTAAAGAAACTTAAAATAAACCTCAAATTTTTGTGTTTAAAAGAATTTAAGCAACAACACCGACAACTAGAAACAAATAAGCTACAAATTTAATTCTTGATTTGTTAGTGAAACGTCCACTTAGTTGCGTTTACTTTTGAAAATGATGCCTTAAACACGGGTTTCTAAAAGTATGCCGATAAGTAGCAAAGGGGGAGCCATGAGGTCATAATTTAAAACCTACATAAATATTCTGGAAATGATTAGGAAGAGAAAAAAAAAAGATCCTAGGCGTTTTTAACGGTAGATTTTTGAGAATTCTCGTTGGAAAGGGCCATAGCTTATTTCATTTCTCTTTAGGGGACCTTTTAGAATAATGTGGGGAAACCCTGCCTTAAACAATTAATTCTCATTTTTGATGCAACTTTTGTGGTAAGACATTAACTTTTTAAATCACACTTAGTAACTTGAGGCTTAAAAAGTATTAACAAAAATTGAATTCTTAAGAAACATCCCAAAAATAGAACATCTTAATAAAACTTTTAACTTTAAAAACCATGAATCTATAGACAAAAAAAATCTAACATATTTGTTTCAAAACAACACTTGAACTACTCCCCTTGTTGGCCCACTTGATAGCAGTAGTAAGCTGTGCACGCCAACTGAATTTCAAGCTATAATTAATCTGATATATTATAATTTTTTTGTTTTAATAAGTTAAGATTTACTTATTTACTACTTTAATATTTTTTAATTTATATCTAAAAGGAGTTCTTATAAATAAATGTCTCTGATTTAAACGTTTAATGTCATAGTTAAAAATTACTTTTAGTTAAAAAACAGTAAAAGTTGAAAACACTACAAAAAATAAACTTTCGAAATTTATTAAGTGATATTACAAAATTTTCTTTAAAGTTTCGTTTTATTGATTTTTTTATGTTTCTCTATATTTAACTTTTAAAAAACTTAGTTTTTATAATTTTTTTCCAAACTTAAAAGTTTGTATAAATATTATACACTAGTTTTTCTATAATTGATATAAAATGTTTAAATACTAAGAAAAAAAAATATTAAAGGACACTATAGTAGTGTGACATTATTAATGTTTTTAATAAAACAGTAATTAACATTTACCTGTAAATAGGTTTAAATTTCTTTAATAAATTGATAAATATTACATGGATAGTACAGTCATAATGTCTACATTAGATAAAGAAGTAAAAACCATTTTTAAATTCTTTTCTGATTAAAAAAAAGCATTATTTAAAATTGAAAGGAGAGCCAAACAAAAAATTTTAATTTTGATTTTTAGAAATATGCTTAATTCACATTATGTTCTACTAATGCTAAAGCGTAAAAATTAAAGTATTTAACTAAATTTTAATTAAAATTCAATTTATATTTGCTTTATAAAAAAACTAATAGATGAGAAAAAAATATGTGCTCTCTTATTTGAAAAAGCCTAGACACGCCCTGCCAGCTAGTTTTAAATAAACTTTTTCTACATTCAGTAGTTTTCTGGTGTTTTTTAGTTAACTGTTGTTATGCTTTTTATAATGGTTGTACATGATTGCTTCGTTTAGAAGAACATTGATATAACTAATAATTGTTTTAGTTGTATCCCAAATCTAACGCAATACTTTATAAGACTTATGTAAAGTTAATTAAGAATTAAGTTAAAGAAATTTAATTTTTAAATAACCTTGCTTTGAAAAGAACATCAACTGTCTTTATTAACTTCAATTGGGTCTGACAAATCTAAATTAATATATATTATTAATCCTAAAATGTTATTACTTTTTACCTTTTTTACAATTGAAATACCTATATTTTTTAAGAAAATGAGTTAAGTAGATAAAATAGTATTTCACTAGCTTTATCTGTGTTTAATTTAAATCTATTTCTTTAAACCAGCTTGAGACTTTTTAAAGTCTTGAATAAGGTTTTAACTTTATTGTTAACATGCGTAACATTTTAAAATGTTCCACATAGTATCATCTACAAAGTTAAATTTTTTTGGTTATTATAACTTTGTAAGTCGTTAGTCTGTCTTAAAAACATCATAGGTCTTAGAAAATGAAAGCTTGTTTCAAAAACAATAACTAACAAAATGTTTCGTTTAAGCTAAAATACGTTTTGATTAACAATCGAGTATTTATTTAAATATTAACAATTTTCTTTTATTCGATATCGCTCTTACTTGTTTAACAAAATCCTCATGCCAACACTGTCAAATGCTATACAAAAATCAATTAATACCGTGCATCACCTTTTTTAATATGCTCAGAACCCTTCTCAGTCAAGTTGTGTTACTTTCATAAAGACAGCATTTATCTTCAACAAGGTGTTATGGTACTCACTTTATGCTGTGCAATATTTGACTGTTTGAAAAAAGCTTCTGAGAAGTTTCAAAAGTCAATACGTTGTGTAATGGTGACAACTTGCTAGACTTTTAATAGAAATAAAAAAATAGTAAATTCTAATTGGTTTTATATTAAAAAAAGGATTTTTTTAGGATAAAAAAATTTAATATCAGAAATATTTATTATTTGTAGAGGGAGTTAAAACTTGTTGTTTTTTTTTTAAACTTTCGAAGCAGTTTGTCAAAACAAAAAATGCGAAAAAAACTCGTAGTTATAAAGACTGTAAAATATATGTATATTTATTACACTTCGTATCATGACAAAACTATGATAGTAAAAGAATATTTTAATAAGTATAAGTACAGTATAGTTTATTAAACGATATAAAAACACTCAAAATATATAGTCCTAGGACCTGATGCACAAAAAAATCTTTTGCTTATTGGGTTGCACAATTTATGGATACCTTTTAACGTCTTTACCAGGACAGAGTAGGATTTTATTTTAATATTTTATTGGTTTAAATTACTTTGTCATTAATGCAGTAATTAGATTTTAATAAAGTGTAATACTTTTTAAACATTTTACTATATAGCTTCAAATAAATTTTTAAACCGATATACTATTGTAGTTGATTATAAGAGTGAAGTTAAGTTTTTTTTTAAAAACAAAGTTAAATATTATATATTGAAAGTGGTTTTAGTTTTAGTTTATATTATAAAAATGGAATGCATCTTTCATGTGCTCCTCCATGTTACAACTTTAATTGTTTAAATACTGAATGTTGAGTTTAATAAAATAAGCTAAACCAATGAAGCGTGTAATTGTACAAAAACATTACAAACATATAAATTTGTGTTATGATTAGATATAAAGCTTGTATTGAGATATTGCTAAAAGTTATTATTAGACTTTTTTTAGTACTACATGTTATTTATTCTTGTTTGTGTATTAATTAAAAATTAAGAGTTTTTATTAACTAATACTTAATTGTTTTAAAGCTCTTTAAAAATTTCACAGTTTATTTATTTTATTTAGTATTTTTGAAATTATTATTCACTCAAACTTTAACTGTTCTTTTGTTTTATTTATTTACATTTGGTTTATATAAGTAACTTATACTTTTGAAGTAGAGATTTTATAATAGTGTTTGGTAGTTTTTTTTATTATAGATTTGTCTTGCCTGGTTTGTAAAAAGTAACATCTAGTATATATAAGGTAACAATCAAATAAAGTAGGTAGTTATTTATGAGTATACCAACACTCAAATCCTACATTAGTCTATTTTTATTCACTGTATCCTATCTTAAAAAATAACAAAATGAAAGTTTTAATTACTTAGTAAAAAGCTTGTTTAATCATTTTTTATTGTACTATATTGTATTTGATCAATCTATGTTACTAATTTTTAAATACTGAATAAATTCACCAAAATTCTATAAAATTATGTCATAATTAGATAAAATGATTTACTTATACTTTTGTGTTTTTAATAAATTAAGAAAAGCATAGTTATATTCCAGAAAAAATCACAAATTTAATCACTTTTTCAAAACAGCCTTATGATTTATAAGAGCCAGTTTGTAAAACTAAGATTTGTATAAAAAATGAATCTGATAGTATAAGTAAATAAATTGAATTTATGCATTAATTTTATCTTTATATTTTAATTCGTCCTTTAGTTAAATAATGCTCAATTGTATTATACTTACTTAAAAAAAATAAGTTTTTGTTAAGCAAAGTTTAGTTTTTTAAGTATATAACAATTAAAAAATTTGGTTATGTCAAAGCCATTACAGCACAAATTTTAATTTAATGATTTTTCTTATTAGTTTTTATACTTCGAAATAAGTAAGAATTTTCCATATAAAAAGTTTTCACACCCACAATATCAATACAGTTAAATTGTAAAAGTGTTTTAAAATTGGATTTATAAATAAAGTATGTTATGTTGTATTGCCTTTAAAAGATACTTTAACATCACTTATAATAAAACCAGTTAATTTTTTATAATAAAGTTTAAACGTTTAATGGTTTAATTCAATTATATAAAACTTAATATTTTGTCTTTTAATTTTCATCTAGAAATTATTATCTACTAACTTGATGTTACTTAAAGTTTTTTGTTTAAAGTTCTTTTTTGCTCTAATTTATATACTTTGACATTATACACAATATACAGTAACTTTTTTTGTCTAATTTAAAATTTAACTTGTCTAAATTTAACCAACAGATAAAATCTACAAAATATATATCTGCAAACCTAATAAGGACTAGTCAATTTTTTTCACTTGTTTAAACTTGGTTCGTCTCATAATTAAATTTTATTCAACAGATAATGTATATTAAGATTATCGAATGCAGAGTTTGAAGGTTTATAAAACTTTTTGATATTAATGAATTTATTGAGCAAGGCAATATTTATGACATACTAAAATGCAAAAGGATAACTAAAACGTAAATTTGTAACCAAAAGAATATAATGAAATAATAAAATCTCTTTTTTAAATTCTAATTGTTAACTTTATTAACAATTTCATTTTGTTTTCACTATAACAAACAAATGCTTTAACATTTGAGTGGTTACTTACGTTGTTTAATTAAGTATTTGACTAAGTTCAAAAGTAGTAAAAAAACTTTAAATTACATGAAACCTGTGCTACTCTGCTTTAAATAAAACCAAGAACCGCATATACTTTTGTGCTTTAGTTTTTTAATAAGATATTTTTTACTTTATTTATAATATGTGTATGATAAAAGTAACAAAGTGTTAACCTTTTACAAAAAATAAAGAATAATTATGCTTTTAGTTACATTTTTAAGCTTTAAGTTATAAAACAAATAAATAGTTTTGCTGTTTACTAGCTCAGCTTGCTTTATATAAATTTGTTTTGTAACAGACATTAAAGCTAATAAAAACAAAGCAATAATAAAAGGAATCTTTGTGAAGATGGTCAATGGATCAAAACATGTGACTCGTACCGACACACTTACATGTACAGGTTCAAACGAACCAGGTTTGAAAATAGTGTTTGGCTCTAGAACACTAACATTCAACGTAAGCTTACAAAAATTAATAGTTAGCTTTCGTTATTTTAGTGATAAGTTCAATCTTCTTCTCTTCAAAGAAAATGAAATACACGTAAGCTTAGCTTGTGGTGGGAAAAAAATACTTGATGCATTAATGAAGATTGTTGTTGAAGGTTAGTTATTACTATTTCTTTAATATTTTGCTACTTTTTAGCCATATTTTTAATTCATTATTCTTATTTATATCAATCCGAAAATTAAATTCTAAAGTAACGACTCTACCATTTTTTTAAATCTAAAAAAAAAAGTAACCGGCCAGCTAGGTACGCTTTTCCTAGATTCGCACTGCCGGTATTGCACGCATTTTTTATCCAAAAACTCCATATTTAAAAGTAAAATCAAAATGCACTGAGTTTTTGAAAAATAAATAATGCTATCCGTAATTGTCCTAGTTAGCCCAAATAACCTGAAATTGTCGTAACCATGACAAATAAGTTTAAACAAAATAAGCAAAAAGAAAGCTTAAGTAATAGTTTAGCACTATTTTTTAAATCCATTACTGCCAATATTGACTGAGAAACCACATTCTACTGTGAGCACCATACAACTTTTATCTAAGAGACACCATTAAATCCCTTATTGTTGTTTTTTACAAAGAAAACCAATCACAATACAAACACTGCTAAACCATTAGCTGTAGTAAGTTTTATAACTCCGCGCTACCTTGTTTGAAATAGCACAGTTTAATAAAGCATTATAACCTTTTTAGATCAATATTTTTTTACTTTTAATTAAGTGTTAATCAGCCTCGAACAATACGTTAAAAGGCATCGAGTTAATGTGCGGCTCGATAACCGGATTTTTTTTTGTTCATTAGGTTCTAGGACTAAAACTTTGAGCGTTTTTTGTCCTTCAATCAACTATAACTATATGTACTATGTAAGTTTACAAGCTACATATATTAAATGACTGGTAACGGGTCAAAAATGCTCAAAGACTAAATTTGAACGAGGGTGAAAATTTGCACGAAGACAATACAATTTTTTAAGAGAGTAAAAATAAAAAGAAAAATATATATAAAAAACAAAACAAAAGTTAACTAAAAGATAAATTACTAAAAACAAAAATGAATTACCAACTGAGGGTAATGGTTTGGGTAACAGTGATAGAAGATATAAAATAGTCAAAAACAAATCAACCCTGCAAAAATCTCTTCGTGTAAAGAAGTATTCGTTCAATTTAGTACGCTAGTGCAATTAAATCCCCTCATGCAAAAGTATTTCCCTGCAATGTAGTCCGCTTGTACAAATTTGACACCTAACCTTAATGAATACTCAAGACTATTTATATCAACAAATATGTTTTGATTCTATGATAACATTTTCACTTTTACAAAGTTTTGTTTTAGTAGTTATATGGAAACTTCAGTTACTTCTATAAGTTTGTATATGACTTAAGTTTAGTATTTAAAGACCAAAAATTACTAGGTACGCAGTACACACTGCTAGTTTGATATGCTGTGTTCAACGTTTGTACCTTGTTGGCAGGTTATTGTACTTTAAAACAATATCTTTATTAATATTTAAACTTTAAAAGTATTTAAATATTTCTTAATTGTGGAATTTTTAAGGAAACGTGGAAATAAACGATGAGAACTTATTGCAACTTTTGGATGCAGCAAACTACTTGGAATGTGAAAAAGCGAAAACAACTATCAGTTACTATATTTTCAGAAAATTAAACTTAAAAAACTATTTATTTTATTTCAAAATAAGTAAGTTATATAGACTGAAAAATCTAACAAACTACTTTTACAATTACTTATTGCAGCAATATATCTTAGATGAAAATAAAACGTCGTTTTACAAGCTTCAATTTGAAGATATTTGTCGAATATTTTCTTGCTCTGAATTGCAAATATCTTCAGAGCTGGAGCTTTTCAATGCAGCAGTCGATTGGATAAATTACAAACCAAAAAATCGTACTAAACACATGAATACGCTTCTTAAGTTAATAAGACTACCTTTACTTTCTAACAAAATATTAACTGATGTGGTAAGAGACCATAGTATATGCAGAAAAAACATAAGCTGTAAGCAAACAGTTAAAAAGGCAATAAACAGCAAAACTAACTGTGAAAGTAAAACATCAAACATTCAGTTTCAAAATCGCTTTTATCATTCTTTATTCGAGTCTAAACAGATCATGTTGATCGGTGGATCAGAAAAGTTAAGATTTTCTGGTTTAAAAATTAATCACCGCAATGCTGTTTACCATACTATTAACTTAAATAGCAAACAAACTATTGTAACTGGCATGACAACGAGCATAATGCAAGAACAAAGAAACGAATGCAAGACTGCTGTAATTGGAAGCAAAGTATATTGTTTTGGTGGTCGAGATTCAAATCATAACGATGTGCAGTCATCTGAAGTTTACTGCAGAAAATCGAACATTTGGAGTTTAATAGCTCCTTTTCCTGGTTCACATCTTGAATACTCTTGTGTTTGTTCGTTCATGAACAAAATATACGTTTTTGGAGATTTGTTTGGTTGTAACTATGTTTATGATCCGGTAGAAAATAATTGGGATAGCATATCCTCTTTCAATGTAGAAAGGTTTTACGCCTCATGCACTGTTTTTCAAGGTCAATGCGTAGTGGTTGGTGGCTGCAATAGGGAAACATGTTCCAAACTAAAATCAGTTGAAAAATATGACCATTACCTTAACGAATGGACATTTCTGGCTGATATGCAAATCGAAAGACTTAATGCAGAAGTTATTACAAAAGGAAATAAGTTGTTTGTTATCAGCGATCGATATCGTAGTTCGTGTGAAGTATATGACTCATTTTCTAAGAAGTTCTGTTACATAGCAGAGTTGTGGAATTTCTCTTTTAACCCAGTAATTTTTGGTAACTATATCGTGGTTTACAGCAGATACGAACAACATAAATATGATATTGATAGGAATAAGTGGTCACGTAGATATTATAAAAACTTAAATTATGAACTACGTTATGGCTGCTCTTGTATTAAAGTACAGAAGTTTTTAAAGTAATACCTTTAACAAGATTTTTATTAAATATGTAACGTTGTTTTTCAAGCTGATAAAATTTAACTTGTTTGTCGAAGCAAAGTAAATAAACAAGATTTCTTCATTATTTAAACTATACCATTTTTAATTTTCGTATGTACAAAAATAATATACGTTTTTGTAGAGTCTATAGCATTATATTTTTTGAAACTTAAAAGAAATTTTAGTTTTTTTTCATAAATCACAGTTTTGTTTGTAGTCCTTTATTTAGCTTTATATTAATTTTTAGATTGCCCTACAAGCTAAACTTGTATACTTTTATTTTCAAATAAGATCTTAAATATTTTATTTTGTTAGCAATAACCAATGAACCTCACCGCACGACCAACAACAACAGCATCCAAGACAACCTACGACCGGTTTCGTCCTATTTAGGACTCACCAGGCGGGCTTAGTCGCGAAAAACCGCTGTTGTGACCTTAACCAAGCGGGCTTAAAAGCGACCGTTTGAGGGTAAAGTCGAAAAATTGATGTCTGCTTGATGAGTCCTAAAAACGACGTAACCGGTCGTAGGCTGTCTCGGATGCTGTTGTTGTGGTCGTGCGGTGTAGTTCATTGCTTATTATCGATGGCGAAAAATATCTCAATTTTGTTGATGATGGCCAAAATAAATACTGGCTTCTTTTGTTAGGTGTTCATTTGTGTTTTATGTTTCATACAATGAATATAAATAAACTTCTTTAATAATTGTTTTGTTTTTATAAATAGTACTTAATAGTTTTTGATTAAACTATTTTGCATCAAAACTTTATAAAATTTACGATGCACAAACAACTTAAATAAAAGCTATTATTTATTAAGTAAAAGTTCCTTAATGTTTAAAAGGCTAAATAGAGTTATTAACGTTTCTATGTGTGATAGCTTCCAATATGGCACAAGTAAGTTTTTAATCTGCAAAACACTAGTCTATTTTATATGTTTTAGTTTTAACGTTTACCACAATGTTATATATAGCAAAAAAGGGTAGTACAGTAATTAGATTAAAATCGGCTTTAAATGCGATTGCAGCAGTTAAACTTTTAAAAAATTTGCATACTGAAACTTTAAAAAAAAATATGTTATAAATTTATAGCAGTATATAAGCAGTGATCAAAAAGTACCTGGAATATATATTTTTTTGAATTAATTAACTTAGTTTTGTTTTTAACTAATGTTTTATATTTTCTAAACTATTTTAAAACAATTCGTCGTCTTGCAACATACTTTTTATTATTAATAACCTATAAAACAAGATTAATTCTACGCAAGTCCTGAACAACACGTTTAAAGGCATCCTTGGTGTATAACTCATTGACCGAAAGGTTCTATGTGCACCAGGTCCTAGGCTAAAATACGTTTAGCGTCTTTTTTTTTGTTTTTCAATAAACTATAACTATAATTAAGTCAAGATTTTTAGTTATTAAAACTGTTGACCGCTTGTTTTGAATGCAAAACTAGTAAAAATTAGTACAAGATCTTTGATTTAATTCTATCATATGGTCAGTTTTCTAACAATGAAATAACTGTTCTTTTTTGAAATAAAAAATCTAAACTTAAACTTTACTTAATAAGCAGTCGAAAAACCGCAATCAAATCTCTCTAAACCTATAAAAAAAAAGACTACTTAAAACTAGCTAAAAATGAATTAGAACCAACTTTAAAAGATAATGAAATTCGCAAGAAAAAGTATTGTAGATCTGCAAGTGCAAAAACCGATAAAAGTGTGCTAAAACAATGCAAAAATGTTGTTTAGACAAACAGTGAATTTAACAACAACTAATTCAAGCTCTGACAACTAAAAATCTAAAAAAAAGTATTTGGAAGACCATATCGTAAAAAGTAATGTACATTAAAAAAAATAAAACACAAATGTAGGTATTACTTACAAGTCAGTTTTTCATCTTTTTAATTTTTAAATATTTTATAAGATGTTATAGATTTACTCAAAACTGCTACATTTTAGATATTATTTTAACCATATCTCAAAAAATATATAAATTCAAAATTTACTCGTAGATATTAATATTACCTACATACATACTTAATATTTTTGCAAAAATTCTTTACTTGTTGAGTTGTGGACTTTTATTTTTTTTAAAGAATTTAAAGTATTGGAACTCGTGCATCTAAAAACAACGTTGTTACATATGAGTTTTTAAGACTTCATCTTAAAAATCAAGAACTATTTTTTGCATAATTCTGCAACACTTGTCTTAAAATTTCCATTTTTTCAAGTATCAAATTACAATAAAAAGATTAACTTGTTACAGTTTAAATTATTTAGTCAAAATTTTTTAGTCTTTTTTTTAATTGTTTACAAGTTTAAAAGCTTTTTTTTACCAAAAATGCGTTTTAAAATAGAATTGGATGTAAAGTTCAGAATATAATTTTAACTAATAAATGCTTCATAAATTATTAAACAGTTTTAGAAAATCTCTTAGCATTTGTAAGTCAGACAAAGTGTTATATTTTTGGAAATAAGTCCGCTTAGGCTACCTAAATAAATACTTGTGGATACATTTGCAGCGTATGACTATGTAATATATTTTTATTTAATTTATTTTTTTTTAACTTTTGGTATAAGTGTCTGCAAATTGGTTTTAAACCAACAAACCGAAAAGAATTATTATCAATGCAACTATATTAGAACTCCATTTATTATAAGTAAAGAAAAACAGTTAACTTATTGATCTGAAAACTTGTAATTTTTCTAATTCTAAGTTGGAAAGTTTTAACGAAAATCACTATCTTAGTTTATAAATTATTATATCGTTTTCTGAATAATATTTGTAAACTAATCAAACTTTTCAAAAGTAGCAGAAACACAATGGTAAGCCAGTCCAATAAAACTAGAATAAATTTTAATAAATAAATTTAAAAAGATACAACACAACACTTTTATTTACGTGTACAAAGGAATCCACGGGCAAGGTTTAAAATAGGCTATTTCTTCAAATTAGGAGAATGTCAAAAAAAGTCAAAATGACGATTCTTAACAAAAAATTTGCTCATTTGAGATTTCGGATGTAGAAAACTTAAATCAGATCAAAGTTGTAACCCAAAATCTAAATCTAAAGTTCAAAAACAAACCCTACCGGAAAATAATTTACAAAATGAATTATAATTACTTGCATTATGTTTTTTAGTTTATACAGTTTTTTACATTAATTAAATGTTTTTCTAATGGAACTTGTTATTAAGTTTTAATATAAGGTTTTTTTAGTTGTTTCAAAACAGTAATACTCTGTCTTATACTTTTCACTTCTTTAATACAAATCCAGACTGAAAAATTAAAATTTAAATGTTTAATACGATCAGAACAAAATTTAGAACAGCAAATATTCTTTGGGAGTAATTGATGGAATGAATAAAAGTTACCTGCATTACGTCATAGTTCTTGGTTGATGTTCAGCAGTTTATGAACTTTTTTACAATAAAGATAATGTTTTTCTAAAGAAATTTTTTATTAAAATTTTTGTTTAAGTTTGTTAGTTTTTCGATTTAAAACAGCTATACTCTTTTTATACATTTGAAATACTTCTTTGATATAAATTCACAATCAAAATTTAGAATTTAAATATTGTACTTTTTAGAACCGTTATCAAGTTGTTTATATTTGTTAAACAAACTCTTATATTACTATATATATATATATATATATATAAAGATATCGTTCAATCATTTAAATTACTTTAATTACATACATTAAAATGTTTTTTATTTTTAGCTAAACTAGCTTAAAGTTACCACTTTAATATAGTTATTTTCTACATATTACAAATTTTTAAATTATTTAGTTTTGTTACTTTAAATTATTTTGTAAAGCGCTTGCTGACACTGAGAGTTCTATCTTTGTGTTATTAAACTATATGTAATTGAACCGACTTAATATGTAGCATATATTTTATTATTTATAAACTACTATAACAATTATAGTAGTTATCGTCCATATGATGATTAATATAAAGTATTTACCATGGTTTTAGTTTTATAAAAGCTCTTAAAAGGATTACTCTGAAAATCAATCTTGAAATTGAATGCATTTTTCAACTAGTTCGTAGATAACACTTCTTTAGTAGGTAGCTTTGGGCGTAAAATAAATAAAAACTTTCAATAAAAAACAAATACAAAAATTGAGTTTAATGGATCGCACAGAAGGTGAAACAATTTAAGAATATAACCTCGAAGTAATAATCAATATAAAATCTTTAACATGTACTAATTTTGCTTAAAATTTTTAAATGGGTTAATATTTAAATTATTCTTATAGTTTAATGCATTTCAAATTCACTTTTAAGAGATTGTATGAACAAAATTTATATTTAGGAGCTAAATTCGAGCTTCAAAATCCAAAAATTAAAAAAAAAAAACACAATCAAAATAACTTATATTAAGTTTAACGAGTTGCAAGGAAATTAAAAATGTAACGCGTCAAGACGTCATCAATGCGTCAGTACGTCATCAATGCGTCAGTACGTCATCAACGCGTCAGTACACGCTCATCCTGTCCCACTCGCAGACAACCAGGAACTCCTTCTCGTCGTTGTCGCATCGTTCGAACTTGATCGTGTCGTTGGCGAGGTCGAACACCAGGCAGTTCCTGGCGGCGTGCTGCAGGTTCTTCGCCCTCTCGTACTTGCCCATGCCCGCGAACGACTGGTCGCTTCTCACCCAAACACGGTGATAGGTGTCGTACTTGTCACCCTTCAGGGTGTGCAGGATTGACCTTTGTAAAAACAAGTAGTTAGGGGTGTTAATTTTATGCTGTATACAATACATATATGTTAAAAGTGGTTGTTTAAACAAAACAACACACTGAAAAGTATACATAACTAGAAAAATAAGTAATCTACTGTTATAAATGAGAAACGTCAAACTGTGACAATACCCACTAGTCTAATTTTTGAGATGCCATTACGACTTTACCTTATAATATGTACAATAGGTTGCTTATAAGTACAGCGAGCTTTGAGTTTTAATTTAACTTATTTTACAATTTGGCTAAAATCACAAAACACTTTGTATAAAATTTTAGATGATTTGAAAAACTTTTACCTTGGCACCTTTCGATTTTTTGAAACCAGCCAAGTGCAAACTGTATGGGACACAAAAAGTTTATTCTCATATTTTTTAGCTGCAAATTTTTTACATGTGACAATTTTAAAAAAAAAACAAGTTGTGCACAATTTAAAACGATTTAAAGAAAGTTTTTTCATTTCTTAATTTTATGCAATTTTATCACTTATGGTAAGTTTTCTTGAACTTCCGTTTTTTTTGTCCTAAGA
Organism: Thalia democratica; assembly: GCF_965202585.1. Classification (NCBI taxonomy): domain Eukaryota; kingdom Metazoa; phylum Chordata; class Thaliacea; order Salpida; family Salpidae; genus Thalia; species Thalia democratica. Next base: position 70,538,875 of record NC_139169.1, on the reverse strand, counting down.
ATCAGGAAGTGCCTCTATAAAACTTTAATTATGTCACCTTTAATTATGCACAATATTTTTTTAATGACAATTGCTACATATAAAAAAACTGCAGCTAAATACCTAAGATTGAGTTTTTTGGGTTCCATACATTTTGATTTGGGTTATTTAAGAAAAATGAATGATTTCAAGGTGATTTTTCTATAAATTATCTAAAATTTTGCCCAGGGTTTTTTTCTGACATTTTCGAAACGTAAATAAGTAGCTCAAAATTTCAAAATCTGCTGTATATATAAGCATCCTAATGTACACGATCCACCAGTAGGTTATAATACGACAAAAAACTGCAATTATAATTATTTAGCTTGTTTACTAGTATCAACCAAACCTTAAATTTTCCATTGATTGATAGTAGTTGTCATCCTAATAAATTTCCCCCAGTGAAGTATTGAACATGGTTTGAAAACTAGCAAGATCCCAACCTACTCCCTTTTCCAGGCAAGACCTTCTCGCATTTCTGAAGTTGTTCCTGTCCCACCGTAAAAATCCATATTCGTATTCCTTTGTGTTGTATCCCAAAAAGTTATTGTTTACTTCGTAATTCCATCTATAATCTAAAAATCGTGATGTTTAAATTAAAAGATAACTTTAATTTGCAGAACTCATCAAAATCCAGCGTGTTTTATTATAAAAACGGTTCGAAAAACTAACAGGTACAGCGGGTCCAATCGTTAGCACCATTCCCAGCCTTAATCGGGCACCACGAACTGTCGGACATGTGCTCTTTCCTCACAGACTTGTTGTTCTCCCACACCCAGGTGTAATACTTGTTCGTGCAAGTGTCGCTGTACTCAGGTTCGTATCCCATTTCGCCCCATAAGCTGAAATCGCAGTACTTGGTAAACTTGTGGTCGGTGTTACTGATCTTTTGCCAAAGTCTTGTTGTGGATATAATTGTGTTTATTGTGAGATAGCAAGCTTTTTGTGTGCAAACAATAAGATAAACAGCGGGATCAAAGGTTAACTGACTGATTTAACAACAAGAAGCCTTAACTGATAAATATTTAGAAAACTTTTACTTCTAATAGAACATGGTTTATTCTTTAGAAAAATAATATGGTACTTGCATAAACATGTTTAAATTTAAATACAAGTAGTTTTTAAATTTAGAATAGCAAAAAACGACTTCTTTCGATGTTGAATTAAAAGAAATTTAATTAAAGTAAAAATAAAACCAAGGTCTTTATTAAGGGTCCTATAATATTTATGTTTAAGCTATATAGAATTTTAGATTTTTTATTTACAAAAAAAAATTTTTGAAATTGACCTTCTTTTTCAAGCTTATAAAGCATACATTAACATTGATATACTGATATTTTTAGGAAGTTTGTGAAACATTACGTTTTAAAGAAGAGACTAGAGTTTCGAAGCGTAGCTTTACTTGAATCATACAATGAATTTATCTTTATAATAAGCACAATGCTGTAAACTTGCAAACCAGTAAACGTGCTTGCATAATAGATGGTTTTACAGCGCTTATTCTTTATTTAGAAAGTAATTTTTGTTAAATTTTTATGCTTCAGAAGGATACTTTTGTAGTTTTTTTATTCTTAAAAAAACTTTGAGCTATAGTATTAACACAAACCACTATTTAAAAATATAGGCTACATCTTTTGTTTGCATAGATATAATTTATTTTCCATATAATTTATTTTCCCTTAAAATGTTGACGTTTCAAAAATTATTTTCAAACTATATAACTACTGTAATTTGCTTTTCACATTTTTTCAGGTCTAAACAAAGAGTGAATATATATATATACTACAAAATTCAGTGTATACAGAAATTATTCCAGTTATAAAACATATTTGACATTAAAAAAATATTTCATGACGAAAGTTTTAATTCATTTATTTTATAATTAGTTACTTAAATGATTTAATATTTCAATTATAATTTAAAACGGATGAATATTCAGTTATCTACTTTATAAGCAGTAGTATGTAATAGTACTTTGTTTTACACAAATAATTTTTTAATCTAAATTTTTTCAAATAAGTTAAAGATTTAAACCAACCTCCATCACTATTAGCAATCTTTAGGCATACCTGTAAAATCAAAACATTTTAAATTGCTAATTACAAATATTTTAAAACATTTTGAAAAATTCAAATTCGTAATCAAGAGTATAAATATGAAAACTTATTTTCTTCTCATTTAAATATTGTACTTGTTGGAGTAACTACAAAAGCTTAATATTGCTAAAACTATTCTAGCAATGTTTTAAATAATAAAGTTCAAAAAAATTAAGTTACTTAAAATATAACGTTTGTTTTGGTCAAAAACACTTAAATTCAGTTTTATATTAATTCTTATTAAACTTACGAGGAATAACAAGATGTTTACCAACTTCATCATTTGTTTATTTTGTTGAACTGCAAGAAATTTTTAATGCAGCTTTTTATATATTAGTAAACAACGAATTACTCATTTTCGTTTTGTACTATTGCATTTTAAGCAATTGAGTTATTCATTATTAAGTATACAGTTTTAAGTTTTGTGTATTTGTGTAATTCTGAATTAATGTGCTTTTTATATATTAGTAAACAACGAATTACTCATTTTCGTTTTGTACTATTGTAGTTTAAGAAACTGAGTTATTTATTATTAAGTATAAAGTTTTAAGTTTTGTACAATGTGTAATTTAAACTAATGTGCTTTTTATATAGACAATGAACTTATTGACTACAATGTTTAGTGCAAAATTACTTAATCAAAAAAAAAAAAAACACTAAACTATTTCAATTTATAAATTTAAAACTATTAGTTTTTTTGATTGCATAACGTTTCAAAACTTTTTATGGAAATTTGTTTTAATATAAATCATTAAGCAAATTTATTTTTTAAAATTTTTAAATCCAGATACTTGTGTGCGATTGTAAAAAAACAGCGGTATTTTAAATATATTTCAAACACTTGTTATAAAAATATAATTTATTCAGATGTATAATTTAAATAAAGATATAAGACTTGGTGAAATTTTTATTTCCTATATAAAGTAAAATAACACTGTTTGTTTTATAATAGCACATCAGGTCTGTATAACTTCATGTTATTTAAATTTGAGTTTTTTTTATCATAAACATTCTTAACCTTGTATAACAAATTATACTTCACTAATATAGCTTATTACTGAATAAAAACAAAAATAAAAAACGATTCATTTATCTTTAACATATTTTAAACTTATTTTAAAGCTTTGTATTTGTAAAATCGGATATAGTTTTGTACAAATTAAAGTATCGAAAATTTTAAAAACAAAGATTAGTTTATCAAAATTAAAGTGACCTTTAATGGAGAATGAATAGTTTGATGGCCTTTTTATACAAGAAATTAGATGGCTTTTATTATATTAGTACACATACAATTAAACTAGTTTAATAAAACCATAGAAAAAAGCTGTCTCAACTATTTAATAAAACAAAAACAACAGAACAAAAGATACTGCTTTTTATTAAAAAAACATTTAGTTCTTAATAAGATAGAATGTTTAAAGTAGAAAGAGTAATACTGTGAACTGTTTACATAAAACTTTAAAACAATTAGAAACTTTTAATTTATAAACGAAAAGTATGCTACAATAACATTGCTTAGCATTTTACAAAGCAGCGATTATAATATGCTTTTCATTTTTTTAAATTACGTGAAGCTTAATCTACCATATAAATTTAAAGGTTTGAGCTTTTCATAATATCTATGCTCGTCTTGTGATACAATGGCCAAATATTGAGTTGTAAACGAGTATGCAGATAATTTTGAAAGTTTTTAAATTGTTAAATAATAACAGTTAAACTGTTAAATAATAATATTTTTTATTACATTTTAAAACCCATTAAGCACAATAAACTCTATAAAAATTTCATATTGGATCATAAAAACTATAATGAATGTTAAATGTTGGAATATAATAAACTTAACGACTAACTAAAGAGAATGTCAGTAAGAGCCATTTAAAGTCGATTTGCATTTAATTTAAGTATAATTGAATGTAAATCACTACCATTTCTAAAGTTTTGTTTTGTTTTATTATTGAAGAATAAAAGGTCGCAAACTATTTAATTTTGAGTTTTAAAAAGCCAAAGTCATGAGTAACAAAGCAAATAGATGCGTACCTCAAGGCAAAAATTAAAAATATCTCTGTTTGAGCTGTGCGTTTTGTAGCAAATCTATATCAATTACAAATTAGTTGTACAGAAAAAAGTGCAAAGTGTGAAAAAATAAACGATCTTAACACTGATATGCCTAAAAAATTTGATTTAAAACTTTTAAGGACACGCAAAAATTGAATTCTTTTGTGACTGTCTAGCAAGATTTCAAGGTAGATTTATCGTGCATACTTGAGATATTTCGGCGAAAATGTAAACAAACTTTCTAATGATGGCATAACTAATAAAGAAGTATGCCACGGACGACTTTAAAGAAATAATGCATGTTGTTGACCTATATAGTAAGATAGTTTTTGATTTTAGTAGGTTTTGACTTGGTCAGTTTTACTTGAACTGGTAGAAAAATAGTTTTAAAAACAATAGTTGTTGTATTCACTACTAACAACCAAAAGAAAGTTATTTTTTAAAAATTGTATCAAGTAAGCCATAAAAACTTTATTATTAAATTATACCTTATACCTTACAATGTTGATATAAATATTTTATGTAAGAAATTTTATTATTTAAGTATTTGGTATTATGATGTCAATTTAAAAGTTAATAGAGTCTAAATATTTTTTAAATCTTGTATCTTAATTCTTTATTTTAATTTTTATATTTAAATTTTCTATTTCGTGTTTTATTTGTTTTTCTAACTAAAAAGTTCAAACATTAATGTATGTTACTTGTTTAATCAAACTTTAGCTTTAAACAACTAATAATTATTTATTATAATGTACTTATTATCAAAATAAATAAGTACCACAATTTCAAATCTTTTATTTATGTTAAACAAAACTTGGGAAAACATTACATAAAGTTATTTTACTTTAAACTAAAGTTTTCGTGAGTAAAAAAACAAAAAGTACAATCAGTGCGACCCAAGATATTTGAATTACCCTTTAAAAAGTGTAGATTAAATCTTTTAAATAATAAACTGTGCTGTAATAAAAAAGGTAATACGAATAAATTTTGATAATTACAAAGTTTTGCACGCTATACCTACGGTGTATTTGCATGCTTTAGAATTTAATTTTTCAATGATACGCTTATTAAGTCACAAAAATTAGATAAAAAACACTGCAAATTATTCATGTATTCTAATACTTAGAAAAGCAAGTGCAAATATATATTTGTTGTATTGGTATTACGCTGATTAATATTTTCAGTTAATTTAATAAAAGCTTTTATGATTAAATATAAAATTATTATTTTATTTAAGGATTTACTTTATAACTAAAATGAACTCTTTTACTTATCTCTACAGTCTTAACTTTTCAAGTTTTAATACTTGTATTTAGCTTACTCTTTTTTGAAGTAAGCTGTATTAAATTCCTTGACAAATGTACTTTACAAGTTTTTTTTGGCATTTACCTAATTCATCTTGATCTAACTTAATGAGACTAAAAATGTTTATTTATCGGTTGTCAATAACAACTATCTTTCAAAATTTTTGCTGTTCATTAACAGAAAAATAAAGTTTTTTTTTAGTTTGAAGCTTAAATATTATAATATATTAGCAAAGCAGAAAACAAATTTGACAAAGGGGCATTTTACATATTAATAAACGCTTAAGTCATCACATGTTCTAATTTTTAATAGATCATTTAGTTATATATCTTGTGGATAAATATTTTTTGAAATACAATAAAAACATATTTTATTATTTTATTTTTCTTGCACATTTTCTAGTCTACAAAGTTATATAAAAATTAAAGCTTATTTAAAGAAGTAAATTTTATGCATAAATTGAAACGTTTTATAAAACAGAAACCGTTACGGTTAATGACAAATAAATTTCTTGGTTAGTTTAATTAGTGAAATAAAATACAATCATATAATAGTTTTTACTATAAAAATTACTTTAAAAAATGATGTAATAACTAAAAAAACAAAATGGTAATACTACTAAACAAATAGAAAATTGTTGCCGGAAATCAAAATGAAAGACATATCGCATACAATTTATTTTCTACATCAGTGAATAATAGCTTGATTTACATTATTCATTTACGTCAAATATAACCTCAAGCTAATATTTTTCACACAATTTAACCGAATTGCGATTGATGAGTGCAAAAATATACTTTGACTGACAAATATTTTTGTTATTGAGAGATAAAAGGCAACAAATAGTTTATATTGATGAAAACACTCTTTGGAATTACGTAATTGTTATTAAAACATTTGCAGATTTTTGCAACTTCTCTGTGATTTTATCAAACCACTTGATGTTTGATATTATCAATTATGTCGCTTCTTTGAAATTGTTTTGATATTTTTTGAAAACATGCGTAAATAAAAGCGTAGCAAAACATTTTTTAAGTTCTAAACTAAGTTTAGAACTCATCATTAAAAAACATATTAAAAAGTATATTTTGTTTTCATAAAATATTTTTTTTAAATTTTTTGCGTTGTTAACTATATTCTAAATATAAATGCATACCGATAGTTTAGTTTAAAATTGAAACTTCCGTTTGTTTTTTAAATTTTCAATCTGAGATCTGCTTTTTAAGTCAGTTTTCTTAACTTAGAAAAAATTTAAATAAATTTGATTTTATGTGACATTTTTTGTTTATTTAAAGTTTTGTTAAGTACATGTATTTTAAAAGTTCAATAGACTTATCACTTTTTGTGTATCGGAATTTTACTTTTAAAAAAAGAACTAATAACATTAAACAACATTTTATAAGAAAAGTAAAAAAGCTTTAAATAATAAGGTTTAGTTATAAAACGAATACTGACAAAAATAATATCAATTTTATATAAAATTAAATCATCAGTAATAACAACAGGTCATATAAGGTCTTTATTGTTTATTTATATAAATATCCTAATTAATTGACGCATATAAGAAATAAAATGTTAATTAAATTTATTAGCGTTAATTAATTAGATAAGCGATGTTAATAAAAGTAATAAGTGTTTAAAATTTAACGCATTCACCTATTCAATATTATAAAAGTTTTAAAAATGTTCTTATTAACTTTTGTTTTATATTCCATCATCAATAAATAAGTGCACTTGTTTTAAAATGTTATACAAGTTTAAAAGTTTTTTTTCGGTACAGAAAAATAATAAGTGATATTAATCAAATATTTTTATTTATTAAAAAATCAAAAATTTAAGCATCTCTTTTAACCAAGTAATATGAATTACTAAATAAAACAATTTTGTACTTTTTATTCTTATAACATTTGTAAAATATAACTGGTTTCTTTCTAAATTCTTAAAAACAAGGTTAATGTTATTTAAAATTTCACTAAGTAACATTTACTTTTAGTAGTCTATAAATACTAAACATTTTAAATTCAGATATAATTTTAAGAAGGTTAATTGGTTTTTATTAAGTTTATTTATTTTTACTTATTTTAAACATTTAAGATATCTAAAGAACTAATTAAATAGTTTTCAAAAAATTTTACGCTGAAATACGTTAATACTTTACTAATTCTAAAACTTTTATACTTTATATCTTAAACATTTTTAAAGATTGTAGTCATTAAAGATTTAATATATTTGATTGATATAAAGATGAATAAATATGTTAATAATAACACAATTATGATGAATTAATGCTGTTCTATTAAACAAAATATCTATCTAATCTACTCTACAAGACTCTTTTTTTTTTCTTTAAAATAAGTTCAACAATGCTAAATTGATAAGCAGACACAAACAAAATACCGATAAGTTAGTGTTTTCAATAAGTATGTATATTATTTTAAAACATATACAAAAGATACCCTACTATGTTTAAATACATTTGAATATTATGATTTTGTTTTATAAGAGGACAATTCAAGTCAATACGTGTTTTCTATATAGCTATTTACTATTAAGTTATTATCTTAAAAAAAAACAAGAAGAAATAAAGAAAATATGTTGCTTTTTTATGTAAAGTTTTTAAAATAAACATTTATTAAAAAACAGTTTTAATGTAGTTTTAAAATAAGCAGCCAGTTTTACAGCATATTTAAATTTTACAAGTTACTCAAAACTTGTTAAATATTTTGTAAATCTAATAGAATCAATTTTTTTTTACATACATGCAATGATATGAATTTATTGGAAAAAGTGTCGTTATACGTCTGTCTGTCAGTCAAGTATAAATAAATTATGCTCAGCAAATATTCTAGACGCATCAATATAAATTTTTGAAAATAAGCGAAAAGTTATTTTATTTAGGGGATGCCTAAAACGCTGCATTTACTTTAATATTATAGTTCAAGTTCAATTTTTTACTTAATAGTAATTAGTTTATAGATATTTTTGCTTAGCGACAATAATGAGATACCTAAATGATGCTTAAAATTCTTAAATCTGTGCAAGTAAAAGTGCAAAAGTTAGACGTCAACAAATCGATAAGCCTCACAATTCTTGTTGATGTCAGTCAAGTATAACGTAATGCGGAAGTAATTTGATGAAATATTTATTACAAATCAGCTCATTTGACGTACATTTGTAAGAACGTCAGAAATGTAATTCTATTTTAATATTACTAAATGGTATATAAAAAAAAATAATTAAAATTTTTTGAACTTTGCTAAATCAAAACTTTTTGAAAACTAAGTTTATAATACTATAGATTTACAAAAAATAAATCTCTTGCAATTTTTCGTATACTAGTTGCTAAGCAAATTTTGTGTTGTAAAATTTTAAAAAACAAACAGTTTAGAAGTTGTTAAAAAGAAAGTGAAATTTAAAACAACACATACTTGATTTATGAGTAATTTTGATATCACTTTTTGGACTAGCTTCAAGCTATTGACAATAAAAATATTGCTCATAGAAAACAAATTTAAAAGCTGCGATATAATTTTTACTCAAGATATAACGTTCGAAACTATGAGAAAGATAACAATGAAACCAAGTTTGATATCAGAAATAAAATAAAACGTATTTGTAAACAGTTTAAATAATTCTTCTTAAAATTTTATAGATACTAATATAAAAAATAATAAAGTCATGTAGATTTTAAATTTTTTAAACAAAGGAAATTAAAACTTGCTTAAGTTATTTAGTAATATTCTTATTTTTTTGTTATATTTAGATTCATTCTGTTAGTATGTTTGATGATATAATCTTTTTTTAATACCTTTTAAATTTGTTAAAAAATTTTTGCTTGTTGTTGTTCACAACCAAGAGTGTAAAAAAATGTGTTTATTGTTATTTTAGTAAGCTAAAATTGTATAACGAGGTTGTGTTTTTATACTTTTCTAAATAGTTATAAAATAATTGCGAACCACTCTTACTTTTTTTTTACGAGTTTATTCTTTTATGATTACATTCTACTCTGATATTATTAAAACTGTTAAGCTAAAATTAATCAATCATTAATATTTAAATTCTAATTTAAAGTGTTACTACAATTAAATTTAAATTTATAACATACAGTCAGTTACTTAAGGTAAAAACTTAGTTATTTCTTTAACTCAAAAAGATTAAAAAAAACTCTTTTTTTAATATTTTTTTGTATTAAAATTTAAAATAAATATTTTTAACAACATCAACCTTAACAAAAATAAACAATTTACGAGTATAAGTAACATTGTTCTAAAAGTAATGTGTACAAGTTTTTATAGTTTAACATGTTTGTTCAAAAAATTTTTTTAAGAAGTTCAATAAATAGTTTTAAATCATGATATAAAAGATTAGAGTTCGTCGTAAAAAACATTTTAATGCAAAATTCTCTTAAAATAAACAAAAATCTTTCATAACTTACTAAATACTGAGAATTTTAATGAGCTCTGATCTTGTATAATTATTGTTATTATATATATAAAAAAAAACATTTAAAATGGTATATATTGAAGCCGTTTTAACAAAACACTACTCTATAACACTACTAAAAGTAAAATCATAATAAAACTAAGTTAGATAAACAAAAACTAAATGTTTCTGAGAAAAATACTTACTATATATAAAACAAGAATCAAAACATAATTAACAAGTAATCACACAAGAATATGTTTTTCTTTAAATCAATATACATCACATAGTTAATATGATTACAATTCTTAATACATTGTTAAGACACGCAGCTGTGATATGAAAAATCATGTTTCATAAAAGAACTAGAATTTCATAAATAAAAAAACTTGTGTCATCAAAAAAAAGCATTGCAAGTTGAAATAGTAGGTTTAATAATAAAATTTAACCTTATCTTAAATTTCATATTAGTGTAGTTGATAAACTAAGTTAATCATAACTTTTCATTTGAAATTTAATTATAATTTTACACAAACTTTAAAAAATTAAGATTGTAAGGACGAGAAACCAGTAAAATGTTTCGTTTAACTTTTTTTAAAAATTTAATAAGAATTATTAAACAGTAAAATTACTACATTTTAAAAGAATGCTGTAAATATAATTATGATGTTATCATCATTTCCGAAGACTTTAAAAATTTTCACCACACCTTATTAGATTTAATCTAGTAAAAAAAAAATGAAGATAAATTTTTAAATATTGAAAGAACATTACATGACTTTCAAAATAAATTAGATAAGTTACAAATCAATTATTAGTAATATTGTATATTTCAAAAAACAAAAATTTTGGTAGGTTTTTAAACCAGATTACTAAAAAAAATACTTTTTTTTTTTATTTTTTAAAAAAATTTGAATTTTTTTATTATATAATGGCATTTTATAACCATAACATCTCAAGTTTAAAAATAATGATTTTACTTTAATAAATTTAATTTTTGTGGTTTTACTTTTAAGAAATGAAAAATTGAAATATATTCATCTGTTTTTGAATATAGGTTCCTAGTTCCTAGAAGTGTTTTAAAGATAAACTTTTACTGGCAGTAAGGTCTTAGCTTTAATTCAAAACAAATCAAGAATTGTATTGTTAAAATAAACTGACCTTAAATAAATATTTCGATTAGAAAGCCTTTTTGTTAAAATATTCAAAAAAATTCTGCTTTTCAAGCGGTTTGTGAGAAGCAACGGTTATATAAGGTAACAGAAGGTAATTCGAGATGCAAAATTAAATTAAGTAGTTTTAAAATAGTTTAAAACTTTTGGATACTATAATAATTATGCTAAACAGATAAATGTTATGCCAACATCATACGATTGTTTAAATACATGAAATTTAATAACATTTCTAAACAAAAAGTAATAAATGAAAAGTTTAGTTTTGTAAAAGGTTACAGCTTTGCTTCGATAAAGAAAATAAATGCAAGTGATATGAAAGCATACCAAAAATTCATGTTTTTTATTTGGAATGTAGTTCAATTACATAAGTTAATTAATGTTAAAAAAACTAGTGGTAATTGCTGTTAAAAAATTATTTCATTTTTAATGAAAAAAAAGGTTTTGAAATCACCAAATCTAAATAACTTAAACAATTAAACGCAATTAGACATTGTCTAGGTAAAAAATAATTATGATTTTTAGTATGTTTTTATAATGCTTTTAGAAAAAAAAGAAATTTCTAAAACATAAGTTAGAATATTTAGTTTAGAATTATAACAACATTTTTTATTTATTTTTATCAATGATCTTAAAATGACAGCAATTTATAACAAAAAAATTTTATAGTAAGCTAATCACTAAATTAATATCAGTTTAAGTTTAAAATATAAATAAATGAAATTGATTTAACAATCAATCAAAATAAAATTTTATTCAAATTCTTTCATTAGCATTTAAATTCTTCATTGTTGAAACAGTTATTAGCAAACCAAAGTGACCTCTTTTTTACATGGTTGTTGTCATAACACTTACGATAATAATAAACCGGAACGATTCGCAGCAAAATAAAAATAACTTTATAATGTAACGTTTTCAAAAAAGTATGTTTCTTATAAAATTTGCTAGTTTTTTGAATTCACCACTAGTTATTTTTAATCGTGTGTTTAAAATGACTGATAAAACATGCATGACAAAAAGTGAAACCAATTATCTTAATTATAGTTTAGAACAATAACCAATTAAAATTGACAGTTATTTAAATGAAACATTGTTTGGTTCTTTGTTATGTTTTTCTATAAAGTTATTCATAGAAATTTTACTTATGTGTGCTTAAAAATTAAATTAAAATCAAATTTCAATACTTCACGAGTTATTTAAAATTCTAAAGCGTGGTGTCTAGAGTTTTTGAGAAAGGTGAAAACTTTAATTTGCTTAGATTAAGCTTTAAAAGATCAAAACTCAGTATATAAAAATTAAAAAAAAAAAAGAAATTAAAGTAAACAACTCTGCTAGATCAAAGTAATTGGCACATAAAAGCACTAAAACCTGTTAATAAAAAAAAAAAACATTTATTACAGTGTTCTCACCGACTAACTTAAGAAATAAAATTTTACTTTAAAAACCCTAAATGACTTAGTCACATTCATATTAAGACAAAAATCAAAGGCTTGTTAGCAAATTACAAATGCTTTATGTTGCAATATTTTTAAAAATACGTCTTTACCAATTATTTTTTAACTCTTGGTTTCGCCAATTTTTCTTAAATCATGTTTTTATAAACCTGAAACTATGTATAAAATTGTTCATAATTTATCATTTTATACATAATTAAGAACGGAAACTGTTTTACAATATTTTTTTTTATCCTCGTTTAACTTTGAATTATGATATAATTTTTCAGACATGTGTTCATTAAAACAATTTCTATTGTTTAAGTTAGGTTAATAAGATTACAGAGATTTAAAAATTAATCATTAATGAACAAACTTATAAAAACATACGTTAAGAATATATTAATTTGTTACTACATTGCAAATAATACATGGTTAAATGATTCGAAAATATAAAATTCGTTTTAACATTATTTTTTGAAATACAATAGAATACAATTGAGATACAATAAATCAAGATATTTTAAAATATAAATATATAACTACAATTTAAAATATTTGGAAGAAAAAACTTTTATAAAAACATAAATTAAAACTATGGCATAGTTATTTAATATAAGTTTTTAAAACAAATTAGTTTGAACTTTTGAATCGATTATCGGGCAATTAAAAAAAACATACATTTTATAAATTCCAAAAATTCCCGAAGTCTCCCGAACTAATTCGAACAGTAAAACTTATTAAAAATCATTTTAAATAAATGTAACATTTAATTGAATGTAAGGCCAGTGAAAAGGAATTTACCATGAAAGAAATGCTAATGCCGAAGGCTCAATGCTTTTGAAACCCGTCGAATAACAGACAAGTTGCTGAAAAGAGAGAGAAAAAAAAGGTTATTCAAGCTTGCAAGCTCAAGTGAAAAAAGCACTGATTTGCTGCAAGTCAAGTTGCTGTGAGGCGATTTTAACAGCAACAACTTGTGAACTTAGACTTAATTTGATTTAATAACTATCATTTATTTTAAAAAGATATAATGAAGAAAATACGGTGGTATAATACTCAATAGTACAAACTAGTATAACAAGATATTTAAAAAAATCATTTGATTGTTTTATATACTTGATGACATAGACAAATTACAAACGAACATTATATACGAACTATAGACTTACAAAAAAGAAATCTCTTTCAATTTTTCGATTACTAGTTGCTGAACAATTTTTGTGTTGTAAAAGTTTTAAAAACAAACAGTTTAGAAGTTGTTGAAAAGAAATTAAAATTTTAAAAAAGTTTTTACTTGATTTATGAGTGATTTTGATAATACTTTTTTGACTATCAACACTTAAAGCTATTGACAATAAAAATATTGCTCATAGAATACAAATTTAAAAGCTGCGGTATAATTTATACTAAAGATATAACGTTCGAAACTTTGTTAAGATAACAATGAAACCAAATTTGATATCAGAAGTAAAATAAAACGTATTTATAAACAGTTTAAATAATTCTTCTTAATATATTATCGATACCGATATCAATTATAAAAAAGTCATGTTAATTTTAAATTTTACAAACAAAGGCGATCAAAACTTGCTTAAGTTATTTAGTAATATTCTTATTTTTTGTTATATTTAGATTCATTCTGTTAGTATTTTTGATGATATAAGCTTTTTTAATAATTTTTAAATTTTTTAAAACTTTTTTTCTTGTTGTTGTTCACAACAAAGAATGTAAAAACAAAAATATGTTTATTGTTATTTTAGTAAGCTAAAATTGTATAACGAGGTTGTGTTTTTATACTTTTCTAAATAGTTATAAAATAATTGCGAACCACTCTTACTTTTTTTTTACGAGTTTATTCTTTTATGATTACATTCTACTCTGATATTATTAAAACTGTTAAGCTAAAATTAATCAATCATTAATATTTAAATTCTAATTTAAAGTGTTACTACAATTAAATTTAAATTTATAACATACAGTCAGTTACTTAAGGTAAAAACTTAGTTATTTCTTTAACTCAAAAAGATTAAAAAAAACACATTTTTAATATTTTTTTGTATTAAAATTTAAAATAAATATTTTTAACAACATCAACCTTAACAAAAATAAACAATTTACGAGTATAAGTAACATTGTTCTAAAAGTAATGTGTACAAGTTTTTATAGTTTAACATGTTTGTTCAAAAAATTTTTTTAAGAAGTTCAATAAATAGTTTTAAATCATGATATAAAAGATTAGAGTTCGTCGTAAAAAACATTTTAATGCAAAATTCTCTTAAAATAAACAAAAATCTTTCATAACTTACTAAATACTGAGAATTTTAATGAGCTCTGATCTTGTATAATTATTGTTATTATATATATAAAAAAAAACATTTAAAATGGTATATATTGAAGCCGTTTTAACAAAACACTACTCTATAACACTACTAAAAGTAAAATCATAATAAAACTAAGTTAGATAAACAAAAACTAAATGTTTCTGAGAAAAATACTTACTATATATAAAACAAGAATCAAAACATAATTAACAAGTAATCACACAAGAATATGTTTTTCTTTAAATCAATATACATCACATAGTTAATATGATTACAATTCTTAATACATTGTTAAGACACGCAGCTGTGATATGAAAAATCATGTTTCATAAAAGAACTAGAATTTCATAAATAAAAAAACTTGTGTCATCAAAAAAAAGCATTGCAAGTTGAAATAGTAGGTTTAATAATAAAATTTAACCTTATCTTAAATTTCATATTAGTGTAGTTGATAAACTAAGTTAATCATAACTTTTCATTTGAAATTTAATTATAATTTTACACAAACTTTAAAAAATTAAGATTGTAAGGACGAGAAACCAGTAAAATGTTTCGTTTAACTTTTTTTAAAAATTTAATAAGAATTATTAAACAGTAAAATTACTATATTTTAAAAGAATGCTGTAAATATAATTATGATGTTATCATCATTTCCGAAGACTTTAAAAATTTTCACCACACCTTAATAGATTTAATCTAGTAAAAAAAAATGAAGATAAATTTTTAAATATTGAAAGAACATTACATGACTTTCAAAATAAATTAGATAAGTTACAAATCATTTATTAATAATATTGTATATTTCAAAAAACAAAAATTTTGGTAGGTTTTTAAACCAGATTACTAAAAAAAATACTTTTTTTTTTATTTTTTAAAATAATTTGAATTTTTTTATTATATAATGGCATTTTATAACCATAACATCTCAAGTTTAAAAATAATGATTTTACTTTAATGAATTTAATTTTTGTGGTTTTACTTTTAAGAAATGAAAAATTGAAATATATTCATCTGTTTTTGAATATAGGTTCCTAGTTCCTAGAAGTGTTTTAAAGATAAACTTTTACTGGCAGTAAGGTCTCAGCTTTAATTCAAAACAAATTAAGAATTGTATTGTTAAAATAAACTGACCTTAAATAAATATTTCGATTAGAAAGCCTTTTTGTTAAAATATTCAAAAAAATTCTGCTTTTCAAGCGGTTTGTGAGAAGCAACGGTTATATAAGGTAACAGAAGGTAATTCGAGATGCAAAATTAAATTAAGTAGTTTTAAAATAGTTTAAAACTTTTGGATACTATAATAATTATGCTAAACAGATAAATGTTATGCCAACATCATACGATTGTTTAAATACATGAAATTTAATAACATTTCTAAACAAAAAGTAATAAATGAAAAGTTTAGTTTTGTAAAAGGTTACAGCTTTGCTTCGATAAAGAAAATAAATGCAAGTGGTATGAAAGCATACCAAAAATTCATGTTTTTTATTTTGAATGTAGTTCAATTACATAAGTTAATTAATGTTAAAAAAACTAGTGGTAATTGCTGTTAAAAAATTATTTCATTTTTAATGAAAAAAAAGGTTTTGAAATCACCAAATCTAAATAACTTAAACAATTAAACGCAATTAGACATTGTCTAGGTAAAAAATAATTATGATTTTTAGTATGTTTTTATAATGCTTTTAGAAAAAAAAGAAATTTCTAAAACATAAGTTAGAATATTTAGTTTAGAATTATAACAACATTTTTTATTTATTTTTATCAATGATCTTAAAATGACAGCAATTTATAACAAAAAAATTTTATAGTAAGCTAATCACTAAATTAATATCAGTTTAAGTTTAAAATATAAATAAATGAAATTGATTTAACAATCAATCAAAATAAAATTTTATTCAAATTTTTTCATTAGCATTTAAATTCTTCATTGTTGAAACAGTTATTAGCAAACCAAAGTGACCTCTTTTTTACATGGTTGTTGTCATAACACTTACGATAATAATAAACCGGAACGATTCGCAGCAAAATAAAAATAACTTTATGACGTAACGGTTTCAAAAAAGTATGTTTCTTATAAAATTTGCTAGTTTTTTGAATTCACCACTAGTTATTTTTAATCGTGTGTTTAAAATGACTGATAAAACATGCATGACAAAAAGTGAAACCAATTATCTTAATTATAGTTTAGAACAATAACCAATTAAAATTGACAGTTATTTAAATGAAACATTGTTTGGTTCTTTGTTATGTTTTTCTATAAAGTTATTCATAGAAATTTTACTTATGTGTGCTTAAAAATTAATTTAAAATCAAATTTCAATACTTCACGAGTTATTTAAAATTCTAAAGCGTGGTGTCTAGAGTTTTTGAGAAAGGTGAAAACTTTAATTTGCTTAGATTAAGCTTTAAAAGATCAAAACTCAGTATATAAAAATTAAAAAAAAAAAAGAAATTAAAGTAAACAACTCTGCTAGATCAAAGTAATTGGCACATAAAAGCACTAAAACCTGTTAATAAAAAAAAAACATTTATTACAGTGTTCTCACCGACTAACTTAAGAAATAAAATTTTACTTTAAAAACCCTAAATGACTTAGTCACATTCATATTAAGACAAAAATCAAAGGCTTGTTAGCAAATTACAAATGCTTTATGTTGCAATATTTTTAAAAATACGTCTTTACCAATTATTTTTTAACTCTTGGTTTCGCCAATTTTTCTTAAATCATGTTTTTATAAACCTGAAACTATGTATAAAATTGTTCATAATTTATCATTTTATACATAATTAAGAACGGAAACTGTTTTACAATATTTTTTTTTATCCTCGTTTAACTTTGAATTATGATATAATTTTTCAGACATGTGTTCATTAAAACAATTTCTATTGTTTAAGTTAGGTTAATAAGATTACAGAGATTTAAAAATTAATCATTAATGAACAAACTTATAAACACATACGTTAAGAATATATTAATTTGTTACTACATTGCAAATAATACATGGTTAAATGATTCGAAAATATAAAATTCGTTTTAACATTATTTTTTGAAATACAATAGAATACAATTGAGATACAATAAATCAAGATATTTTAAAATATAAATATGTAACTACAATTTAAAATATTTGGAAGAAAAAACTTTTATAAAAACACAAATTAAAACTATGGCATAGTTATTTAATATAAGTTTTTAAAACAAATTAGTTTGAACTTTTGAATCGATTATCGGGCAATTAAAAAAAACATACATTTTATAAATTCCGAAAATTCCCGAAGTCTCCCGAACTAATTCGAACAGTAAAACTTATTAAAAATCATTTTAAATAAATGTAACATTTAATTGAATGTAAGGCCAGTGAAAAGGAATTTACCATGAAAGAAATGCTAATGCCGAAGGCTCAATGCTTTTGAAACCCGTCGAATAACAGACAAGTTGCTGAAAAGAGAGAGAAAAAAAAGGTTATTCAAGCTTGCAAGCTCAAGTGAAAAAAGCACTGATTTGCTGCAAGTCAAGTTGCTGTGAGGCGATTTTAACAGCAACAACTTGTGAACTTAGACTTAATTTGATTTAATAACTATCATTTATTTTAAAAAGATATAATGAAGAAAATACGGTGGTATAATACTCAATAGTACAAACTAGTATAACAAGATATTTAAAAAAATCATTTGATTGTTTTATATACTTGATGACATAGACAAATTACAAACGAACATTGACTCTTTCCCGTACAAATTTAAATATTATAATCGTTATATAATTATCATCATTATATTACCAGTTATATTTTACAATTTAAAACTATTGCTAATAAATAACAGAGTGCAATATAGCTTCTTTTAACATTATATACTTATTATAGTATACTTATTTTAAGGCTTTTTTATTTTAAATTGTATGAGTAGTTTTCTATAATGTAAATGTCGAAAGTTTTAAAAATTGCTTAGTACATAAAAAATAAAGTGTTTTTCAAAATAAGTGAAAAGTTACTTAAACAGTTTGCTAAAAGTTTATAAACTTTAAACTTATTTAAAAACATTTATTTTACTTCAACCCACACTGTACTTAACAGAGTATTGTAATTTGCTTTATAAATTCTTTAAATTACGTGAAGCTTGGTCTACCCTCAAAATTAAAAATATAAGCTTTTCATAATATATATGCTTGTCTTGTTATAGAATAACCAAATATTAAATTGTTAACTATTAAGAATTTTTTTGTAAGTTTTCTTATTAAAAGTTTTAAAATCAAATCAACTTACCAACTATTTTTAGCATTTAGAAATCTATATGATAATAAAAGATTAGTAAATGCAAGTAGAACAATCTTCAACCACAAAATAAAGAGAATATCAGAAAGAGTTATTTAAATTTCGGTTCACATATAACTTAAATACAATAAAATGCAAATCACTACTTTATATATAGTTTTATTTTGTTTACTTCCAACGGATGAATAAAAGGTCGCAAACTATTTAAATTGAAAACTTTAAAAGTAAAAGACATGAGTAACAAAGCTAATAGGTGCGTAACTCAAGGCAAAAATTTAAAATATTTCTGTGTAAGCCGTGCTTTTTATAGCTAATCTGTACAATTATGAGTTGCTTTTACAAGAAAAAATCACATTGGAATAACAAAAATTTTACAATAAAATAAACGATCTTAATACTTATATTTCTAAAATTTATTAATAAACAAAGTTTTAAAGACACGCAAAAAATGATTTGTTTTGTTATAGCATAGCAGGATTTTAAGATAGATTTATCGTGCATACTTGAAATATTTCAGCAAAATGTAAACAAACGTTCAAATAATGGAATAACTAATAAAAAAGTAATCCACGAACAACTTTACGAAATAACGCATGTTCTTAACCTATATAGTAAGATAGTTCTTGATTTTGGTAAGTTTTGAATTAGTTACTTTTAACTCATCATTAGTTATAGTTTTAATAAGTTTTGCTTAACATAGTGGATAACAAATGGTTTTTAAACAACCGCAGTTGTGAAAACTAAAAAAAAACGAGTTTATAAAAGTAGTATTAAATATCAAAATTGATATTGTAAGTTACGAAAACTTAATGATATAATACTTACTATATAAGTATATTAACATAACTTTTTAATTGTTTCACCAATTTTTACTTTGGATAATAAGAAATGATCATTAAATATTATTATAAATTTTAAATAGCTTATAGATTGGTTTGAAACTTATATTGTTTTAAAATATAAAAAACTATTTGTTTTTATTATCTTTTTTTTTTTCAAAAACAGAAGAGTAAAAATTTCAATGCATGTAACTAATTCAATTAAATTATTACTTTAATTATAAATCAAACCTTTATAAACAAGTACTCACTTCCAAAAAATATAATTACTTATGATCTTATAAAAACACTTTGATTTAAGTTACTTTACAAAAATAAAATTCCGTGAATATAATCAATAGAGGTACACTCAGTGCAACCCAAGATATTTAAATTACCCTTTAAAAAGTGTAGATTATATCGTGTAAATAATAAACAGTGCTGCATTAAAAAGGTAACACGATTAAATTTTGAAAATTACAAAGTTTTGCACGCTTTACCTACGGTGTATTTGAACGCTTTATATTTAAAATTTTCAATGATACGGTTTTTAAAAGCATAAAAAACAAGTATATAAGAAAACATGACAAATTTTAAAAAATTTTAACAACTGTAAAAGTATTTTGAAATCCAGTTTTTGTAACGCTATTTTAGCGGCTTATAAATGTCAGTATATCATCTCTGGTATGATTTTTACTTTTTTAATTATAAATATTTTAGAATGTATCTTTATTCCTAAAAACACTGTTTTAATTTATAATGAATTTTTTGGTCTGTAAGTTAGCTTTATTCATTTTAGTAATTTATGTTATCGTAGTTCTAATTCTAAACCTATACTTATTTGTTTTGAATAAATTTTTAGCAGAGATAATTAAATTAATTAATTAGCTAAAGTAAATAACAAATTCTTATACTTGTTGTTGTTACTTACAAAGAAATAAAATTTTGCATTGTATTTTTTTTAATACAACTAAAAAATAAAATAAAGAGTTATGTGATAAACATATATTTTCAACACTTAATTATAATTTACATTAAGTAATTATTTTTTTCATATACTAAATAATTGTACAAAATATAAAAAGATTAGTTTCGAAAGATATTACTATAATTATCAAATTTTATTACCTCTTTCTAACTACTTCAAACAAAACATAAGCCTAAGTATAAATTAAAAAGCTAAACAGTATAATTACCTTAAAAGTTTACAAACTTTTCTAAAATGGTATGATTTTTGATAAGTTTAACTAGTCTTTTATTAAAAAAAGTTTAATTTGTGTTTATTAATAAACTATTAATTAGCAAATTTTGTATTATTTAATTTTTACTTTGTTTTAAAAAAAAAAAAATTCAGCTTTTATTATTAGAATTCAATTAAAATATATTTTAAATGGTTTACAATTGCAAAAATTTAAAGTTGTAAACAATAATTTGTAAAACTATATATCATTAGGAACAAAGTAGCATATAAAAGTTATGCACTTTTTGAAAAGCATACATTTTAAGTATTAATTAGTTAACAACAATAATTTTGTATTTAAAAACTTCTTTAAATAACGTTACAGATTAATTAATTATTTTTCACATAATGAAAAATTATTTTTAAACAAAAATATTAGTCCTGTTTTTGAAATATTTGTTGTTTAAAATGTAGTGATAGTCATTATTGTTGATATAGATATATTATATTTCGTCAGGTACATATTTATTTTTTTCCCTTTTTTTAGCTTGTATACAACATAAGCTTTTCACTCAGTAAATTTAGCAGTTTTTATAGTCAAAAAAAAAAAAATAAATAAAAACTGAAACACGAAATAAATTAGTTTATAGTTAAATAATAAACTTTTAAAGATTATTATTTTTTTTATTTAGTTTAAATAAAAAAAGTTAGTTTTCTTTTATTTCTTTTATTAAGATGAGACTTTTATAAAAAATCAAAGTGTTTCATACTTGTAAGAACTTAATAAAACTTATTTGATGTCCAGTTTTTTAATGTTGAGAAAAAAATGAAAGTAAAAAGTCTTTTTACATCAAAACTCTCATTTTCGGACTCTGAAAACTTGAAAGCTATTATTATATATGAACTCCTTATAAACGGTATCAACTCTGTGACCTTTTCGCATGACTCGTATTTAGATTTCAACATAATTCCTGTGATTATCATGCAAATAACTATTTATTATATCATGTTTATTTTCGTTCTCATTTTGAAAGTTTTACAAGAAAAGTTTTCTCAGTTCCTATTAGGGTGCTACTTTTAATATGCATGTACATTCCAAAACTATGACAATGTTATAAAGTATATATATTTCTTTAATTTTCTATAAGTTTTAAAACTTTAAAATGTTTATACTAATCAAAAATATCAATGTACAGCAATGATGCTTTCGAACATATTATTTAAAACTCAAAATGTTTTTACTTTTTCTTGTCTATCAGGGCTGAGCTGTATAATTTAATAAATACAATTACACACAATGTATAAACTATTAACACTTTAGTTGAAAAAGAAAATTTTAGTAATAACTTTAAATTTCTATAGTGTTACAGGGGGATTTAGACATATTAGAACCTTCTATAAAAAGTTACTATAAACAATAAATGAAAAATAAATAGACTTAATTTATATTATAAACTATTTGAAAAATTGCACCTCAATATATACTTCTTTTAAATGTAATTTTTTTATTTACACTAATGTGCACATCATGAGATAGATTAATACATGTCTACCTTCAAACTTAATAATAATTACATTAAAGAATTAAAATGAACATACATAAAAGAAATGTCATCAGTAGTGATATGAAAGGTAAAACTACAAATAATAATATTTTGTAGTTAAAATACTTTTTCCCTAAGCTTATTACTTTATGTCGATGAAAAACTTTTAGTAAACATTTATTTTACAAATTAGTCGGTATTTTTATAAGTAGTGTTATTTATAAATTATTTGACTGTAGTCTCATTTATTTTTAATTTCATTTTAAAGTTTATTTAAGTCTGTTAGACGTTAAAGTTTTATTTTTATTTAAAAAACGACGTAATGATCAGAAGAAAAAATGGTAATAGTATTAAACAAATAGAACATTGTTTCCGAAAATCAAAATGAAAGACAGATTGCCATTAATTTAATCATCAGTGAATAATGGCTTGATTTAGATTATTTATTTACGTCAAATAAAACCTCAAACTAATATTTTTCGCACAATTTAACCGACTTGCGGTTGATGTGTGCAGAAATGAAGTTAAACAGGTTAATATTTTTATATGTGAGAGATGAAAGGCAACAAATAGTTTATATTGATGAAAACACTTTTTTAGAATTATGTAATTGTTATTAAAACATTTGTAGCTTTTTGCAACTTCTGTGTGACTTCATCAAAACACTTAATGTTTGCCATCAAGAATTAAATACAAGTGAAGTTTTGACGCTTTTTTGAATACAAACGAAAAAAGTAAAAGCATAGCAAAGCATTTTTTAAGCTTCAAACAAATTTTAAACCTTGCCATAAAAAAAAAACATTAAAAAATTTATTTAATGTTTGTGAAGTATTAATTTATAGCGTTTTTTAGTTGAATTTTAATATAAATGCTAAACCAATAGTTTACTTTGAAGTTAAAAGTTCCTTTTTAAAAAAAGTTCGAACTGAAACTTACTTTTATAAGTCAGTTTTTTATAACTTTCACAAGAAATTTAATTTTTTTCAAATATATGTATTACTTTTTGTTTATTTAAAGTTTTGTTGAACATATGTATTTTTAACATTCAAAATATTTATCTATTTTTGTCTAAAGTAGGTTTACTTTCTTTAAAGAACTAATAAGTAAAAAACATTTACAAGTAAACTGAAAAAGTTTTAAATAATAAGGTTTAGTAATAAAACAAATACTGACACAAAATAATTTTAGTTTTATATAAAATTAAATCATGAGTAATAACAACAGGTCATACAAGGTCTTTATTGTTTATTTATATAATTATCCTAATCAATTGACGCATATAAGAAATAAAATGTTAATTAAATTTATTAGCGTTAATTAATTAGATAAGTGATGTTAACAGAAGTGATAAAGGTTAAAAAATCTAAAAAAAAACACCTTTACAATGTTACCAAGATTTTGATGATGTTTTTATTAGGTTATATTTTAAATTCAATCATTAATAAATAAACGTGACTTTCACTTAAACTTGTTTTTATATGTTAAACAAGTGTAAACGTTTTCCTTTTGGTATACAGAAAAAAAAATTATATTATTCAAATATTTGTATTTATTTATTTGAGAATCTTTACTAATTAAGCAAAAAAAATTACTAAATAAAATGTTTTTACACTTTTTATTCTTATAACAATTATAATATTATAGTGAGTACTAACTTAATTGTTATAAAGTTATTTTCTTATATTATAAACTTCACTGAGTTACATGTATTTTTAGCAGTCTAAGAATAAATAAAATTTTAAGCACATATAAGAGTTTCGAAAGATTAATTGGTTAAATATAAGTTTAGTTACTTCTTTCAAATCATAAAAGATACCTCACCAAGTTAGAATAAGTTTTTACAAAATTAGAAAAAAAATATATTATGTTTAAATATATATACTTAAGTAATTCTAAAGTTTTTATACTTTAAGTCTTCATTAAGTTATAAGATAGTAGTCATTAGGAACGTTAAGTAAATTAATTGAAAGTAAAATTAATTTGTTATAAAAAATGAGTATTATTAAGATTCAATATTGAAGTTTTGCTTAAAAAGTGCACGTGTTTATATATTTTACAAGACTCATTTAATGCACTTTTACCTTTAAAACAATTTTTACAATGCTATGTTAAGAAGCAGACACAAAAAAATACCGACAAGTTAATAGTTTTGAAAGAAGAAAATATCTTTTTAAGACAGACATAAAAAGTGTCCTGTTTTATTTGAACATATTCAAGTATTGTAAGTTTGTTTTGTAAGGAAGACGATTCAAGTTAATACGTGTGTTCTATAGAGCTGATTGTAATTAATTATTTATCCTAAAATAAACAAGAATAAATACATCGAATATTTTACTAAAATACAGCTTTAAAAAAATAGTCACACTTAAAGCATCTTTTCACTTTACAATTTACTCAAAACCTGACAAGGATTTTGTTAAACTGATAAAAACAAGCTTTTTTATATTTATCTAATGATATGACTTTATTGGATAAAGTGTCGTTATACGTCTGACTGTCACTCAAGTATGAAGTAATTATGCTCAGTAAATAGTCTAGACGAATCAACATAATATGTTGAAAATATGAGCTAAATTGTTTTTGTTTTGGGGATGCCTAAAACGCTGCATTTATTTTATTATCATAATTCAAGTTCAAGTTTTTACTTAATAGTAAGAGTTTATAGTTATTTAAGTTTAAGGACAATAATGCAATACTTGGATGATACTTAAAATTCTTGAATTCGTATAAATAAAATTGCAAAAGTTACCCGTCAACAAATCGATAAGCCTCACAATTCTTATTAATGTCAGTCAAATTTAAGGTAATACGGAAGTAATTTGAAAAAATATTATTCACAATTTAGCTCATATTAAGCTCATACTTTTATAAATTAGACGTAAACTTGCAAAAATTTACTTCAATTTTTTATATTAATAAGTTATAAATTTTAGTACAAAAATAAATTAAATTACTTAAACTTTACCAAGTCAAAACTTAAAAAGTTTATAATAGTATAGATTTACGAAAAATTATACTCTCGTAATTCTTTGGAGTACAAGTTGCTTACAAAATTTTGTGTTGTAAGATTTTCAAATATTAACAATTTTAAAAATATTAGAAAAATATTTAAAGATTTTTACCAGTACATACTTAACTTATGAATAATTTTAAAAATACATTTTTGACAATCATAACAAAAACTACTAAACGCTATCACATACTGCTTATAGTAAATAAATTTAAAAGTTGCAACACAAATTTTGCATTCAATATAATATTCGAATATTACTAAGAATAATATGAAAACCAAAATTTGATGTCATAAGAAAAATAAAACATATTTAATAAATAGTTAAAATAGTACTTCTTAAGTTAGTATATATACTGTTATCAATGGTAAATAATAATGTATTTTTTTCGATTTTAAAAGTAAAGGCAATAAAACTTGCTTTTAGTTATCTAGTAATACTTTTATTATTTAGTTGTTGTTAGATTCATTATCTTGGTATTTTTGATGTTATAACCTACTTTTACTACTTTTAAAATTAGTAAAAGTAAAGTTTGCTAGTTGTATATAACAAAGAAAGCAAAATATTTTTTTTTATTGTTATTTAAGTATTGTAAAATTATTAACGAGGTTGTGTTTCAACATTTTTATATAAAAAATTAAAATAATTGCAAACCACTCTTATTTTTTTATAAATTTATAAGTTTACTTTTTTAGGATTACATTCTACTCTGATTTTTTAAAACTGTTTATTATAAGTTAAAAAAGTTAATCAGTAGTACTAAAATTCTAACTAAAAGTAGACAACAATTACATTTAAAACTGTAGCATACAGTCAGTCATAGTTGAAGTTTAAACTTACTTATTTTATATAACTCAAAAAATAAAACATAAATACATTTCTTTTTATACGATTTTTGTTATAAAAAAAAAAGTTACACCTTCTTAACAACATCAACCTCAACAAAAAAAAAGTAATTTACGAGTTTTAAGTAACGTTGTTCAAAAAACAATGTCTGAAAGTTTTTATAGTTTAACTTGTTATTTATAAACATCTTTTAAGCAATTAAAAAAATTGTGTATAAATCAAGTTATAAATCAAAATATTTTGTAAAAAATTTTTACTGAAAAATGTTGTTGAAATCAAAGAAAATATTTTACAACTAAAAAAATGTTGAGAATTGTAATGAACTTTGATCTTATTAAACAATAATTATTAATTATATCGTTTGAAGAAAGTAATTAGGAAAAAAAATATTGCAGCTGTTTTAACAAAATAATAACTATTGATATGTACTATAATAAATAAAATAATAATAAAACGAAATTATATAAACAAAAATATTTCTAAGAACGATATTTACTATAAGTTTTAGAAAAAAC
The DNA here is from genome assembly GCF_965202585.1 of Thalia democratica. NCBI lineage: Eukaryota > Metazoa > Chordata > Thaliacea > Salpida > Salpidae > Thalia > Thalia democratica. Next base: position 70,511,859 of record NC_139169.1, on the reverse strand, counting down.
TCAAAATATATTTATGATGTCATCTAAAAAATGTTTTGTGAGGTAATTCTTCTATTCGTTTTAAACGAAACAATTAATATGATTTCAATCTTTAGAACGCTATTGAGACTTGCACCTATGATTTGTAAATTAATATCTTATTCAAAGTATTAGATTTTATGAATAAACAAACTTCGGAGATAAAAAAAAAACTTTGTAAACTAAAATACTAGATTTGAAAAAAAGTTCAAACTTGTCTTGAATGATTTTACAGAGTAGTTGATAAATAAATATAATCATTACCTTCTTCTGAAAATTCATTAAATTTTTACCTAAACTATTTGATATTAAGCTTATAGGGACGAGAAAACAGTAAAACTTTATATTTACTTTTTATACAGTTTAGTTTAGAACTTTTTTTAAACTGCAATGCTACTATATTTTTAAAAAATGCCATAAAAAAAATTATGATTTTATCATCATTTCTGTAAAGTTAAACAATACTTACCAGTGGTATCGCGTGGTCTTTTTGTTAGGGGGTGCTGCAGATTGACATTGTCAAATTAAAAAGTCTTCTAGTTTGAAATAATTAGATTCAAGTCATGACGAATTAGCAAACTTTTCAGAAAAATATTGCACATATTTGTTTAATTACATAACAAATAAAAATTTAAAAAACACATTATTCATACCTTTGTATATCATCATCTTCTCCTAACAACTATAGCTACTTTTATTTTTATTTATGTCCATGTAAGTTTCTGTATTTTCACAATTATAAATTTACTACATAAATTTTATGACTTATCTGACTAGAGGTAAAAAATAAAAATAAAATCCTGCAAGTAACTTAAAAAGACGATGTTGCCCCTGCTCGAGTTTTCCCTGCTCGATTTGTTCCTGCTCGAGTTGATCCTGTTTGAGTTTCGCCGGCTCGAGTTTTTCCTGCTCGAGTTTTCCTTGCTTGATTTGCTCCTGTTCGAGTTTTCCCTGCTCGAATTACCCCTGCTCGATTTTTTCCTGCTTGAATTTGCTCCTGCTCGAGTTTTCCCAGCTTGAATTGCTTCTGCTCGAGTTGCCCCATCTTGAGTTCTTCCTGCTCGAATTGCCTCTGCTTGAGTATTCCCTACTCGAGTTTCTTCTGTCAACTTGTCTTATTGTTCTTGCGCTGTAGTAAATTTTAAACAACGATCATAGTTTAACTCAAATGGTGCTGAAAGTTTATGCAGCTCCAGAATTCAAGTTTTTAACATTTTTTGTATTGAAAACTTGTAAACATTTAAGATGAAGCTGACACAGATTGAGCTTGCAGCTGCAAATTAACAAACATTTTGAATATCAAACACAAAAATTTGAAAATAACTTATTAAGCAGGGAAATTTACGACGTTCATGTACACATTTGGTTTTATTTATTGTACAACTTCATGATAATATAACTTTCTTGCTTTTTAGGCTAATACAAAATACTTTACATTATTTTAAAGCTTAATTCCTAAACTTTGAAATAAATTTACTTTGACATATTTTGGGGTTGTACAGCTGAAGCAGAGGCCCATTTAAAGAAGCGTGTTTAAAGGCTTAAACTCTGAAATCACAAAAAAAAAGCATGTTTTTTAATTTTTTTAGGTGGAGCTACAGCTCCAGCGTTCCACCCCATGGCGACACCCTTAATACTTACCACACCTTACTAGATTTTGTCCACATTAGGTAGTAAAAATATACAGGAATGTTATAAACTTTTATAAAACATTACATAAATATTAATATTAGTTCAATATGTAACAAACTATTTTATAATAAGTTGTATATTTCAAAAAAAAATTGGTAGACTTTTAATGCAGACTAATTTATTAAGTTAGTTTGAATTAATTTGATATATAATGCGTTTTTATAACCAAAATATCTTAAATTTTTTAAACTTACCTTAGGTTGTTTTAGTTTATATAAATAAAAAATAAAAATAATTTTAACCGATTTAGAATTAATCCGGATTCATACACTTTGCAAAAATAATCAAGTTAGATAGTTTAAGTAAAATAAGGTATTGTATTTTACATCAGAAACAATTGGAAACTTATTGTTGAAAATATTTCATCTATGCTATGTATGTATCAATCTTAAGTGAATTACTTGTCTGTGAAAACATTCAAAAACATTTTTTTTGTTAAATAATTTGTGTGATGCAGATATGAATATTTTTATATTACATTGCTGCCTTTTTGAAATAATTCAAATAAAATAATTTATGATATTAAATTGTCGGTCTAATTTACTTTCCAAAATAATTCGTAGTATTTCGGTTCTAAATTTACTTTATAAACATACTAAAAATCATAAATTGAAATAAACTATACAAGGAAAGTTATATTTATTTGTTGAAATTCTTTGCAATTATCTGATTTATAAACAAATATTTTTTTTTTAACTATGCTTATATTTACATATAATTATATTAGTTACTTACTTGTTATTAGCTTATAATATTTAACTTTATTACAATTTAACTCATATTCCCTATATGTATTAACGAGCAAAGTTTTAAAGACCTTGAAAATTGATTTTTTTGTGACAGTAAAGCAAAATTTTAAGGTAGATCTTTTGTGCATACTTGAGATATTTTGGCGAAAATGTGAACAAATGTTTGAATAATTGCATGACTAATAAAAAAGTAAGACACGGACAACTGTTACGAAGTATTACCTGCTTTTAACCTATATAGTGAAATAAATATAAATTTTAACAGGTTTTGCTTAAAATAGTGGATTACAAATGGTAAAAAAAAAAACAGTTATTGTTACTATGACAACAAAACGAGTTTATAAAAGTTGTATGAAATATTAAGATTAATGAAGTAAGTCATGAAGACTTTGTAATGTAATACCTACTATAATAGAATATTAAGATAACTTTTACTGGTTTCAGCTGTTTTTACTTTGGATAATAAAAAGTTTTCATTAAATACTATTATTCTTTTTTAATAGTTTTTAAGGTGGTTTAATTCAAATATTATTTCAAATTTGCAATTTTACGAATTTTAAAATTATTCTAAATTGTATATATATGTTTTTTATCAATTTTTTGAAACTGATTAGTAAAAATATAAACCTGTGTAATTTATACAGTTTAATTACTACTTTAAGTAACAAATAGATATTTATAAATATGTACTTAATTCCAAACACATAAAGTTATTTAGATCTTATAAAAAAACAATGATTTAAGTTGTTCTAAATTAAATAGATTATAATGATCTTATGAGTTATATCTAAAAAAGGTACATTAAATGCATACTAAGATTTCTAGATTACCCTTAAAAAAGTGTAGATTAAATCATGTAAATAATAAACAGTGTTGCATTATAAAGGTAATAAGATAAAATTTTGATAATTACAAAGTTTTGCACGCTATACACACGGTTGTATTTGTAGGCATTAGAATTTAAATTTTCAATGATACGCTTTTAAAAGAACAGAAAACAAGTAAATAAGAGTACATGACAATTTTTCAGATATTTCAACAACAATGAAAGTATTTTGAAGTAGAGTTTTTGTAAACGCTATTTAAGCAGCTTATAAACGTCAGTACATTAAATCATGTATAACTTCAACTATTTTAAATTTTAAAAAATTACAATGTACTTTAATTTCTAAAGACACTGTTTTAATCTATAATATTTTTTTTTTGGTATGTAAATTAGCTTTATTTGTACATATTATGTAATTTATGTTTTCGTAGTTCTAATTCTAGACCTATACTTATTTGTTTTGACAAAATTTTTGGTATTAGTAAATAAACTTACTATGTAGCTAAAATTAATAATAAATTCTTACACCTACTGTTGTTTTTCTAAAAGAAATAAAGTTTTTAAATTTAACTATATTTTAATCCTATAAAAAAAAACAACAATTTTTGTGATAAACATATATTTTCATCATTTGAATATATCTTAAATCAACAATTTTTTATTTTGATGTCTTTTTAATTGTACAAATTGTCAATAGATTAGTTTTAAAGGGTATTAAAACAACAATAAAAGTTTATAATCTGCTTTTAACTAGTTTTAAACAAAATATAAGACTTCGTATTAATGAGAAAGTTAAACAGCATAGAAATCTTCAAACTTTTTTTTAACTAGTGTGCTTTTTGATAAGTTTAACTAATCTTTAGTATTAACTTAATATTAAAATAGTTGGATTTTTTTTATTTAGAAAACTATCACTTTGCAGATTTTATTTAATTTTTTAGTTCTTAGTTTGCATTTTAAAGATAATCTTTTAGTTTTTATAATTACAATCAAACTTCAAAATATTAAGAATGTTTCACAATTGAAAAATTTAATTTAAGTTGTAAACAAAAATTTGTAAGGCTATATATTTACAAGAACAAAGTAGCATTTAATAATTAGTTGTTTGCTTTTTTTGAGAAGCGTACATTTTAATTAAACAACAATGATGTTTTTTTTTTCAATTCTTAAAATGACATTAAAGATTAATTACTTGTTTTTCACTGAATCAAAAGTTATTTTTAAACAGAAAACAATCTTGTTTTTGAAATATTTTGTAGTTTAAAATGTACTAATACTCATTATTGTTTTCTTTAACTTTTCTTTTTATAATTTGTTTATAAAAGGTCTTTACTCAGTAAATTAAGCAGCTTTTTTTATTTAACCAAAACATTTACATACAAAATAAAACAAGAAATAAATGAACTTAAAATTAAATATTAACCTTTAAAAAAGTAGTATAACTTTATCTTAATTTAAGATATAAAAGTATTCTTTTCCTTCTACTTCTTTCATTATAGTAAGACATATATTTAAATTCAATTGTTACGCACTATTAAGATCTTAATAAAAACTTAATTAATGTACAGTTTTTTAATGTTCATAAAAAATGAAAGTAACATTTTTTTCTACACCGAAATTCTCAATTTTGGACTCTGAAACATTGAAAGATATTATCATAAATAAACTTTTTATAAATAGTATCAACTCTGTGACTTTGTCACTAGACTCGTATTCAGAGTTCAAACTGCTTCTTGTGTTTCTCATGAAACAACTACTTATTATATTGTATTTTTGGTTTTTATTTTTGAAAATTTTACTAAAAAAAATTCTCAGTTTCACATCAAGTGCTATTGTTTAATGTATATAATCATTTCAAAATAATGATAATATTATAATGTTTAAATTATCTTATTTTCCCTATGTTATAAAACTTTTAAAATATATATATTAATAAAATTATCAATGTACAGCAGTGATGCTTTCAAAGATATTGATTAAAACTAAAATATTTTTACTTTTTTTGTCTTTTTGGGTTAAGCAATTTCATTTTATAAATACACCTATACACAATGTGTAAACTATTAACACTTTAGTTGAAAGAAAAAAAGTTGTAATAATTTCATCATTTTATAGTGTTACATGGGATTTCGACATAGTAAAATCTTATACAAGTAAAACGTTATATTATTACAGCATTTTGTTTCGGTTTAAAAATATTGTCCTCAATAAAAATTACATACAACCTTAGTTTTGATCTCAAAACTGTACTTAAACCGAATCAATTTTGATGAAAAGTACTAAAAACATAAAACTCTAAAACTAATAGAGTTTTTTTGCTCTATTAAAAAATATCTTAAAAATTTATTTAAAAACATAAAACAAATTTCTAAACTTTTAATTTTAAATGTAATTGTTTAAATTTACGTTTAAAGTGTATTTAATTGATTAGTCGGTATTTTTTATAAACAGTATAGTCTATAAGTTATTTGTTAATTGTCTATTTGTTTTTTATATTGTTTATACATTTCAGTTTAATCTGTAAGACATTAAAGATTAGTTTTAGTTTTTTAAATCAAATAATGGACAGAAAAAACAAAATGGTAATCATATTAAACAAATAGAACATTGTTGCCGAAAATAAATATAAAAGACAGGTTGCATTGAACTTAATCTTAAGTGAATTATAGCTTGATTTAAATTATTTATTTACGTCAAATAAAACCTCAAGCTAATATTTTTCACACAATTTAACCGACTTGCGATTGATGTGCATAGAAATTTAGTTACACAGGTTAATATTTTTATATGAAAGAGATGAAAGGCAACAAATAGTTTATATTGATGAAAACACTCATTCTGAATTACGTAATTGTTATTAAAACATTTGTAGCTTTCTACAACATTTGTGAATTTTTATCAAACCACTTGAAGTTTGCCATCATCAATTAAATACAAGTGAATTTTTGACATTTTCTAAAAACCAGCGAAAAATAAAAGCATAGCAGAGCATTATCTAAGTTATAAATTAATTTCAAAACTTATCATAAAAACACATATTAAAAAGTTTGTTTAATTTCATGAAATGTTAGTTCTTTTTCAATTTTTTGCGTTGTTAACTTAAATATTAATATAAATCCATACCGATAATTTACTTTAAAATTGAAGTTTCACTTCATTTAAAATTTTAGAACTGAATTTTACTTTTTTAAGGCAGTTTTCTATAACTTTAACAAAAAATTGAACTATTTTGATTCTACGTGTTGTATTTTGTATAGTTAAATTTGTTAAGCATATGTATTTTTTAAAATTCAATAATGTTATCATTTTTCGTGTATGGGTGTTTTAATTTTACAAAAAGAACTTATATCATTGAAAAAAAATTTATAAGAGAAGTAAAAAAGCTAAAAATAATAAGGTTTAATAAAAAATATCTTGACAATTTTTTTTTTCTATTTTATATAAAATTAAATCATGAGTAGTACCATAGGTCAAACAAGGTTTTTATTGTTTATTTTTACAATCATCCTAATAATCTGACGCATATAATAAATAAAAATTTAATTAAGTTTATTAGCGTTAATCAAATAGATAAACGATGTTAAGAGAAGTAATAACTGCTAAAAAATCTTAAGCAAACACCTTTATAATTTTATCAAGATTTTGATGATTTTTTATTAGGTTATATTTTTAATTCTATCATAAATAAATAAACGTGACTTTCACTAGAACTCGTTTTTGGATTTAAACAAGTGTAAAAGTTTTCTATTTGTCATAGAAAAATAAAAACTAATATTATTCGAATATATTTATTTATGTTCAAATGGTTTTTTTTTAAGATCTTTAGCAATTAAGTAAGATAAGTTACTAAATAAAATATTATTATACTTTTTAATATCACAGTATTTATAATATTATTTTGAGTACTAACTAAGTTGTTAAACTTTTTTTTTTATTAAAAATTGCACTAAGTAACATGTGTTTTTAGCGGTATAAGAATAATAAAAATTTTAAGAACAGATAAGATTTTTAAAAGATTAATCGGTTTTTAATAAGTTTTGTTACTTATTTTAATGCATTAAAGACACCTGGACAAGTTATAACTAGTTTTTACAAAAATAAAAAAAAGATTCTTAAATATATATACTTAAGTAATTCTACACTTTCTACACTTTAAATCTTAATTAGGTTTTAAGATATGAGTCATTAAGAATGCTAAGTAAATATTTTAGTTGAAAGTAAAATTAAAAAAAGGTTATAAAAAAAAAGAGGTGATACAGTATTTATGTTTTGCTTAAAAATGTCCTTGTTAAACTATTCTACAGAACTCATTTAATACATTTTTAAATTTAAAACAATTTTTACAATGCTATCTTAATAAGCAGACACAAACAAAATACAGACAACTTAGTGTTTTTGAAAAGCAAACATATATATTTTCTAAAATATCTATTATAAAATATTCTATAAATATCTGATTGTATTTGAACATATTTTAGTTTGTTCTATAAGAAAGACAATTCAAGTCAATGCGTGTTTTCTATATAGCTTTTAATAATAAATTATTCATCCTAAATTGAATAAAAATAACTATAGCAAACAAGCTGTTTTTTAATGAGGTTTTTTAAAGTAAATGTTTACTAAACTACAGTTTTTACGTAGTTTTAAAATAAGCAGCTATTTTAAAAAATATTTCCACTTTACAAATAACTTAAAACTTGAAAAATATTTTGTAAAACTAATAAAAGTGTGCTATTTTTACATAAATGCAATGATGAAAATTTATTCTATAAAGTGTCGTTAAACGTCTATCTGTCAGTCAAGTATAAAATAATTATGCTCAACAAAGAGTCTAGAAGCATCAGTATAAATTTTAGAAAATAGGCGCTAAATTGTTTTTATTTAGTGATGGCTAAAACGCTGCACTTATTTTATTATTATAGTTAAAGTTCAAGTTTTTACTTAATAGTAAACAGTTTATACTTACTTATATAGTTTACTTAAATTTAACGACAATAATGCAATACTTGAATGATACTTGAAATTCTTTAATTTGTGCAAGTAAAAGTGCAAAAGTTACCCGTCAACAAATCTATAAGCCTCACAATTCTTATTAATGTCAGTCAAATTTAGGGTAATACGGAAGTAATTTAAAGAAATATTATTAACAACTTAGCTCAAATTCAGCTCATATTTTTACAAATTAGACGTAAACTTGCAGAAATTTACTTAAATTTTCAATTTTAATAAGTAAAAAATTTTAATACGAAAATAAAATAAATATTTAAACTTTACCGAGTCAAAACTTAAGAAATAAAAGTTTATAACAGTAAAGATTTACGAAAAATTATATTCTCGTAATTCTTTGGAGTACTTGTTGCTTAAAAAATTTTGTGTTGTATGATTTTCAAAAGTTATTAATTTTAAAAAAATCTTAAAAAATTTTGAAGATTTTTACAACTACATACTTGACTTATGAATAACTTTGAAAATACATTTTTGACAATTATAACAAAAAACTACTTAACGCTATCACAATAAAAAATACTGCTTATTTAGAAGTTGCAACGCAATTATTTTTTTTAATATAACATTCGAAATTTAGTTAGGATAATAATGGAAACAAAGTTTGATGTCATAAGTAAAATAAAACATATTTAATAAATAGTTAAAAAAGTACTTTTTAATTTAGTATAAATATTGTTTTCAATAGTAAAATAATAATATATTTTGTTCGATTTTAGAAGTAAAGGCACTAAAAACTTGCTTTTAGTTATCTAGTAACAATTTTGTTATTTAGTTGTTGTTAGATTCATTATCTTAGTATTTTTGATGTTTTAAGCTATTTTTTACTACTTTTTAAATTAGTAAAATAATGTTGCTAGTTGTATATAACAAAGCAAAACAATCGTTTTTATATTGTTATTTAAGTAAAGTAAAATTGTTAACAAGCTTGTGTTTCTACAATTTCATATAAAAAATGAAAATAATTGGGAACCACTTTTAGTTTTTTTATAAATTTAAAATTTTACTTTTTTTAGGATTACATTATACTCTGATGTATTTAAAACTGTTTATTACAAGTTAAAATTTGTTAATCAGTAATACTAAAATTCTAACTAAAAGTATGACAAAAAATACATTTATTACTATAGTATACAATCAGTCTACTTATAGTTAAAGTTTAAACTTCCTAATTTTTATAACTTATAAAAACATAAAAAAAGTTTTTTATACGATTTTGTTATATTACAAAAAGTTACACACTCTTAACAACATCAACCTCAACAAAATACACTATTTGCGAGTTTTAAGTAATATTGTTCAAAAAAAAATGTCTAAAGGTTTTTATAGTTTAACTTGTTTATTTAAAAGCATCTTTTAAACAGTTCAATAAATTGTATTTAAATCAAGTTATACAAAATCAAAAAACGTTGTAAAAAATTTTTACTGCAAAATGTTGTTAAAATCAAAGAAATCTTTTACAATTTAAAAAATGTTGAGAGTTGTATTGAACTTTGATCTTATTAAATAATATTTTTATATTTTTTTTAAAAAGTAGTAAAGAACAAAATAATACAGCTGTTTAACAAAGTAATAGTTATTGATATGTAATATATTAAATAAAATAATAATAAAACAAAATTATACAAAAAAAAAAAAATCTGAGAACGGTATTTAATATACGTAAAAAGAAACTCAAAATATATTTATGATGTCATCTAAAAAATGTTTTGTGAGGTAAGTTTTTCTTCAATTTGTTTTACACGAAACAATTGTTATGATTCAATCTCTAGTACGCTATTGAGTTTCAAACCTATGATTTGAAAAATAATATTTTATTAAAAGTATACATTTTATAAATAAACAAACTTCAGCGATCAAAAAAAAACATTGTTAATTAAAATACTAGGCTTGAAAAAAAAACTAAACTTGTCTTGAATGTTTTTACAGAGTAGATGATAAATAAAGATAATCATTATTTTCTTCTGAAAATTTATTATATTTTTACCTAAACTATTTAATGTTAAGTTTATAGGGATGAGAAAACAGTGAAACTTTTCATTTACTTTTTAGACAGTTTAGGTTAGAAAATTTCTTTAAACTGAAATGCTTCTTTGTTTTTTTTAAGTGCCAAATAAATAATTATGATTCTATGATCATTTCCGTAAAGTTCAATAATACTTACCACACCTTACTAGATTTAATCCACAATGGGTAGTAAAACTATACAGGAATATTATAAACTTTATAAAACATTACATAACTATTAAGATTAGTTCAATATGTAACAAACCGTTTTATAATAGTATTGTATTTTTCAAAAAAAAAGATTGGTAGACTTTTAATGCAGATTAATTTTTTAAGTTAGTTTCAATTCATATGATAAATAATTCGTTTTTATAACCACAATATCTAAAGGTTTTAAACCTATGTTATGTGGTTTTACTTGATAGAAACAAGAACAAAAATAAATTTAACCGATTTGGAATTAATCGGGATTTATACACGTTGCAAAAATTATCAAGTTAGATAGTTAAAGTGAAGTAAGGTATGTTTCAGAAATAATTGGAAACTTATTGTTGAAAATAGTTCATCTATGATATATATATCGATCGTGGGTAAAATACTTGTATGTGAAAATATTCAAAAACATTATTTTTGTTAAGTGGTTTGTGTGAGGCAGGGGTTAACAAGGTAACATAATGAATTGAAATGAAGTAATTTAAGATGCAAAAATTAAATTAAATAGATTTAAAACTTGTTTTAAACTATCGGATGTTGTAATAATTAGTCTAATAAGATGAAATTTACGCCAACATCGTATAATTGTTTAAATGCATGAAATCCAATAACAACCCACAATAAAATGTTAAATGTAGTTTAAAGGTAAAAAGTTTAAGCTTTAGTTTGATAAACTAAACTAATGCAAGTAAAATAAATTACATGCCAAAAGCTTATGTATTTTTAAATTGTAATAAAGGTAAATATCATAAGCTATTAACAAGTAAGTAACTAATATAAATATATGTAAATATAAACTTTGTTAAAAACAAAACAAAGTATTTGTTTATAAATCAGATAATTGCAAACAATTTCAACAAGTAAAAATAACTTTCCCTAGTATAGTTTAATCAAGTTTATGATTTTAAGTATGATTATAAAGTAATTATAGAAACGAAATACTACGAATTATTTTGGAAAGTAAATTAGACCAACAAAATAATATCATAAATTATTTTATCTGATTTATTTTGAAAGACAGCAATTTAATATAAGAATATTTATAGCATAGTAAATTTTTCCTTAATTTAGTATTATTTTTTTTTAAATTAACGAAACTGCTTCACTAATCGATCAAAATAAAGTTTTATATAAATTATTTTATTAGCATTTAAATTCTTCATTGTTGAAACAGTTATTAGTAAACCAAAATGACCTCTTTTTTACATGGTGGTTGTCATAACACTCACGATAATAATAAACCGGAACGATTTGCAGCAAAATAAAAATATCTTTATGATGTAATCTTTTTAAAAAGTATGTTTTTTATAAAATTTGCTAGTTTTTTGGTTTCACCACTTATTGTATTAAAATGTGTTTTTTAAAACAACTGATGGAACACTCGTGAAAATGAGTAGATGTGATTGTTTTAATTGTGGTTTAGAACAATAACCTATAATCGTTAATTATTATTTTAAATGAAACAATTTTCTGTTGTCTCTTCTGTTTTTCTGTAAAGTTCATAGAAATTAGGGTTGTTGTATAGTATTAAATAAATTTTAACACTTGGTAAAACAATTTCAAAAAATTAAAGCAGAATACTTAAGTGTTTTGCGATAAGTATTTAAGTTTTAAGTACACGATACAGAAATAAATCTAAAAAATGAAAAACAAAAACATAGAAGTACACAATTTTGCTAGATAAAAGCAGTACAACTTGTTTATCAAATAAAAAAACTTTATACTCAAATGTTTTCAGAAAAAACGTTAACAGGTAAGTGTGCTTCAAAAAAAAACATTTAAAACCACAGATGACCTAGATACAATCTTAAAATATTATAAATAAAGAGCTTGTTAGCAAAAAAACATATTCTATGTGTCGTAATATTCATAAAATTACGGTTTTGTAAAGTCTGCTAGTTCTTTTCATTTGATTCCTTCACCTTTTATTAAATCATGTTTTTAAATAACGGTTGAAGTAAGAAACATATCAAGTAGAAAAAATTGTTTAATGAATGAATAAGAACAAAAATTTTTATGTTACAACTTTTTTAAAGGTTAACTGGTAATAAGGTTTTCTTAAAGTTTAAAAGGTACGTTAATTTTGTGTTTTTCTAAAGATATTTTACGATCCATTAAACGAGTAAAAATATTTTTTAAAGAATTCAATAATTTTAAAAAGACCATACGCTTAGCTTAAGTAGATTTATTGTTTTTAACTAAATTTAAAAAAACTTTTACAAACTATTTTAGGAAAGCAAACGAAAATGTTACTTTGAACGAGAAGTTATCTTATTTATTAGTTTTAAAATAGTTAATACAAAACGCAGTAAAAACTGTTTGTTTAGTTTATACTATTGCTTGATTGATATTTTTCATATATTATTCAAATGATCTGGCTTATCTATTAAAATTGCTTTAATAAAATTTTAAATTATAATAAAAATCATTGATAACCTAGGTAAAACTAAAAAAAAAACATTTAAATAAATTGATAATAAACTATGCAAAACCAATTTGTTGAAATGAATTACTCCGATACTACTTTATCGACATCAGCTTAAAGTAGACATCAAAATAATATCATTTATTTTCATCAAAAGTTAGTTTACTCTTAAGCCCCTTTATAAGCCATGTGTTTAAAAATGCCTAACTTTTTATAAAGTCAATACAAACAAATGATTTTTTGTAATTGTACTTTTCGTTATATTTCACAACATTATACACAATTACTTAACAAATTTTAATCAGTTTGTTGAATGTAAAAAAAACGACTTAAATTCATATAAAACAAAGACATTAAAATTTAAACAATATTTACTTTAGGTTTACCTCAGGTCGAACTGAGTTACATATTGCCTTTAAAAATTTGCTTCCTGCAAATTCACTTCCGTTTCCAAAGGTAAATTCTGCAGAAAAAATAAAGTTTTGTAAAAACTAGTCTTTTCAATTTGCAATAAACTATTTATAGAGTTTAAAACCTACAATGCGTAAAACTTAACTAAACTAATTGTTTGTTTTTGGACATTTGGCTTTATTTGGTTGCTTGTTTTTTCATTAATAGAGAAAAGTTTAGATCCGATATTTAAATTGTTAAAATACAATTTTTTCTTCTCGTATAGTTTAAAATTATATTCATACAATTTTATAGACATGTGTTCATTGTATCAAATTCTGTCATGTAAATTGGGTTAGTTAGATTTTAGAGATTTAAAAGTCAATCATAGAGGAGCCAAATTATAATACCAAACGTTAAAATTATACTAATTTGTTACTGTTTTTGCATAGAATACAATAGGTTGAGTGATTAAAATAATTTATAATTATTTTTTGAAATACAATAAAATACATTTTAGATACAACAAATAAAGATTTTTTATTCGAACATTTAAATATTATCATACTATTCGAAATATAATGTTAATCAAAGTTTAAAAAGTATTTAGAAAAATAGGGCTTATCTATTTATAAAAGTTTTTAAAACAAATTAGTTTAAACTTTTTTATCGATTATGGGCGATAAAAAAAAACAAACATTTAATATTAAAGTTTTATGAACTCTATTAGAATAGTTTGCCAGAATAAGAACAGTAAAACATATTAAAACCAATATAATTGAATGTAACACTTAAGTAAATGTGAGGCCAGTGAAAAGGAATTTACCATGAAAGAAATGCTAATGCCGAAGGCTCATTGCTTTCGAAACCTGTCGAATAAAAGACAAGTTGCTGAAAAGAGAAAAAAAAAGGTTATTCACGCTGATAAGTTTCAAGTGAAAAAACACTAATTTGCTGCAAGTCAAGTTGTTGTGAGGCGATATTTAACAGTAACATAATAACATTAACGTGTGAACTATATGGAGCTTCATTTAGTTTTTTATAAGATTATCATTTATCTTTTAAAATGAAGAAAAAAGGGTAGTGTAACACTTTATAATACAACTTTGTATAACAAGATATTCGTAAAAATCATTTGATCCCTTATCTACTTGATGGCATAGAAAAATAAAAAAAAACGATCACTGACTCTTTCCCGTACTAATTTAAATATTATAGTATTTATTTAATTATCATCCTTATATAACCAGTTATATTTCAGAATTTAAAGTTATTGCTGATCAAAAAAAGAGTGCAATAAAGCTACTGTTAATAATTGAGTATACGAGTAGCATTATATAATTAAAAACTTGAAAGTTTAAAAAAAGTTTAGTACATAAAATTAATTGTTTTTCAAAATAAGTAAAAAAGTACTTAGACAGTTTGCAAAAAATTTAGAAAATTTAAACTTATTAAAATACATTTATTTTACTACAACCCACACTGTACTTAGCAGAGTATTGGAATTTTCCTTATAGATTCTTTGAATTGCGTGAAGCTTAATTTACCTTAAAAATTTAAAAGTTTGAGCTTTTTATAATTACTATGCTTGTTATGTTATCTAATGATCAAATATTAAATTGTTAACTAATAAGAAAAATACTTTGAGAGTATTCAAACTATTTTAATTAAAGATTTTGAAAATCAAAGTCATGAGTAACAAAGCTAATAGATGCGTATCTCGAGGCAAAAATTGACAATATTTCTTTGTAAGCTGTGCTTTTCGTAGCCAATCTATATAATTTATAAGTTTTTTTAATGAAAAAATCACAGTGGAGAAAATAAAATCTTAACACTCATACTCACTAAATATATTAATAAGCAAAGTTTTAAAGACATTCAAAATTTGAATTTTTTTGTGACAGTATAGCAAGATTTCAACATAGATTTATCGTGCATACTTGAGTTATTTTGGCGAAAATGTAAACAAACGTTTAAATAATGGCATGACTATAAAAAAGTTTGCCACAAACAACTGTTAAGAAATAATGCATGTTCTTAACCTATATAGTAACATAAACATAAATTTTTAATCGGTTTTGCTTAAAATTTTGGATTCGAAATGGTTTAAAAAAAAACACAATAATTGTTAGTATTATTAAGAACAAAACAAGTTTATAAAAGTTGTATCAAATATTAAGATTGATGAAGTAAGTCATGAAACCTTTGTGATGTAATACCTACTATAATAGAATATTGAGATAAATTTTACTGGTTTCAGCTATTTTTACTTTGGATAATCAAAAGTTTTAATTAAATATTATTATTTTTTGTTAATAATTTTTAAGGTGCCTAAAACCATTATTATTTTAAATTTGCAATTTAAAGAGTTTTTTAACTGTTCTAAAACCGTATATTTATGTTTTCTATTAATTTTTTTTTAAATTTAATAATAAAAATATTAATGTCTGTAATTTATACAATTAAATAACTACTTTAAGTAACAAATAGATATTTATAAATATGTAATTAATTCTAAACACATAAAGTTACTTAGATCTTATGAAAAACAATCTAAGTTATTTTAAATTATGTAGATTATAATGATCTTATGAGTAATATCTAAAATAGATACAATCAGCGCATATAATCAAGTTATCCTTTAAAAAGAGTAGATTAAATCGTGTAAATAATAAACAGTGCTGCATTAAAAAAGGTTATACGATTGAATTTTGATAATCACAAAGTTTTGCACGCTATACCTTTGGTGTATTTGTATGCTTTAGAATTTAAATTTCCAATAATACGCTTTTAAAAGCACAGAAAACAAGTAAATAAGAGTAAATGACAATTTTTCGGATTTTCAACGACAATGAAAGTATTTTGAAGTAGAGGTTTTGTAAACAATAATTTAGCAGCATATAAATGTCGGTACATCAAATCATGTATAATTTCAAATAATTCAAATTTAAAAAAAAGTTTTAATGTATTTATACTCCCCAAACACACTGTTTTAATTTATAATGAATTTTTTTAATCTGTAAGTTAGCTTTATTCATTTTATGTAATTTATGTTTTTGTAGTTCTAATTGTAGACCTACACTTATTTGTTTTGGTTAAATATTTGGTATAAGTAAATAAACTTACTTATTAGCTAAAATTAATAATAAATTATTATACTTGTTGGTATTTTTTTTAAGAAATAAAGTTTTTAAATGTAACTTTATTTTAATCTCCTAAAAAAACAACGATTTTTTGTGAAAAACATATATTTTCATCATTTAAAAATATCTTACAAGAAGAATGTTTCATTTTGGCATACTTTTAATTGTACAAAATATCAATAGATTAGTTTTAAAAGATAAAAAATAACAATATAAGTTTATAATCTACTTTTAACTATTTCAAAATAAAATAAAGCTTATGTTTAAATTAGAAAGCTCAGAAATACCCTTAAATTTTTCTTAATTGGTATGCTTCATGATAAGTTTAACTAACCTTTAGTAATAGAAAAGTTCAATTTTTCTTATTAAAAAAGTATCACTTTGCTGATTTTATCTTATTTTTCAATTCTTACTTTGCATTTTAAAAATAATCTTTTAGCTTTTATTATTACAATCAAACTTCAAAATATTTAAAATGTTTCACAATTGAAAAAATTTAAAGATGTAAACGAAAATTTGTTAAACTATATACTAACAAGAACAAAGTAGTATTTGAAACGTAACAGTTTGCACTTTTTAAAAAGCATAAATTTTAATTTAACTACAATAATTTTTTTCTTAAAAAGATTCTTAAAATGACGTTACAGATTAATTGCTTGTTTTTCACATAATCAAAAGTTATCTTTAAACAGAAAAAAAATCCTGTTTTTGAAATATTTTGTTGTTTAAAATGCAATAATAGTCATTGTTGTAAGTATAAATTAATTAAATAATATTGTCAGGTACGTAAATACTTTGCTTACTTAATTATATATAAACTCCTTATTAACGGTATCAACTCTTTGATCTTTTCACTAGACTCGTATTCAGAGTTCGATTTGCTTTCTGTGACTCTCATGCAACAGCTACTTATTATATCATGTTTATTTTTGTTCCCATTTTGAAAGTTTTACCTATAAAAGTTTTCTCAGTTTTCTCAGTTTTCTCATCAAGTTCTATTATTTAAAGCACATGGACTTTCCAAAATTATGACAGTATTATAAAGTATATATATAAATATTTCAATTTTCCCTAAATAATAAAAATTTTAAAATGTTTATAATAATAACATATGTTAATGTAAAGCAGTTATGAATTCAAGCACATTAATTAAACTCAAAATAACTTTTAACTTATAACATTTTTTTGTCTGTCAGTGTATAGCTATTTCATTTTATTAACACACTTATACACATTGTGAAAACTGTAAACATTTTTGCAAAGAAACAAAATATTTATAATTTTTTATTTATAGAGTGTTAAAGGAGAATTTAGACATAGTAAAACCATATAATTGAAAAAATTAATGAAAAACAGCGTTTTGTGTTGGTTTAAAAATATTGCCCTTAATTAATTTTTCATACATGTTTAGTTTTTAGCTCACAACTGTAGTTAAACGAAAATGGTTTTGATGAAAAACAACAAAAGCATAAAACTCTAAAACTAGTAAAACTTCTTTCTCTTTCCAAAATATAACTTAAAAAATGGATTCTAAAAAATAAAATCAAAAAAGTTCTAAACCTTATCTTTTAAAAAAGTACAATTGTTATCTAAGTACATACATAGTTTTGATTAAATACTAAACTAAAAAAAAAAAAGATTAAAACCCTCTTTTCACTTTATAATAGTAGTTCACAAGAGTAACAAAAGCTATGCACAGTATGGAATTTTTTTTTATAAACATTAAGCTGTAAAACATATACAAAATTGTTATTGTTATTAAGAATCACTGTTTACTGTATTTTTTGTTAGTATTAGGTTCAGAATAATGTTTATTAATGGAATAAGACAATTTTTATATTATAATTTGTGTTTATTTAAAAGGTTGCACCTCAGTATATACTTATTTAGAGCAATTTGTTTCTATTACAACTAATGTGCACACCAGGAGACCAATCTACCTTCAAACTTAATCATAATTACATTTAGCTTTCAAAATAAAATAATTAAAAAGAAATGACATCAGTAGTGTTTTTATAGACAAAATTACAAATAAAAATATATCGTAGTAAAAATACTTTATTTCTAAGCTTATCATTCAAATGTCGATGAAAAAGTTTTAGTAAAAGTTTATTTAATTAATTAGTCGATAGTTAATAAGTTATTTGTCAGTTGTCTCATTTGTTTTAAATATTATATATATAGTCTAGTTTAATCTTTCAGACGTTAAATTTTGTTTTTATTTTTAATAAAGACGTCATGATCAGAAAAACAAAATGGTAATAGTATTAAACAAATAGAACATTGTTGCCAAAAATCAAAATGAAAGACAGATTGCATTATTTTAATCTTCAGTGAATGATAGCTCGATTTAGATTATATATTTACTTCAAATAAAACCTCAAACTTATATTTTTCACACAATTTAATCGACTTTCGATTGATGTGTGCAGAAATGAAGTTAAACAGATTAATATTTCTGTACGCAAGAGAAAAAAGGCAACAAATGGTTTTTATTGATAAAAAAATTCGTTTGGAATTACGTAAATGTTATTAAAACATTTGTAGCTTTTCGCAACCTCTGTGAAACTTCATAAAATCTTTTGAAGTTTGCTATAAGCAACTAATTAAAAGTGAAGTTTTGACATTTTTTTGAAAGCCAGCGAAAAAAAAAAGAAGCAATGCAACTTTTAAGCTTATAACTTTTATTTTAGCTTGTAATACTACAAACTAAAATTTACAAAAAGTTTTTTGAAGTGTTAAATTTTTTTTTTCCAATTTTTGGCATTGTTAACTTAAATGTTGATATAAACACATACCAATAAACAACTTTACATAGTTAAAACTTACCCCTTATTCAAATTAAAAAAGTATATATATATATATACTTTTCTTACTGAGTTTTCTATACCTTAATAAAGAAAGTTTAAATATTAAAATTGTATGTGCTTTTTTTCGTTTATTCAAAATTTTTGTAAGCTCAAGTACATTTGTTTCAGTAAAATGCAAGATTCAATAGTTTTTTTTATTCGAAGTTTTATCTTTTAAGAAAAAAAAAAGTTACTGAGCATTTTAAAAATTTTATTTTTTTTTAATGTGTGTTTTAAAATATTAAGATTTGTAAAAAAAACAAAAACGAGTTAAATTATTATTATTTTCATATAAAAATTAACTATGACTAACAGTAACGGGTCATGTAAGATTTTTTTTATTTTAGCAATCATTTCAACCAATTGACTCATATAAGAAGTCAAGCGTTAATTAAACTTAATAGCGATTAATAATTAATAAACAAATTTTAACGTAGGCAATTTGTGTGATAAAATCAAAGGTAAACATTTTAACAAAAAATAAAGATTTCAAAAAATATTTTTTATTACGTTTTGTTTTAAATAACACCATCAATTAGCAAACAAGACTCTACCTAGCTTTTTTTTTAGATATCAAAAGAGTGTAAAAGTATTTTTTTACTTGTCAAAAAAAAAATAATACTACTAAATATTTGTACTTATTTCAATAACTACATTTTGTATAGATCTAGTAATTTTTTAAGTAGATTATTTGTGTACTTTCTACTTTTACAGAATTTATAAAATCTTCTGGTTTGTATCTAATTTATCATACACAACTAGTTCAATACTTAAAATTCCAGTGAATAATAGGTTTTTACAATAGTCGTAAAGTACCATAAACTATAAAATTAAATAAGAGCTTTAAAAGGTCAGATAGTTAAATCAAATTTTTTTACTTACTTTAGAACAACTAAGACATTTAAACAATTAATGTATCTTTTTACTAACTTTTTAAAATATTTTACGGCAATTGATATATTGCTACTTAAGTAGACCGAAAATTTAATTGTTAACTAGTTTTTAAGATGGTAGGTAGTAAGGGTGTAAAGTATATGAACTAATAAAAAATATATGTTAATCCATATTTTAAAATAATTATAATTATTATATACTATTACTCTTTTACTCAAGCATCTATATGTGTCTAAATTAATTTATTAGGTTGATTTAATAAATTTAATGTCTAAGATAAATTTATAAATATATAGTCTTTTCTCTGTAGTTTTTTATGATAAATTTTTTTGAAATACAAAACAGCCAATTTATATGGTTTTTCATTTTAGTTTTCTGAATGTAAATTAATACTAAAAACGTGTTCTTGTTATTTCAAACTAAATATCAAGTTTTAATGCAAACATTTATTTACAAATCACTAAAACCTGTTAAGTAGTTTGTAAAACCAATAAAAAGAGCTGTATACTATATGCAATGGTATGAATTTATTAGATAAAGTGTCGTTAAACGTCTGTCTGTCAGTCAAGTATAAAGCAATTATGTCAACAAACAGTCTAGACGCATCAATATAAAATTTTAAAATTTGAGCTAGATTTTTTTGTTTAGGGATGCCTAAATTAATGTATTTATTTTAAATCTTAACTTCAGTTCAAGTTTTTACTTTATAATAAATGGTTTATAGCTTCGACACAAATAATTTAATTCATAAAAGATACTTAAAATGAGTTTGTGCAACTAAAAAGCATAACATATATTGTTAAGAAGTTGATCAGCTTTATTTACATTAATGAAGTTTAAAGTAATACGGTGACAATTCAAGAAATGTTTCTTACAATTTAGCTTGTTTGACGTAAACAAGTTAGGACGTCAGAATTGTACTTCAGTTTCAAAAAAGTACTGTTTAGCAAATTTTAATAAAACAAGTTGAACTGTTGAAAGTTTACTACACCTAAACTACTTCTAAAATTATGTTTAAATAGTTTATTGTTACTGTAGTCTGAGCTTAACTATCAAAATTACTTAAATCAAATATGTTTTTATGTTTTTTTATATCTTTTTATTTAAAAGCAGTGTTTCAATGTTTCTACAATACATAACTTTAGAGGACATAATTATTATTCTAATTTTTCGAGTGCTAATTTTTTAAAAAGTTTTACTTTATGTTATAGAACTAATTTACAATGCGTTTTTCAAATAGTTTAAAACTTATAAAAAGCAAACATTGTGCCTCTAAAGGCTAAAAAATATTTGATTAAAGAGTATTTTTGATAGTAAATTACTGACAACATTAGCAAAAACTGTTTCACGCTATTGAAATTAAAAATATTGCTTTTATTATATGCATTTAAAGATTGAAAAAAATATGTTTTAAATAAATCAATCGAAAACTAAGACATTTTAGTTAAGATAATTATAATCAAAATAGAACAAGTTTTATACAAAGCTAAATTAGTTCGTTTAAAGTTATTATTGTAAATTTTATAAGTAACAAATTTTTTGATCTTGTTACAAGTTTTTTTTTATCTAGTTATTTAAACTTTAATCAACTATTAGGCGATTAAAAAAATAAATGTTTTGTAAATACAGAAATTTTTTAAACTAATTTACAAGAAAAAAACAGTATAACTTTTTTAAATCAGTTTAAATGAATGTTACAATTAATTAAATTTGACGCCAATGAAAAGCGATATCCGTGAAAGAAATGATAATGCCGAAGGCTCAATGCTTTCGAAACCAGTTGAATAACAGACAAGTTGCTAAAAAGAGTAAAAAAAATGTTTTTCACGATGGCAAGTTTTAAGTGAAAAAAACAATGATTTGCTGCAAGTCAAGTTGTTGTGCTATATTAATAGTAACATAATAGCAACAATTTGTGAATTATACGGAACTTTTTTTTTTAATATCATTTATCTTAAAAATAAAATGAAGAAAAAAAGGTCGTAAAATACTACATAATACAAATGTGCAAATTACAATGTTCGTAAAAATCATTCGTATATGCTGTAGCAAAATTACAAACGAACATTGAATCTTTACTATACAAATTCAAATATTATAATCGTTATAAAAATATCGTGATTATTAACTAGTTATGTTTTACGATTTTTGACTATTGCTGAACAAAAACAAAGTGCAATGCGATTTAAAACAATTAAATTTACTTATTTGAAAGCTTTATTATTGTAAATTATATGAGTAGCTTTATGTAATTTAAATGTCAAAAATTTTAATAAAAAATTAGTGTTCAATAATAAATTGTTTTTTAAAATAAGTAAATTACTACTTAAACAGTTTGCAAAAAGTTTAAAAAATCAAAATTATTAAAATTCATATATTTTACTACAACCCACACTGTACTTAGCAGAGTATTGTAATTTGCTTTATAAACTCCTTAAATTACAAGAAGCTTAATTTACCATAAAAATTTAAAAGTTTGAGCTTTTTATAATTACTATGCTTATATTGTTATACAATGATTAAATATTAAATCTTTAACTAATAAGAATTTTTTTTAGAGTTCTATTGTCAATAATTAATAAATAGATTCAACTAACTAACTATTTTAAAAGTCATTCTTAGCATTTAGAAATTTATATGATAATAAAAGATTAATAAATGCAAGGAGAACAATCTCCCACCACAAACTAAAGAGAATATCAGAAAGAGTCTTTTAAATTTCGGTTGATATGTAATTCAAATATAATAAAATGCAAATCACTACTTCAAATAAATTTTTATTTTGTTTACTTCAAACAGATGAATGAAAGGTCGAAAACTATTTAAATTTAAAATTTTTAAAGTCAAAGTCATGAGTAACAAAGCTTATAGGCGCGTACCTCGAGGCAAAAATTCAAAATATTTCTGTCTGAACTCTGCTTTTTATAGCCAATCTGTACTATTATAAGTTGCTTTTACAAAAAAAATTACATTGGAACAACAAACATTTTGCAACAAAATAAACGATATTAACACTGTTATTTCTAAAACTTATTAATAAGCAAAGTTTTAAAGACACGCATAAATTTCTTTTGTGATTGTCTAGCAATATTTCAAGGTAGATTTATCGTGCATACTTGAGGTATTTCAGCAAAATGTAAACAAACTTTCGTAATGATGGCATGACTAATAAAAAGTATGCCACGAACGACTTTTAAGAAATAATGCATGTTCTTAACCTGTATAGTAACATGGTTATAGTTTTGAGAAAGTTTTGAATTAATTAGTTTCAACTCATCATTATTATAGTTTAAATAAGGTTTGCTAAAAAAGTGGATTACAAATGGTTTCTAAACAACAGTAATTGTAAAAACTTAAACAAAACGAGTTGATAAAAGTAATATCAAATATCAACATTAAAATAGTAAGTCACGAAAACTTTGTGATATAATACTTACTATACTATTATATTAACATAAATTTTTACTGGTTTCAGCTACTTTTATTTTGGGTAGTAACATTTTTTTATTAAATATCGTTATACATTATAAATACCTTTTAAATTTATATAAAATTTTTGTTATCTTAAAATTGGCAGTTTACTTGATTTTAAAATGTAAAAAACTAATTGTTTTTTCCAATTAACTTTTTAAAACAGAGTAGTAAAAATTTCAAAGCGTGTAACTAATTCAATTAAATTAATATTAAGTAAAAATTAAATTTTAATTAACATGTGCTCACTTCCAAAAAATATAATTACTTATGATCTTAAAAAACACAATGATCTAGGTTATTTTACACAAAAACTAAAATTCCGTGAGTAAAAACTTAAAAAGGTACATACAGTGCGAACCAAGATATTTAAATTACCCTTTAAAAAGTGTAGATTAAATCATGTAAATAATAAACAGTGCTGTAATAAAAAATGTAATACGATTAAATTTTTATGATTACAAAGTTTTGCACGCTATACCTACGGTGCAATTGCATGCTTTGGAATTTAAATTTTCATTGATACGTTTTTTAAAAACAAGTATATAAGAAACATGACAAATTTTCAGAAGTTTTAACAGCTGTAAAATTATTTTGGAGTCGAGTTTTTGTAACGCTATTTTAGCAGCTTATAAATGTCAGTATATCATCTGTTGTATTATTTTAACTTTTCTAACTATAAAAAATTCACAATGTATTTTTATTGCTAAAACACTATATTAACTTATATGAACTTTCTTTTTGACTATAAGATAGCCTTATTTGTTTTATATTATTTAAGTTTTCGTAATTATAATTCTAGACCTATCTTTATTTGTTTTGACTAAATATTTGTTATAAATAACTAAATCTATTGATTTGCTAAAAAAAATAGGAAATATTAATACTTGTTGGTGTTACTTACAAATAAATAAAGTTTTTTAATGTAACTTTATTTTAATCCAACTAAAAAAAACAACAACTTTTGTGATGGACATTTATTTTCACCATTTAATAATACTTTACATAAATTAATTATTTATTCATATACTAACTAATTGTAAAAAATATAAAAAAATTAGTTTTTAAAGATACTACTATAACAATTAAAATTTATTACCTCTTTTTAATTACTTCAAAACAAAACATAAGCCAAAGTATAAATTAAAAAGCTAAAAAGTATAATTACCTTAAAAGTTGACAAACTTTTCTTAAATGTTATGATTTTTAATAAGTTTAACTAGACTTAAAAAAAAAAATTAATTTGTGTTTAAAAATAAACTATAACCTTGCAGATTTTATCTTATTTTTCAATTCTTACTTTGCGTTTTAAAAATAATCTTTCAGCTTTTATTATTACAATAAAATTTTAAATTATTGTGAATGGTTTACAATCGAAAAAATTTAAAGTTATAAACATTAATTTTTAAAACTATATATTATTAAGAACAAAGTAGCTTACAAAAATTATTTATAATTGCACTTTTTAAAAAGCGTACATTTTAATTAAACAATAATTTTTTGTTTAAAAATTTCTTTAAATAATGTTACAGATTAATTACTTATATTTAACATAAAGAATAATTATCTTTAAGCAAAAAAGTTAATCTTGTTTTTGTTTTTTTTTTGTTGTTTAAAATGTAGTAGTAGTCATTATTGTTGATATAGATTAATTAAATCTTGTCAGGTACGTTTAAACTTTTCTTTTTCTAGTTTGTTTATAAAAGCTTTTTACTCAGTGAATTTAGCAGTTTTTATAGTCGACAAAAATTAATACATATAAATTGAAAAACGAAATGAATTAGCTTCTAATTAATTATTAAACTTTAAAAAAATAGCACTATTTTTACTTTGTTTAAATAAAAAAAGTTCGTTTTTCTTTTACTTCTTATATTAAGGTGAAACTTTTATAAAAAATTAAAGTGTGTCAATCTTGTAAGAACTTAATTAAACTTATCTAAAGTACAGTTTTTTAATGTTGAGAAAAAATGAAAGTAAAAAGTTTTTTACATTAAAATTCTTAATGTTGTACTCTGAAAACTTGAAAGGTATTATCATGTATAAACTCCTTATAAACGTTATAAACTCTGTGACCTTGTCACTTAAAATTCCAAATTGCTTTCTGTGATTCTCATGCAAATAACTACTTATTGTATCATGTTTATTTTTTTACTATTTTGAAAGTTTTACTTTTAAAAGTTTCCTCAACTATACATCAAATGCTATTATTTAATGTATATATAGATTTTAAAATAATGATGAAATTATAAAGTTTAATTTATCTAAATCTCCCTAAGTTATAAAACTTTTAAAATATATGTATTAATATAATGTATCAATGTACAGCAGTGATGCTTTCAAAAATATTGGTTAAAACTAAAATGTTTTTACTTTTTTTTTGTCTGTCGGGGTTATCATTTTATAAATACAAATAGACACACTATGTGTAAACTACTAACACTTTAGTTAAGAAAGTAGAAAAATTGTAATAATTTTATATTTTCATAGTATTAAATCGGATTTCAAAATAGTAAAACCTTATACAAGTAAAACATTAATGAATAACAGCATTTTGTTTCGGTTTGAAAATATTGTCCGTAATCAAATTTACATACGACTTTAGTTTTAAGCTCAAAACTGTACTTAAACCAAAACAATTTTGATGAAAAGCACTAAAAACATAAAACTCTAAAACTAAAAGAACTTTTTTCTTTATTCAAAAAATAGCTTAAAAATTTGTTCTAAAACAATAATTAAATTCTAAACTTTTGTTTTTAATACAATTGTTTTATATGTACGTACATAGTTTTGAAAAAACACTAATTCCATAAATTAGAAAATAAAACTTTTAAAATTTAACTTTTATTTTATTTTATAACAGTAATAGTCAAGATTAATAAAAGCTGTGCAAAGTTAATTACTGGATAATATTTGTAAATATTAAGCTGTAAAACATATATAAAATTATTGTTAGTAATAAATTTTTACTGTCATTTTCGTTTGTACTAACTTGAGAATAAAATTTGTTAATAAAATTTTAAAAATCATTTGTAATTCAAATTAAGTGTATTTGAAAATTACTTCTCATTATATATTTATTTACAAAAATATTTTTTTCTATTCACACTAATGTGCACACCAGGAGATGAATTAATTCAAGTCTACCTACAAATCTAATCATAATTACCTTTAGCTTTCAAAATAAAATAATTTAAAGAAATAACGTCAGTTGTGTATTAATAAATAAAATTACAAAAAAATAATCTTTTGTAATTTCAACACTTTATTCCTAAGTTTACCATTTAAATGTCGATGACAAGTTTTTAGTAAAAGTGTATTTAATTAATTCGTCGTAATTTTTTATTAACAGTATAGTATATAAGTTATTTGTCAATTATCCATTTATCTCTAATACTGTTTATACACATTATTTTAATCTGTAAGACGTTAAATATTTTTGTTTTTATTTATAAAATGACGTAATGATCAGAAAAAGCAAAATGGTAATAATATTAAACAAATAGAACATTGTTGCCGAAAATCAAAATGAAAGACAGATTGCATTAAATTTAATCTTCAGTAAATGATAGCTCGATTTAGATTATTTATTTACGTCAAATAAAACCTCAAGCTAATATTTTTCACACTATTTAAATGACTTGCGGTTGATGTGTGAAGAAATGTAGTTAAACAGATTAAAATTTTTATATGTGAGCGATGAAAGGCAACAAATAGTTTATATTGATCAAAACACTCGTTTGGAATTACGTAATTGTTACTAAACATTTGTAGCTTTTTGCAACTTCTGTGAAATTTCATAAAACCACTTGAAGTTTGCCATCATCAATTAAATACAAGTGAAGTTTTGACACATTTCTGAAAACCATCAAGGGAAAAAATAAGTAGCAATGTATTTTTTTGCTTAAAATGTATATTTTAACTTTTCATATGACAAAATAAATTTTAAAATAATTTTTATGAAGTGTTAAAAATACCTTTTTTAATTTTTGGCATTGTTAACTTAAATGTAGATATAAAAACATACCAATAATCTATTTACACAGTAACAGTTTGCACCTTTTTAAAAAATTTCGACCGGAAAATTCCCTTTTTAGTCAGTTTTTTATTATATAATCAGAAAAGTTCAACATTTTTAATTTCATGTGTACATTTTTGTTTGAATAGACGTTTTTTAAAGCTCATAGTACAATCCGAGTTTAATAACCTTTTTTTATACATCTAAAGTTTTATATTTCAACAAAAAAATACTGATAATTTTTTTAATTATATTTTTTAAGTGTTTTTTTTTTAAATATTAAGATTTAGAAATAACACTAAAAGTAAATTAAACTATTTTTATTTTTATTCATAATTGAACAATTAGCAACACTAACGGTTTATTTAAGATTTTATTTATTCTTATAATCATGTTAACCAGTTGACCCATATAAGAACTGAAACGTTAATTAAACTTAATAGTTTTAATTAAATAGATAAGAAAAGTTAACGTAGGTAATTTGTGTGACCAAATCGAAAATAATTACTTTAACAACAGCATCAAGATTTCGAAGATGTTTTTTATTAGATTGTGTTTTAAATACTACCATCGGTTAACAAACAATACCCTAATTAGCTTATTATTTACATATTAAAAGTATAAATTTAGTTTTGCAAAAAAAATAGTACTAAAATATTTATTTATTATTTTAAAAACTACACTTGAAGAGATCTAGTAACTATGTAAGAGAGTTTATTAAAGTATTTGTGCACTTTCTACTTTTACAGCATTTATAAAATTTTACTAGTTTCTATTTACTTTATCATAAACAACTAGTTCAATACTTAAAATTGCGCTAAATCAATATAAGCTAAATATGTTTTTATAACAGTCTTAAAAAGCATAAGTATTTAATTTAGTTAAGACTTGTTGAATGTCAGAGGCATAAAACAAAACATCTCAGTTGCTTTAGAACATCTAAGATATTTAAATAAGTAAACATTATTTTGCATTTAAGAAGACTCAACTGAGTATGTGTTTTCTCTATAGTTGTTTATAATTTATTTTTTATGAAAAAAAAGACATTGGGTTGTTTATTCATTTTAGTTTTCTGAATGTAATTAAAAAAAATCCTTTTCTTGTTGCAAGTTTTAATGCAAAACTTTGTTAACAAATTACATAAAACCTGATAAGGCGTTTGTAAAACTAATAAAATCAATCTACTTTTTAGATTCAATGATATGAATTTATTGGATAAAGTGTCGTTATACGTCTGACTGTCACTCAAGTATAAAGTAATTATGCTCAACAAACAGTCTAGACGCATCAACATAAAATGTTGAAAATAAGAAGTAAATTGATTTCACTTAGGGGATGCCTAAATTGATGTATTTACTTAGTTTAAGTTCAAGTTTTTACTTTTTAATAAACGATTTACAGCTTAACTATTTTGACGCCAATAGTGTAGTTCTTTGAGTTGAAGCAACTTAAAAGCGCAAATTATATTGTCAATAAGCATAAAAGCCTCATTATCATTAGTCAAATTTAAGGTAATACGGAAAAAGTTT
Organism: Thalia democratica; assembly: GCF_965202585.1. Lineage (NCBI taxonomy): Eukaryota > Metazoa > Chordata > Thaliacea > Salpida > Salpidae > Thalia > Thalia democratica. Next base: position 70,482,634 of record NC_139169.1, on the reverse strand, counting down.
AAGAAATTCTTTTTACAATTCAGCTTATTTGACGTAAGCAAAAAAAAAACGTCATAATTATACTTCAATTTCAAATAGTATTTGTAGCAAATTTAAACAAAATAGATTAAACTATCTGAAGTTTACTAAATTAATACTATGTCTAATAATTTATCTAGTGAAATTGTTTATTTTTAAGGTTGTCAGAACTTTACTATCAAATAACTCTTACATCAAATATGTTTTTGCTATTAGTAGCTATAAATTTGTCATTTTTTATAACTTTTAAATTATTTAAAACAGTATTGCAATATTTCTTTAACATTTAACTTTAGAAGAAATAATTATTTTTATATTTTTTTTAAGTTTAATGTTGATTTAAGAGTATATTTGATAGTAAATTTCTGGCAAGCATAACAAAAAACTGTTTCGAGCTATTGAAAGTAGAGAAAATATAAGTTTTAATTTATGTATTAGAATTAAACTTTACAACACTAGTTTTAAATAATTGAAAACTTAAGAAAAATAACGAGCTTAGGACATTCTAAAAGCAAAAACATATTTGATTTAAGAGTATATTTGATAGTAAATTTCTGGCAAGCATAACAAAAAACTGTTTCGAGCTATTGAAAGTAGAGAAATATTGCTTGTATTATATGCATTTAAAATTTGCAAAATAAACAGAGACTTAAAAGTTTTATTTAACAAAATAATAAAACATGAGTTTAAATTGATAAGAAAAATAAAATAAATGTTAATAAACAGTCAATTAGTTTTTACGAAGTTATTATTGAAACCTTTATGAGTAACAAAATATCTGTGTATTTATTTAATTTCATAAATAAAGCTATTGAAAAACTGCTCTTAGTTGTATTTTTATAACAAACAAAACTTTATTTAAACATTTGTGGATAAGTCGCTAAGTAGTGTTGCTAACATAAACATTTTGTTACAACTTTATAAGCCTGTATTAAACATATCTATCTATTACTATGTGTAAGTTAAAACTGTTATCGAGTAAGTACTTTTACATTTTTTGCAAAACATCTGTTAAAAATTGCAAACCATTCTTTGCTAGTTTATTTCATAAATTAATACCAAAACAAAACACATTCAACGAAACTTTCACAGTAAAATGCCGTAAAGTCTAAAACATTTTTTTAGACTTAAGAAATATTGAAATCTTAAAGTTTTTAATGATCTTTTTAATTGTCATACTAATTTACTTTTAAAGTAACCATTTAAGGAAAATTTTAGTTCAAAGCTTATTTAAGAAATAAACTCACTACATATGAAAAACATATTGACTATATTTATGAAATCATCAAACAAAATTATTTTGTATGGTAACTTTTTTTTCTAATCGTTTTCATGTCATAGTTAATATGATTACAACATTTAATACACTGTTTAGACAGACAGTTGTTATTTAAAATCAATACTTTATACAAAGTATTAGACTTCTAAAAACTTCAAATTCATGTAATCGAAAGAATATATAGTAAGCTTAATAAAAATAGATTAGAAATAAATCTAACTAAATCTTAAATTTAAGCTAGTGTAGTTGATAAAAAATAATAATCTTTTTTTTTTTTGTACCATTAAACATGATTAATACATAAATTATCTATTTTGAAGCTTATATGACAAAATAACAAAAAAAAATACTCAAAAACTATTTAAAAAAAGTTTTTCTTGAACTGCAATACTACTATTGTTTAAAAGAATGTTGTAAATATAATTATGATGTTAACATCATTTCCGAAAAGTTCAATAATTTTAACCACACCTTGTTAGATTTAGTCCTTATTACGTAGTAAAAAATAGACAGGCGCTTTTAAAATATTGAAAAACAATACATAAGTTTTAATACGAGTTCGATAAGTAGAAGTAAATTGGTTCAATAAAATTTTATCGTACATTACGAAGAAATGAAAAAGTTTAGTAGATGTTTAATGCAGATTTCTGCAGAAGATATATTTTATTAGTTTTTGAGTTAAGTGAATTAACGTAACACCTTAAGTTTTAATTACGGATTTCAAATTTAACTTATGTGGTTTTACTTTAAAGAAAATAAATATTAAAACATTTTTACTCTGTTTTCGAGTTAATCAGTGTAGATTTACTTTGCTAGAAGTGTTTTATATTCAGAATATTTAACACAATAAGTTCTTAGCTTTAGTACAAAAAACTAGAGCTGTATTGTTGTAACCAACTGACCTATGATATGTATGTATCGATCGTAGGAACCATCTCTGTAAAAATATTCGAAAATATTCTGTTTGTCGGGAGGTTTGTGTAAAGCAGGAGTTATATACACAGAAGGTGAATTGAGATGCAAAAATAAATCAATTAGGTTTAAAAATAGTTTAAAACTATTGGTTACTGTAATAAATATGCTAATCAGATTAATGTTATGCTAACATTGTACAATTATTTGATGCATGAAATTTAATAACAATCTTAGCAAAAAATGTTAAGTTTAGTTAAAAATATTAAAGCTTTAATTCGTTGCACTATGATGATAGTAAAATAAAAGCATGTCAAAACTCTTTGTTTTTACTTTAAGTAGAAATTAATTACATTAGCTAATGACAATTAAGTAACTAAATATATATATATATGCTAATTCAACAACTATGAAATCAAGTACACTTGAGTTTTAAGTTAAATTGTTTTTATATTAACTATTGCAAGGATGAAATAAGCAAATGCAATTTTCCATAGTCTTGTTTAATGAGATTAATTATTTTCGTTAAGCTTATAAAGTCATTAAAAAATACTACAAAATGATCTAAAATAAAAGTTAAAAGGTTTTAAAAAAAATAGTTATAAAATAATTTTCTTATTATAAGTAATTTTAAAATGACAGAAACTCAAAATTGAAATAACTGTATAACAGTAAATTGTTCCTTAATTGAAACTAAATTTCAAAAATTCAAATGAAACTGCTTTACCAATCAATCAAAATATAACTTGATATAAATTCTTCCATAAATATTTAAATTCTTCATTGTTGAAACTGTTATTAGCAAACCAAAATGACCTCTTTTTTACATGGTGGTTGTCATAACACTCACGATAATTATAAACCGGAACGATTTGCAGCAAAATAAAATTAGCTTTATGATGTAATCGTTAAAAAAAAAGTTTTTTATAAAGTTTGATAGTTTTTTGGTTTCATCACTATTTGTATTAATACGTGTGTTCCAAACTTACTGATAAAACATGCATGAAAATAATCGGAAGTAATTATTTAAAATGTGGTTTAGAACAATAACCAGTTAATGTTAAATTTGTTTTTAATGAAACATTGTTCGCCTGTCACTTCCGTTTTTTTCTATAAAGTTTTTCATAAAAATGTTTATCAGGTGTGCTTAAGAATTGATTGTAAAATGAGTTTCATTACTTGATGAAATAACTAAAAAATAATAACTAAAAAAATAAGAGTTTTTAACATAAGTCATACTTTTAGTTAATTTAGATTAAACTTCAAGTAAGTTTATCTAACTTCTACATTCTTAAACTTTTTTTCTTGTAAAAATCTATAAAAAATTAAGAAAAAGCAAAAATAAAAAATAAACGAAGTTGAACAACTTGCGACTTATTTATTAATTACTAAAAACTATTTATTTTTAGCAAAGTTTATGTAGTGTTATTTTTTGACAGTTATTGTGATAAAGTATGATTTAGATTTATCAAAGTTCATACTAGGACAATATTTATACCATTTTAAAACAATACAATTGTTTTTATTTAACTTTCTAATCAGTAAATACAAGTAAATAGAATTTATTCCTTTTGTTTAAGTCAATTAATTAAGATTCAGTTTGTTTTCATCAACAGTACCAAAACAGTTTTGATTTATTTATACAATGAAATACGTATAATCAGCTAAAAAATCTGCACTGTTGTTTTAATTAATTTCTTTTTAAAACATTAAATATAAAAATTGATTACTTTTTATGAAGTCTAACTAACATATGTTTCTATTATTTCGGTATTTTAGTAAAAATCGTTTTGTAAAGTTTAGAACAAAAATATTTTACTTTAATATATAAGTGACTTAACACTTTTTTTTGTGTACTTTTTTATATTGAAACTACCACCAAAAAATATTATTTTAATATTGTTTTTATAGATTTCGATTAATGTTTATTTTAACAACTATAAACGTCTAATACTGAAATGCAAACTATTAGTTACATAAACTTGTAAAAAAACACTTTTTCAAATTATTGACCTTAAGTGTTTTATACAGTAGTGATATCTTTACAAACAAACTGGTATTATTTTAAACATAATAAATGTACCAAAGTACTTTTTACCCGATATTTATCCAGAGTTTAATATAATTACATCCTGTAATTCTCATCTGCAAAAATTATTGTCATATATTACTTGAGTTTGTCATCATTTTCGAGTTAAGTATTGTAATTATAACTTGCAAAAACAAAAATTGAACTACTTTTTTCATTAAATTCACATCATTTTACAGTTTCAATAATTTCAGTACAAGTAAATGTTATGCTTAATGAATATATTTTAATTCAATGATATATTCTGTACCGTTAAACACTTAAATACTTTTAATGGCTCTAAGTTCGTTATAATATAGGCTATATTTTAATTTCAAAGTAAATTAAAAGCTAGTTGAAGTATATTTCAATATTTAATTTTTACTAAATAATTACTATTATGCGGTAAAAATATTGTAACTGCTAAAAACTTAATTTAAGTAGCATGAAATTATTCAAAAAAATTTTGAACAAAATTAACAATAGTAAATGTTTATCTACTTTATGATATCTTTTTTTTGAAAAACTAAGATAAAGCATAATTTTTTCACCTAAAATGAAAAGCGAGAATAAAAAATTTCTTTTGTTAAAGATAAATGTATTACAAGTAAGTGATTTATAAACGTTTATAGGTTAATACTCAACTTCATGGTTTAAAACATTTAAATTTGATTGGAAAACCCAAAAATAAACAAGTCTGACATTATAAATATTTAAATGATTAAAAATTAAAGTTTATAGTTTGAGTTTATCTACTTTTAAGTTAATTTTCTATCTCGAACACACTTGTGTGCAACAATACGTTTATAACTGTATCAGATTTTAGTAAGTTTTTCCCTTACAAATCAAATTAAAAAAAACTATAAGTCAGTTGTTAGATAATATTTTAATTTGCAATTTTCTATATTTTATTCTGAAACAAATTTTTAATTTGAAATTATAGTTGTAATTTTTAAAGTTCAAAAATAGTTTTTTAATGAGTTTATTTAAACTTAAATGTTTTTATCTCGAACACACTTGTGTACAACAATATGTTTATAGCTGTACAAAATTTTAGTAAGTTTTTCATAATACAAAACAAATTTTGTACAAAAATAAAATTATGAGTCAGATACCAGACAATATTTTAATTTGGAATGTTGTACATTTTATATAATAGCAAACCTTTAGTTCGACAATTTTTTCTGAACATTTTAGTTTTAATTTTTCGAGTTCGAAAAAAGATTTTTTTGTAGTTTAATCTTTACTTTTAGTTTTTATTTACCAATAACAATGAGGCTATCGCGTACCTTTTGGTGGGTTCTAAGCGCTTTTAGAGCAAAGTATCATAAATCAAAGCGAGTTTAATCGAGTAACATGAACTAAAGTAAACAAAACTGTTTAGTGAAGGTTTTGATTTATGAGATGCCAAACTTTACAAAGTGATTCAGACTTTTAAACGATTAAAAAAAGAATAACATGAATCTCAAACTTGTCACTTTGATTTATATTTTTAATTTGTTGTACATTGATTTATTTGAAACTTAAGTAAACAAAAAATATCTTTTCGAAATACATGGTTTGCGTAATCTTTCAGTAACATAAATGAATTTACATATTTCACGTAAAGTGTTTTTATTACATCACAGAGTTTAAAAAAAAGTGTGTTGAAAGCTTAAGTTTTTACTTAACGTAAATGTCAAGAACTTGCCTTTTTTTAAATTAATAGTTGCTTTTCGTATATTTTTACTAAATCAAATCTGCTTTAAAACACTGTACTTATTGATTCTGTTATAATTTTATAACTTATCTAACTAGGAAAACATATTTATGTTTAAGCCGTATCAATTAAACAGTATACTTCATTTTATTTTCTAACTAAGTAGGTCTAGAAGTTGTTAAAACATAATAATTTTAAGTTTAAATATGTAGTTATATATACTCTTATACAGACTATTTTTTAAAACTAGTTTTTAGAATGCCTTCATAACTAAACTTGAAAAACTTGTTTGACGGGCTGAAAATTTTACACTGCTGAAAACAAGCATCAAGTTCTAACTACATCTGCAGGATATTTAAGGACAGAGAAATGAACAAAACAACAACAAATTTTCAGTTTGAAAATTTTGCAAATAATCCAGTAAAGTTAATCATATTTATTTACTTACTAACAAAATTAAGATAAAATAAAACACCTTCGATTATTGGAAAAAGAAATATTCGGTGTAGGTTTATTCTATTTCTATTTTATTTTTAGACTATTCATTCAGAACACAAGCAAGAATCTTAGTCTATAATAAAATTCATAAATTTATCCTCCTTAGAAATAGTGTTAAAAACTTACGATTTTTTTTTCAGACTTTGTACAGTACTATTCTTTTATTAACTACTAAAGTTTTTTTATTTTTAACTGATTCTGTAATTAAACAAATGGCTCAATTGCTCTCTAAGCACTAAAACTTGTGAACAATTAACCTTTACCATATTTAATAAAGAATATATTTAAAAGAAAAAAGTTAAAAAAATTAGATATTAAACAATAAGAATACTAGAAAAAAGTCTAATAAAACTAAACATATTTTAAGCAATGCTCGTCAGTACATTACAAAGCTAACAAAAGATAGATTTTACAAAATAAAATAAAAATAAGTAATCATAAGGAAATCAAAAGAGTAATAAAAAACAAAAGAATTGGTAACAATTAAAATAATTGAAATTATTTACATGATAATCAATCTACTATAAAACTTTGCATTTGCTTTTGTTCATATATATAATGACAGCAACACGCCTTTTAAAGTTTTACAAAAAAAAAAGTATAATCAAAATAATTTTGCAGGTTTTTAGAACAGGTATCCTTAATAAAATACAAATTATTTCTAGTTTATTCAAATCGAAAACCATACTACAAGATATGATAATTCTAAGTCTATTTTAATTGCTAATAAGTTCTTTGGTCTTTTATTACTCTTTTTATCATTTTTTGATTACTTGGTTACTATATAAGTTTGTATAACTTGATCTGTTTTTAGATTTATACTATACTGATAGCAACTGCTAGAAATATATTAAGTTTTATTGAATTTTTGTGTCTTGTATATCTTATTGTATAATTACTGGTCAGTTATATTCCAAAACCAAAAAGTTGCATGATTTATTAGTACACTAACAAATTCGCTTTTTTTTGTGTAAAAACCTACTTACAATTACATTTCGAGTTTTGAAAATGGTCTTTATTAACATGTTATAAACTTTTTTTTTTAGAAAAAAATTAACTAGTCAGCAAACTATTTAACAAACAACCAGCTTCTTTGGAGCTGAATAATTAGTTATTAGCTAATTGATTCTAAAAATACTATATGTTGTATTATATATTTCAAGAATAAATAACATAATTATTTCATATTTACACAGTACAAATTAAAAATATATTATATTTTTTATATTAAGAGAGTGTTAGAAGTAGACTAATATTACAAAACAGTTTAAAGTTTTCAGGGTGAATTTAATTTCAAGTCGTTATATAAGTTAAGCGTTAAGTTTCATAATAGAGTATGATTGTTATTTAAATGAAAAACAGATAATTAGATAAATAAAAATTAAAACTTTTACAAGTATATTACTAATTTATTGTAAATTTCTTGGGAAGTATTATATTTATGTCATTCATTCAATAATATTTAAAACAAAACACTAGGCAAAATTATTTATTTATACATTATGGGTACGAAAATTGTACTAAATTTAAAATAAATGACAATTAACCGGTATCAATAAACACAACTTGCAAAATGTTTTTGCTGTAAAAATGAAATATGTACTCTGAAAATATAACTATAAAAATTCAAAAAATTGTTTAACTTATTCTTCAAGAAAAAATCAATTTTGTTTTAAAAACATATTTGTTTAAAGACTCAAATAGTCATTTAAAAATTTAAAGGAAAAAAGCTCTAATTATTTATATATAAAATCTACTACTTCGTTTGGTTTTATTACACAACGTATTTTATCTTGTTTTAAAGTACTTGTTGGTATATAAACTAGTGTAAAAAAAACTAAAAAGTTGTACTAAGTTTGATTTTATGAAAAGACATATCCACTTAAGTCTATTGAAAATTTTAAATAGTTTATAAGTAAATTTTAAAAATATTTATAACACTTCCTTGATACTGTTTTGTATTCTCATTACTTGACCACAAATATGTCAAATAAAAAGGTTTTATCTGTAAAAAATTTAGCGAAAGTGTAATGTTTAAAACCTTTTACCACAAAATAAATTCTATTTTTTAATTCTACATCAAAAATTATTATATTTTGAAAAGAGCAATTTTTTTTTAAACAACACAATAAAGTTAAATTGAATTCACAAGATTAAAAAATTACAAGCAGCACGTTGTTTAAAATAAAATGATAATAGTTGTGAATAAAAATATCAATCAGCTTTTAATCAAACTAACAAAATTTTAACATTGTTTTATAAAGTTTTGATCGTTTTGTTTACTTATTTTACAAGCTAATTATTAACCATAACAACATTTTCTAAATAACGAAACAAATTTTACTCATGTTACTTAAGGTAAGAATAAATCTACTTAAATATAACTAAATAAAACCTTAACAGTACTTATTTTTACTTCAGGTAATAGTGAGTCACATACGTTTATTAAACGTTTATTTCCTCTGAAATTTTTAAATAAATTCTATCGTGTAAGTAAAGTCTAGTGAAAAATTTTATTCGGTATTTACAACAGTTTTATTTATAGAGTTTAGAAGTTACATTGAATTTATCTTAACGAAAATTAAAGTTAGTGGAAAATAAAAAACCCTATTTAAAGCTGATTCATATAAAGTCTAGGTTGAGTATAGTTTTGACTTAAACGAAATTTTTGTTAACAAAACTGTATCTAAGTAAAAAACATTCGATCTATACTAAAACACGAGAATATAATGTTTAACTAAGTGCTCACTAACAGGAACAACATTTATCTTAACAAAGACAATAAAATATTTTTATAATTACTGGAAAATGTTTATGATCAAAAAAACTTTACTCAGAATAGAAACTCAACGGAAGTAGAATCATGTTCTCCAATAAACTTTTTTGTCAAGTGTCTCATGATAAAAGCTAAAAGTTAAAGTTATAACTAGTTTTACCACGGTATATACCACTACATAATTTTAAGTAGTGGTGTAAAAACGTTTTATTAATATAATTACGTTTCAACTAATATATAAATAATGTTTAAAAACAATATGGTAAATGGATATGGAAAAATTAACAAATTTATCAAGGTTTAGTGATATTGAACTATTTAAAACAAATAGTTTAAACTTGGAAAGTATGTTTTGAAGTAATCTTAATATTTTTTTTGTAATTAAATGTAATTTGATTTTTTAAATATTACTTTTTTTATTTATAGAAAGATATCTTTGAAAGCTTTTCTATTCTTTAATATAACATTATTATTATTTTTTTAAGTTCAATGATTAAAATAATAAAGCAAGTTATAGAAAAAATTGTTTGATCTTGTTATAAATTATTTTTATCAAGTTATTTAAATTTTTATCAATTATTGGGCGATTAAAAAAAAATGTTTTGTTAATACAGAAATTTTTTAAACTAATTTAAACTAATTTACAAGAAAAAAACAGTATAACTTTTTTTAAATCAATTTAAATGAATGTAACAATTAATTAAATTTGAGCCAGTGAATGTGATATCCGTGAAAGAAATGCTTATGCTGAAGGCTCAATGCTTTCGATAAGTTAATAACAGATAAGTTGCTAAAAAGAGTAAAAAAAAAAGGTTATTCACGATGGCAATTTTCAAGTGAAAAAACACTGATTTGATGCAATTCAAGGTGTTGTGCGGCTATATTAATAGTAACATGATAGCAACAACTTGTGAATTATATGGAACTTTTATATATTTTTTAAATATTATTTATCTTCAAAATAAATTGAAGAAAAAAGGGTCGTAAAATACTATATAATACAAATGTGAAAATTACGATATTCGTAAAAATCATTCGATTATGCTGTAGCAAAATTACAAACGAACATTGAATCTTTACTGTACAAATTCAAATATTATAATTGTTATAAAAATATCGTCATTATATAACTAGTTATGTTTTACGATTTTTAACTATTGCTGAACGAAAAAAAAGTGCAATGCGATTTAAAACAATTAAATTTACTTATTTGAAAGCTTTATTATTGTAAATTATATGAGTAGCTTTATGAAATTTGAATGTCGAAAATTTTAATAAAATATTAGTGTTTAATAATAAATAGTTTTTTAAAATAAGTAAAAAACTACTTAAACAGTTTACAAAAAGTTTAGAAAATTAAAACTTATTTAAATACATTTATTTTACTACAACCCACACTGTACTTAGCAGAGTATTGTAATTTGCTTTATAAACTCCTTAAATTACAAGAAGCTTAATTTACCATAAAAATTTAAAAGTTTAAGCTTTTTATAATTATTATGTTTATATTGTTATACAATGATTAAATATTAAATCTTTAACTTATAAGAATTTTTTTTAGAGTTCTATTGTCAATAATTAATAAATAAATTCAACTCACCAACTATTTTATAAATAATTCTTAGCATTTAGAAATTTATATGATAATAAAAGATTAGTAAATGCAAGTAAAACAATCTCTCACCACAAACTGAAGAGAATATCAGAAAAAGTCAATTAAATTTCGGTTGATATGTAATTCAAGTATAAAAAATGCAAATCACTACTTTAAATAAATTTTTATTTTGTTTACTTCAAACAGATGAATGAAAGGTCGAAAACTATTTAAATTGAAAATTTTGAAAGCCAAAGCCGTGAGTAACAAAGCTAATAGGCGCGCACCTCGAGGCAAAACTTGACAATATTCTGTGTGAGCTGTGCTTTTTAAAGCCAATCTGTACTATTATAAGTTGCTTTTACAAAAAAAAAATACATTGGAACAACAAACATTTTGCAACAAAATAAACGATATTAACACTGTTATTTCTAAAACTTATTTATAAGCAAAGTTTTAAAGACACGCATAAATTTCTTTTGTGATTGTCTAGCAAGATTTCAAGGTAGATTTATCGTGCATACTTATCGTGCATACTTGAGGCAAAATGTAAACAAACTTTCGTAATGATGGCATGACTAATAAAAAAGTATACAACGGACAACTTTTAAGAAATAATGCATGTTATTAACATATATACTCTGCATGGTTATAGTTTTTGGTAAGTTTTGAATTAGTTAGTTTCAACTCATCATTAGTTATAGTTTAAATAAGGTTTGCTAAAAAAGTGGATTACAAATGGTTTCTAAAAAACAGTAATTGTGAAAATTAAAAAAAAACGAGTTTATAAAAGTAATATCAAATATCAACATTAAAATAGTAAGTCACGAAAACTTTGTGATATAATACTTACTATACTACTAAATTAACATAAATTTTTACTGGTTTCAGCTACTTTTATTTTGGATAGTAAAATTTTTTTATTAAATATCGTTATACATTATAAATACCTTTTAAATTTGTATAAAATTTTTATTATTTTAAAATTGGCAATTTACTTGATTTTAAAATGTAAAAAACTAATTGTTTTTTCCATTTAACTTTTTAAAACAGAGTAGTAAAAATTTCAAAGCGTGTAACTAATTCAATTAAATTAATATTAAGTAAAAATTAAATTTTAATTAACATGTGCTCACTTCCAAAAAATATAATTACTTATGATCTTAAAAAACACAATGATCTAGGTTATTTTACACAAAAACTAAAATTCCGTGAGTAAAAACTTAAAGATAACTCAAGGTATTTAAATTACCCTTGAAAAAGTGTAGATTAAATCGTGTAAATAATAAACAGTGCTGTAATATAAAAAATAATACGATTAAATTTTGATAATTACAAAGTTTTGCACGCTAAACCTACGGGGTATTTGCATGCTTTAGAATTTAAATTTTCATTGATACGTTTTTTAAAAACGAGTATATAAGAAAACATGACAAACTTTCAGAAGTTTTAACAGCTGTAAAATTATTTTGGAGTCGAGTTTTTGTAACGCTATTTTAGCAGCTTATAAATGTTAGTATATCATTTGTTGTATAATTTTAGCTTTTCTAACTATAAATAATTCATAATGTATTTTTATTGCTAAAAACACTATATTAACTTATATGAACATTCTTTTTGACTGTAAGTTAGCCTTATTTGTTTTATGTTATTTAAGTTTTCGTAGTTATAATTCTAGACCTATACTTATTTGTTCTGACTAAATATTTGGTATGAATAATTAAATTTATTGATTAGCTAAAATTAATAGGAAATATTTATACTTGTTGGTGTTATTTACAAAGAAACAAAGTTTTTTAATGTAACTATATTTTAATCCAACTAAAAAAAACCAAGACTTTAGTGATGAACATTTATTTTCACCATTTAAAAATACTTTACATAAAGTAATTCTTTATGTATATAATAACTAATTGTACAAAATATAAAAAGATTAGTTTTGAAAGATACTACTATAACGATTAAAGTTTATTACCGCTTTTTAACTACTTCAAAACAAAACATGAGCCTAAGTATAAATTGAAAAGCTATAAAAAAAAATTAACTTAAAAGTTGACAAACTTTTCTTAAATGTTATGATTTTTAATAAGTTTAACTAGATTTTGTAAAAAACAGTTTAATTTGTGTTTAAAAATAAACTATTCCCTTGCAGATTTTATCTTATTTTTCAATTCTTACTTTGCATTTTAAAAATAATCTTTCAGCTTTTATTATTACCATAAAATCTTAAATTTTTTTGAATGGTTTACAATTGAAAAAATTTAAAGTTGTAAACAAAAATTTGTAAAACTATATATTAACAAGAACAAAGTAGCATTTAAAAGTTAATTGTCTGCACTTTTTGAAAATGTTTATTTTAATTAAACAATAATTTTTTCTTAAAAAAATTCATTAAATGACTTCCAGATTAATTACTTATTTTTCACTTAATCAAAAGTTATCTTTAAACAGAAAACCAATCCTGTTTTTAAAATATTTTGTTGTTTAAAATGTAATAAGAGTCATTATTGTTGATATAGATTAATTAAATCTTGCTAGGTACGTATATTTATTTTTTTTTGTTTATAAAAAATCAAAATGAAAGACAAATCTTTAGTGAAATATAGCTTGATTTAGATTATTTACTTACATCAAATCAAACCTCAAGCAAAAATTTTTCACACAATTTAACTGACTTGCGATTGATTTTTGCAGAAATGTAGTTAAACAGATTAAAATTTTTATTTGTGCGAGATGAAAGGCAACAAATAGTTTATATTGATGAAAACAATCGTTTAGAATTACGTAATTGTTATTAAAACATTTGTAGAATTTTACAACTTCTGTAAAATTTCATCAAACCACTTAAAAGTTGACATTATCAATTAAATACAAGTGAAGTTTTGACATCTTTTTTGAAAACCAGCAAGAAAAAAAAATAAGTAGCAATGCATTTCTTTTGCTTAAAAATTATATTTTAACTTTTAATATTTCAAAACAAAAATTTATAATAAACTTTTGAATTGTTAAAAGTACTTTTTTTTCCAATTTTTGGCATTCTTAACTTAAATTTGGATATAAACACATACCACTAATCTATTTTACACAGTTAAAATTTGCCCCTTTTTCAAATTAAAAAAAATATATATACTTTTTTTACTCAGCTTTCTTTACCTTAACAAAGAAAGCTTAACTAATAAAATTGTATTGCTATTTTCGTTTATTTAAAAGTTTTGTAAGCTCAAGTACATTTATTTTAGTAAAGTCCAAGTTTCAATATTTTTTTTTATTTGAAGTTTTATCTTGTAACAAAAAAATTTACTGAGCATTTTGAAATTATAATTTTTTTTAAATGTGTTTATTGAAATATTTAGATATTTAAAAAAACCAAAAGTGAGTTAAGTTCTTTTTGTTTTAATATAAAGTTGAACTATGAGCAACACTCGCGGGTCATGTAAGGTTATATTTATTTTTACAATCATGTTAACTAGTTTACTCATATAAGAAGTAAAGCGAATTTTGATAGTGTTAGTTAAACAGATAAGAAATGTTAACGCAGGTAATTTGTGTGACAAAATCAATATAAGCATTTTAACAATAATATCAATATTTCGAAAATGTTTTTTATTAAATTGTGTTCTAAATACCACCTTTGGTTAACAAACAAGACTCTACCTAGCTTATTTTTTAGATATCAAAAGAGTGTGAATGTAATTTTTTACCTGTCAAAAACAAAAAAATATAATACTAAATATTTGTACTTATTTCAATAACTACATTTTGTAGAGATCTAGTAATTTAATATGGGAATTAATTAGATTATTTGTGCACTTTTTCTTTTTACAGCATTTATAAAAATTTACTGGTTTCTATCTAATCTATCATACACAACTTAATTCAGTATTTAAAATTACACTAAATAGTAGGTTTTTATAATAGTCGTAAATAACTAAAAACTTTAAAATTAAATAAGAGTTTTAAAAGGTCAGATAATTAAAACTTTTTATTTTACTTACTTTAGAACAACTAAAACATTTAAACAATTAATGTATCTTTACTACTAAGGTTTTGAAATATTTTACGGCAACTAATATATTGCTACTTAATTAAACCGAAAATTTAATTGTTAACTAGTTTTTATGATAGTAGCTATTAAGGGTGTAAAGTATAAGAAGCAATTAAATATAAACGTTTAAGTTATTAAAAATAAATTTAGTAATTATATATTATTACTGTTTTACTCAAGCATATATATGTGTTTAAATTAATTTATTAGGTTGATTTAGTAAATTTTATGGTTGAAAAATTTTTATATATTTAGTTTTTTCTCTGTAGTTTTTTATGATTAATTTTTTTTTAAATACAAAATAGCCGTTTAGTTGTTTTTTTTATTTTAGTTTTCTAAATGTAAATTAAAACTAAAAACGTTTTCTTGTTATTTCAAACTAAATAGCAAGTTTTAATGCAAAGATTTATTTATAAATCACTAAAACCTGTTAAAAAGTTTGTAAAACCAATAAAAAAAGCTGCCTTTTATATACAATGATATGGATTTATTGGATAAAGTGTCGTTATACGTCTAAATGTCACTCAAGTATAAAGCAATTATGCTCAGTAAACAGTCTAACGTATTAACATAAATTGTTTAAAATAAGAAGTAAATTGTTTTTACTTAGGGGATGCTAAAGTTGATGTATTTATTTTATTTTCTCAACTTAAGTTAAAGCTTTTACTTTACAATAAATTGTTTATAGCTTCGACAAAAATAATAAAATTCTCACAAGATACTTAAAATGAGTTTGTGCAACTAAAAAGCATAAACTATATTGTCAGTTTATAAGCCTCATTCTCAGTAGTCAAATTTAAGGCAATACGGAAACATTTCGAAAAATATTTCTTGAAATTTGGCTTATTTGACGTAAACAAGTTAGGACGTCAGAATTATACTTCAATTTCAAATAGTACTTTTTAGCAAATTTTAATAAAGCAAGTTGAACTAATTAAAGTTTACTACACCTAAACTATTTCTAAAATTAAGTTTAAATGGTTTATTGTTACTGTAGTCAGAGCTCAACTATCAAAACTACTTAAATCAAATATGTTTTTGCCATTAAAAGCCATAAATTTATTTTTTTATATCTTTCTATTTAAAAACAGTGTTTAAATGTTTCTACTATACTTAAGTTTAGAAGAAGTAATTATTTTTCTAATTTTTTGGAGTGCTATTTTTTTTGAAAGTTTTATTTATGTTATAGAACTAATTTACAAGGCATTTTTTAAACAGTTTAAAATTCATAAAAAAACAAACATTTTGCTTCTAACGGCAAAAACATAATTGATTTAAGTAATTTTGATAGTTAAGCTTTGACAACAGTAACAATAAACTATTCAAACATAATTTTAGAAATAGTTTAGGTGTAGTAAACTTTCAATAGTTCAACTTGCTTTATTAAAATTCGCTAATAAATTTTTGAAATTACAGAGTATTTTTGATAGTTAATTTTTGACAATATTAACAAAAACTGTTTCACGCTATTAAAAAAAAAACTATTGTTTTTATTATATGCATTTAAAAGTTGAAAATAAAATTGTTTTAAATAAATCAATCGAAAACTATGAAGTTTTAGTTAAGATAGTAATAAGACTTCTTTAGTTTTATAATAGAAATAAAACAAGCTTTATACAAAGCTAAATTAGTTCGTTTAAAAATTGTAATTTTTATGAGTATCAAATTTTCCATGTATTTATTTTATTTCATACATAGAGGTAATAAAAAACTGCTTTAAAAAAAGTTATTTTTTATATGAAATTTTGAAGTTTTTAATGATTATATATCTTGACTATCTATTGTATTAATTTTACTTTAAAGTAAGCATGTAAGGAATATTATAATTTAAAATAATTTAATTAATAATCTTACTACTTATGAAAAATACTTTGAATATATTTATGAAGTCATCAAACAAATTATTTTGTGAGGTAATATTTTTTTTAATCGTTTTACACGTCATAGTTAACGTGATTAAAATTTTTAATTTACTGTTCAGACAGACAGCTGTGATTATAAAGTTAATGCCTTATACAAAGAATTAGGCTTCTAAAAACTAGTAAACCCATGTAATCAAAATAATACATAGTAAGCTTAAAATGTACGTTAAAAATAAATCTAACAAAATCTTAATTTTAACTAGTGTAGTTGATAAACAATGATAATCAGTGTTTTTTGTAGCATTTAATAAATTTTTTCACTAACTATCAATTTTAAAGCTTATAGGACGCAAAAAGAATAAAAAATGTTCATTTATTTTTCTTAGAAACTATGTTGAAATCGTTTTCTCAAACAGCAATACTACTATTGTTTAAAAGAATGGTGTAATATAATTATAATGTTGTTATCATTTCCAAAAGGTTCAACAATTTTCACCACACCTTACTAAATTTAGTCCATATTTCGTAGTAAAAATAGACAGACAGTTTTAAATATCGAAAACAATACAAAACTTCTAAGACGATGAGTAACAACAAATAATTTTAATAAAATTTTATCGTATATTAAATAATAATGAAAAAGTTTAGTAGATTTTATTGCAAATATCTGCAAAATAAACTGTTTTATATATTTTTTTGACTTAATCTGAATTATCTTAATACCTGATGGGTTGTTATAACCACCACACCTAATATTTTAAAATAATTATTTTAAATTTAACTAATGTGGATTTAATTAACAGATAAAATAATTTTGAAAAAATTAACTGATTTATGAAATGTATGTATCGACTGTAGGAACCATGTCTGTAAAAATATTCATTAATATTCTATTAGTCAAGCAGTTTGTGAGAGGCAGAGGTTATATAAGGTGACAAAAGGTAATTTGAGATGAAAAATTAAGTTAAGTATGTTTAAAAATAGTTTAAAACTGTGGGATGCTGTAACTAATATGCTAATAAGATAAAAACTATGCCATCATTGTACAATTGTTTA
Source organism: Thalia democratica (assembly GCF_965202585.1). Taxonomy (NCBI): domain Eukaryota; kingdom Metazoa; phylum Chordata; class Thaliacea; order Salpida; family Salpidae; genus Thalia; species Thalia democratica. The sequence continues at coordinate 70,464,827 of NC_139169.1, read as the reverse complement.
AATGTATGAAATTCAATTACGTTCTTAGCAAAAATATTAAGTTTAATTAAAGCTGTTTAAAGCTTAAGTTCGATTCACTAAAATAAATGCTAGTAAAAGATGAGAATGACAAAACTCTTTGTTGTTTATTTTAAATAGAGTTTAACTACATTAGTTAATGAGAAGTAAGTAACTTTAAATATATATGCTAATTCAAACTCTAATGAAAGAAAAACTATAAAACTGAATACAAGTATAAATGAATAAAATTTATTTTGTTTTTAAATTAACTATTGTAAGGATGTAAGTAAACAAGTGCAATGTTCCATAGTCTTGATGATGTGATTAATGTTTTTCGTTAAAGTTATAAAGTTATTAAAAGTATACTACCAACTTCTCTAAAATGTAAGTTAAAAGAGTCTTTGAGATATAGTTATAAATTATATTTCCTATTATAAACTAATTTAAAATTACAGAAACTTTAAGTAAAAATAGCTGTATAAAAGTTAATTGTTTCTTAATTTAAACTGAACTTAAAAAGTTAAATGAAACTACTTCACCAATCAATCAAAATAAAACTTTATATAAATTCTTCATCGTTGAAACAGTTATTAGCAAACTAAAATTACCTCTTTTTTACATGGTGGTTGTCATAACACTCACGATAATAGTAAACCGGAACGATTTGCAGAAAAATTAAAATATCTTTATAATGTAACCGTTTCAAAAAAATGTTTTTTATAAAATTTGCTAGTATATAATATATATGTCGACTAGTAAGCCTTTTCGTGAAAATATTCATTAATATTCTATTAGTCAAGCAGTTTGTGAGAGGCAGAGGTTATATAAGGTGACAAAAGGTAATTTGAGATGAAAAATTAAGTTAAGTATGTTTAAAAATAGTTTAAAACTGTGGGATGCTGTAACTAATATGCTAATAAGATAAAAACTATGCCATCATTGTACAATTGTTTAAATGTATGAAATTCAATTACGTTCTTAGCAAAAATATTAAGTTTAATTAAAGCTGTTTAAAGCTTAAGTTCGATTCACTAAAATAAATGCTAGTAAAAGATGAGAATGACAAAACTCTTTGTTGTTTATTTTAAATAGAGTTTAACTACATTAGTTAATGAGAAGTAAGTAACTTTAAATATATATGCTAATTCAAACTCTAATGAAAGAAAAACTATAAAACTGAATACAAGTATAAATGATAAAATTTATTTTGTTTTTAAATTAACTATTGTAAGGATGTAAGTAAACAAGTGCAATGTTCCATAGTCTTGATGATGTGATTAATGTTTTTCGTTAAAGTTATAAAGTTATTAAAAGTATACTACCAACTTCTCTAAAATGTAAGTTAAGAGAGTCTTTGAGATATAGTTATAAATTATATTTCCTATTATAAACTAATTTAAAATTACAGAAACTTTAAGTAAAAATAGCTGTATAAAAGTTAATTGTTTCTTAATTTAAACTGAACTTAAAAAGTTAAATGAAACTACTTCACCAATCAATCAAAATAAAACTTTATATAAATTCTTCATCGTTGAAACAGTTATTAGCAAACTAAAATTACCTCTTTTTTACATGGTGGTTGTCATAACACTCACGATAATAATAAACTGAAACGATTTGCAGCAAAATTAAAATATCTTTATAATGTAACCGTTTCAAAAAAATGTTTTTTATAAAATTTGCTAGTTTTTTTGTTTCACCACTAATTGTATTAAAACGTGTGTTGAAAAATAATTTATAAAACATGCATGAATATAAGTGGAAGCATTTATTTTATTTGTGGTTTAGAACAATAATCAGTTAATGTAAAATTTTGTTTTAATGCAACATTGTTCGCCTGCCTCTTCCGTTATTTCTATAAAGTTGTTCATAGAAATATTTATCAAGTGTGCTTAAGAATTGATTTTAAAAGAACTTTATTACTTAATAAAGTAATTAACAGTTTATAAAAAGACATCAGAGTTTTTAACATAAGTCAAACGTTTAACTAATTTATATTAAACGTCAAAAAAAAAAAGAATATTCACTGTATAAATAAATAAAAATAAAAATAATAGAAGTACACGACTTTTCTGAATTAAAATAATAATGTAAGATTAGATAACTGAAAGGCTTTTTGTACATTAGTACCAAGAACCAAATATTTTGAGCGTATTTTTGTCGTTCAATAAAATAATAATTATTAAATAATTAAAAGTTCTTTAAAACATATTACTTTACATTTAAAACCCTCGATATCTTAGATATAATCTTAACATGACATAAATCAAGTGCTTTTTAGTTAATTACCGATCTTATATATCGTAATATTTCATAAGTATGTCATTTTCGGATGCGTTAGTTTTTTATTTTACTACTTTGTAGCTAAACATATTTTTATAGTTCTAAAACTGAGTATAAAATTAATTAAAAATTTATACACCATTTGCCACTTAGTATTTAGAAGTTATATCTTTTTGTTTTTATATTTTATTTCACTAAGCTTTTCAAAACTATACAAGTTTCATTGTAGAGTGGTATTATTCATTTTACGTGGTTTAGATTTTTTGTCAAATAAAAATGAGTATCTTCTATATACGAAGTTGAAAATAGTATATAAATACGTTTAAAAACCTTCGTATAACAGTACATAACTAAAAATTTTTATTAAATTAAGGTAATCGTTATGTTACAATTTGTTTTAAAGTTGACAAGTTTAAGATTTCGTTTAATTTTTAAAGATACATTTAGTTTGTGTTTTGTCTTTGTTTTTCTAAATTGTTTTTATTTATATTTGATTTGGTAAAGTTATTTTTGAAGGTTGCTTTTAAAAGCTTTTAAAAGGATCTTACGTGTTGCTTAAGTAGATTCAGCGTTAAAACGTTTTGTACTATTAAAATAATTTTAAAAGTTTATTATAACAAAGTACTTCTGGAGAAAAACATAAAAGTCACTTTAAACAACAAATTATTATTGTTTTTTTTATTCTGAGTATAGTTGGTACAAAATGCAGTAAAAACTGTTTGTTTAAAAGAACTAGTGCTTCAAAAGTAAGTTTAATTCTAATTTGTATAACTTAATTTAACAGTTAAATTCGCTTTAATATTGTATTGAGTTATCAATCATTATTCTAACCGATTAACTTGAGTAGTTTTGTATTAATACAAAAATAATTACAACAAAATAAATATGACATGTTCATATCAAAATCTATTTTTAAAATAGATAAATCAACAACGTTAAACTAATATTTATTACTTATACTTATTATAATACTTTGTTACCAAAATCGCACCATAGTCATAAAAATTATAAAATATAAAATTTAAAACTAGTGTGTTGCTATTAGAACTAAAAGTTTGAACTCAATCTGCTTAAATGTATTATTTCTATGCTGTTTTCCGTCATCGGCTAAGGGTACATACCATAACAACACCATTAATATTTATCAAAAGTTCAAATGAGGACAAAAGTTTTTCTTTTAAGCCCCTTATGAACAATGTGTTTAAAAATGTTCAACCTTTTATATAAAGTCAGTACAGAGAAAAAATTCTTTTGTCTTTGTATTTTAATAATAGTTTTTATTTTTAAACTATTTTCTAGTCATAATTGAACAAGAAGAAATTGAGAAAAATCAAAAAAAAAAAAAGAAGTTTATCAAATTGCGACTGAATTAATAATTACTAAAAAAATATATTAAAGTTTTAGCATAAGTTTAGGATTGTTGTTTTTTCCTATATTTCGACATAACACTGTGATAAACTATGATTTAGTTTTATCAAAGTTCATACCAGGACAATATTTTAAGCCGTTTCATACAATACGCTTGTATTTTATCTAACCTTATAATCAGTCAATACAACCAAATGACATATATTTCTTTTGTTCAATTCAATTTAGTAAGATTAAGTATATTTTCATCAACATTACCGACACTATATTGTTTTTTTACCTACAATGCAATGTGTATTTTCAGCTTAAGAAACTGAACTGTTGTTTTAAGGCTCTTTTAGAACCATAATATTTGAAAACTTATTACTTTTTGTAAACACCAACTTTCTATTATTTCGTTTTCAGTATTATAATAAAATTGTTTTGTAAAGTTTACAACTATCATTTTTTACCTCAATAAATAGGCAACAATTTTTTTGTACTTTTTTATATTGAAATTACCATCAAAAATATTATTTAAGTTATTTTATAATTCTTGGTCAATGGTTCATTTTAACATCTATAAATGTTTAATACTGATATGCAAACTATTAGTTACATTAGCTTATTTAAAAAAAGGGTTTTTATCTTTTTAACTATAAATATTACATACAGTTTGATACAGTAATAGTACTATTAGAAACAAACTAAAATTATTTTAGACATTTGAACTGCACTGAAATAATGTGTACTTTTTATGAGAAGCTTAATATGATTATATCCTGTAGTTCTCATCTACGAAAATAATTGTCATATATTGCTTGAGTTTGTCATCATTTTCGAGTTAAATGTTGTAATTATAGTTCGCAAAAAAATAATTAAGTTATATATTCATAAAGTTCACATCATTTTAACAGTTATAGTTATTTCAGTACAAGTAAGTGTTATTCTTAATGACAATGTTTGAACTTTGTGGTATATTATGTACCGTTAAAAATTTAACTACTTTTAATGGCTCCAAAGTAGGTTTTTACATAGGCTATATTGTACCTTTAATTAAATTAAAATTTAGTTAAAGTATGTTTTAATTTTCAGTGTTTACTAAAGAGTAATTTATATGTGATAAAAATATAGTTATTGCTAAAAACTTTTATTAAGATAGCATTCAGTTATTTATAAACATGGTGAACTAAACTAATAATAGTAAATATTTATCTACTTTATGATATCTTTTTTTTTGAAAAACTGAGACATAGCATAATAATTTCACTTAAAATGAAAGGGCTAGAATAAAAATTTTCATTTGTTAAAGATTAAAGTATTACAAGTAAGTGATTTATATTCACTTATAGGTTATAACTCAACTTCATGGTTTAAAAGATTTAAACTTGATGGGAAAGTCCGAAAACAAACAAGTTTGACATTATATACATTCAACCCATTAAGAGTTATAGTTTAAAGTTTGAATTCATCTATTTTCAAGTGCATTTTTTATCTCAAACACTCGTGTGCAACAATATGTTTATAGCTGTACAAAATTTTAATAAGTTTTTCATATTACAAAACATATTTTGTTTAAAAAAAACTATGAGTCAGTTATAAGACGATATTTTTATTTGGAATTTTGTACATTTTATGTTATAACAAACCTTTAATTCAACAATTTTATCTGAACAATTTAGTTTTAATTTTTCAAGTCCGAAAAAAGTTTTATTTTTAAGTTGTTTCTTTAACATTTATTTTTTGTTTACTAATAACAACGAGGCTATCGCTTAACTTTTTGTGAGTTTTAAGCGCTTTTGGAGCAAAGTATCATAAATCAAAGCGAGTCTAATCGAGTAACATGAACCAAAGTAAACAAAACTGTTTAGTGAAGGTTTTGATTTATGAGATGTAAAACTTAACAGAGTGGTTCAAACTTTTAAATTGGAATAAACAAATAAAAAGGAATAACATGAATCTCAAACTTGTCACTTTAATTTATACTTTTCATAAATAATTAGGGTGAATTTATTTTCAAGTAATTATATCGATTGAATTTTAAGTTTTGTAATGAAATATGATTGTTATCAAACTTAAAAAAAAACTAAGATAAATAAAAGTGTCAACTTTCACAAGTATAATAAAATGTGTTTTAATTTTTTTGGGAAGAATTCGATTTATTTCAAGTATTTAATAAGATTTAAAACAAATTGCAAAAATAAATTTCATTTTTAAGTTATGTGTATCAAAATACTACGACATTTAAAACAAATAATAATTAACTGATATCAAGAATAGACAACACTTACAAATTTTTTCGGCTGTAAAAATTAAATATTCTTTAAATATGGTTAAAGAAAATCATAAAAACATTTTTAAGCAGTTCTTTGACAAAAAATTTAATTTGTAAACCTATTTTCAAAGACTCAAAAAGTCGTTAAGAAATTTTTAAAGCACGAAACTTTAATTATTTATACATAAAGTCCTAGAACGTTTTTTGTTTTTATTACAAAACGTATTTTATTTTATTTTTGAATAGTTGTTTTAATTTAATCTATTGTAAAATAAAGTAATAAGTTGTACTAAGTTTGGTTTTATGAGAGATATATCCATTTAAATCCACTGAAAAATTGAAATAGTTTATAAGTAAGTTTGAAAAATATTTATAACCCTTCCTTTAAACTGTTTGGTTTTCTCATTAGTTAACCACAAATATGTCAAATAAAAATATTTTATCTATAAAAAAGTTTATCGAAAACGTAATGTTAATTTTTTTTTACCACAAAGTAAGTTTACTTCATTAAGTCTACGTTAAAAGTTATTGTATTTTAAAAGAGCATTTTTTTTTTAAAGAAAAATTTTTTAAACAACACAAAAATTAAATCAAATTCACAAGTTATAAAAATTGCAAGCAGCGTATTCGTGTTGCTATACAATAGAATGTTTAACAGTTGTGAATGAAGAATTCAATTAGATTTCAATCAAATTATATAAGCTTTACCATTTTTTTATAAAACTTTAACCGTTTTTGATTAATTTTTTAACCAGTTTAATTAACACAGTTAATTAAAAAACTGTAATAAGCGAAAAAAAAGTTTTAGTGGAAGTGGCAAGCATTATTTTTTTAATTCTTTTTCGAAGTCATATTTGTTATTTATTTTCTTTTAATCTTCATAATCTCTCCCACCGTTTCTCTTAGCGGCAATCCCTTTCCCTCCCTCCTCTTCATCATCTGGGGGAATTTCCCCGGCAATTATGCTTCTTAAAATAAAACCATAACAACGTATCATATGTTACAAGAAAAAATTTGCTTTTTTACTTAATGCAAAAATAAGACAACTTAAACATGTGTAAAATAAAAATTAAACATTTTTTATTTTTACTCAGGTAATAGTGAGTCACATGTGATAATTAAACGTTTGCTTCCTGCGAAGTTTACTTCCTTTTTATAAATAAACTAGGCTGCGAAAGTAAAGTTTTACAAGAACTTTTATTTTTTGTTAGCAGCAGTTTTATTTATAGAGCTCCAAAATTACATTAAAACTGTATACACTTAAATTAAAGTTAGTGGAAAATAAAAACACTCTATTTGAAGCTGATACTTATAAAGTCTAGGTTAAGTATAGTTTAACCTTAAACGAAATTTTTGTTTATAAAATTTTACAAAGGTAAAATAAATCAATCTACTTTAAAACAGGAGAATGCATTGTTTAAAATAGTACTTACTAACAGGAAGACATAATGTGTTTTTAAGAATTTAAAATGCCTTAACATTTATTGGAAAATGTTTATTAAAAAAAAGTTTTACTCAGAGTAGAAAATTAACGGAAGTAGAACCATGTTCTCCAATAAACTTTTTGGTCAAGTGTCTCATGATAAAAGTTAAAGTTATAACTAGTTTCACCAGGGTATATACCACTACAAAATTTAAAATAGTGATGTTAGAACTTAAAAAGTATGTTTTGAAGTAATCCTAACAATTTTTTTGTAATTGAATTTGGTTTGATTTTATAAATATTATTGTTTTTTATCTTTTAGTTTTTTTTTTAGATTCAAGCTTTAAAACGTTAAACTATGAATTTTTCCCTTTTATTTTTTTTTGTAAACATAGTCAAGCAAAGCTATTTATAAACTTTCCAGACATGTTTTAAAGAAAACACTTTTATGTAATATAAATTAGGTTGATGAAATTACAGAGATTTAAAAGTTAATGATAGATGATCAAATATATCGAATCATGTTAATGATGTTTTATTTCAATATTTTGCAAAGCATTTAGGGTTATTGTTATTAAAAAACATAAAAAACGTTTTTAAATATTTTTGAATGCTTTTTTATTTGTTAATTTAACATTAAATACTATTCAAAATTTTATGATTAAAAACTTTATGCAAGTTATAAAAAAATATTTGACTTTGTTATAGTTTTTTTTTAACTAAACTTATTTAAACTTTAATCAACTATCGGGCGATTGAAAAATAATTAATAAGAAAAAAAATTATAAAATCCTTTAAAATAATTTGCAAGAAAAAATAGTAAAACTTATTAAAAAGCAATTTTAAATGAATGCAACATTTAATCGAATGTAAGGCCAGTGAAAAGGAATTTACCATGAAAGAAATGCTAATGCCGAAGGCTCAATGCTTTCGAAACTAATCGAATAACAGACAAGTTGCTGAAAAGAGAAAAAAAAAGGTTATTTAAGCTGGCAAATTTCAAGTTAAAAAACACTGATTTGCTGCAAGTCAAGTTGTTGTCAGGCGATTTTACCAGCAACAAAATAGCAAAAACTGGTGAATTATATGGAGCTTAATTTAATTTATTAAAGATGATCATTTATCTATTTATGAAAGAATAAACAGGGTGGTTTAATACTTTATAATTCAAACTTGTACAACAAGATATTCGATTCATCATTCGATTGTATTATCTACTTGATAGCGTAAAAAAAAACAAACGAACATTGACTCTTTCCCGTACAAATTTTAGTATTATATTCGTTATATAGTTATCATAATTTTATAATCAGTTATAATCACAATTTAAATCATTTCTGATCAAAAACACAACACAATAAAGCTACTTTTAACAGTTAATTGTACTTATTTTATAGCTTTATTAATGTAAATTATATGAGTAGCTTTATATAATTTAAATGTCGAAAGTTTAAAAAAAGCTTAGTACATAAAAATGAAGTGATTTTTAAAATAGGTAAAAAATTGCTTAAACAGTTTGCAAAAAGTTTATAAACTTATTTAAAAACATTTATTTTACTTCAACCCACAATGTACTTAACAGAGTATTGTAATTTGCTTTATAAATTCCTTAAATTACGTGAAGCTTAATTTACCGTAAATATTTAAAAGTTTGAGCTTTTTATAATTACTATGCTTGTTTTGTTATAAAATGACCAAGTATTAAATCTTTTACTAAAAAGAAAGTTCTTTTGATAGTTTTCATAAAAATAGTTTAATAAATGAATAAGATATTTAAAGTACCCTTAAAAAAGTGTAGATTAAATCGTGTAATAAATAAACAGTATTGCATTAAAAAATGTAATACGATTAAATTTTGATAATTACAAAGTTTTGCACGCTATACCTACAGTGTATTTGCATGCTTTAGAATTTAAATTTTCAATGATACGCTTAATAAAAGCATTAAAAACAAGTATATAAGAAAACATGACAAATTTTCAGACTTTTTAACAACTATAAAAGTGTTTTAGAGTCAAGTTTATGTAACGCTATTTTAGCAGTTTGTAATTGTTAATACATCAACTTAAGTATAATTTCAACTTTTTTAACTTTAAAAAAATTATAATGTATTTTCATTTCTAAAGACACTGTTTTAATTTATAATGAATGTTTTTGGTCTGTAAGTTAGCTTTATTATTTTTATGTAATTTATGTTTTTGTAGTTCTAATTCTAGGCCTATACTTATTTGTTTTGAAAAAATTTTTGGTACAAGTGAATAGACTTATTAATTAGCTATACTTAATTAGAAGTTCTTATAGTTATTGCTGTGATTTACAAAGAAAAAAAGTTTTTAAATGTAACTTTATTTTAATCCAACTATAAAAACAACAAGTTATGTGATGAAAATATATTTTCACCATTTGCAAACAATTTTCATCAAGTATTTATCGTTTTGGTATACTATTTAGTTGCACAAATTATCAATAGATTAGTTTCATTAATACCTTCAAACTTTTTTTTAACTGGTATGCTTTTTGATAAGTTTAACTAGTATTTTGTAATAAAAAAAGTCCAGTTAATTTTTATTAATAAACTATCACCTTACAAATTTAATATTATTTTTAATTCTTAATTTGCTTTTAAAAATTATCTTTCAGATTTTACTATTACAAATCAAACTTCAAAATTACTTAAAATATTTTACAACTAAAAAAGTTTAAGTTGTAAGCAAAAAATTGTTAAAGTATATGTTATTAAAATCAAAATAGCATTTTAAAAATAATAGTTTGCTTTTTTTGAAAGACATAGATTTTAAGTAAACAATAATGATTTTTTCTTAAAAAAAAATTTTAATGATGTTACAGCTTAATTTTATATTTTTCACATAATGAAAAGTTACTTTTAAAAAGAAAAAAAATTCTGTTTTTGAAACATTTTGTTGTTTAAAGTGTAATAATATTCATTACTGTTGATATAGATTAGTTAAATATTGTCAGGTACGTATTTACTTTTTTTTAATTTGTTTATATAAGTAAGCGTTTTACTCAGTAAATTGAGCATTCTTATAGTCAACCAAAATAATAACATATCAATTTAAAAACGAAATAAATTAGCTTATAATTAAATATTAAGCTAAAAAGTGTACTCTTTTATTTTAGTTTACTAAGTAGAAGTATTTTTCTTTTAATTTTTTTATTGTAATATAACATTTATTCAAATAAAAGTCTACATACTTGTAAAAACTTAATTAAATTTATTTGATGTACAGTTTTAAATGTTGAGAAAAAAATAAAAACAAAACCAATAGTTCCCCAAAAACTCTCATTTTTCAACTCTGAAACGTGAAAAGGTATTATTATACATAAACTCCTTATAAACGGTATAAATACTGTGACCTTTCACTCGACTCGTATTCAGATTTCAAATTGCTTCCTGTGATTCTCATGCAAATAACTACTTGTTATATCATATTTATTTTCGTTATTATTTTAAAATAAAAAAATAAAAGTTTTTTCCGTTTCACATCAAGTGCTATTATTTAATGAACATTGACGTTCAAAGATTATGACAATATTATTAAGTTATTTTTTCCCCTAAGTTATAAAACATTAAAATGTTTATACTAATAAATTATATAAATGTATAGCAGTGATGCATTCAAGCATATTAATTACAACTCAAAATGTATTTGATTTTTTTTTGTCTATCAGGGTTAAGCGATTTCATTTAATGAATATACTTATGCACAATGTGTAAATTGTTAACATTTTAGTTGAGAAAAACAAAAATAGTAATAATGTAATATGTTTTATTGTTACAGGCAATTTGGACATAGTAAAACCTTCTACAAGAAAAAAGTTAATGAATAACAGCATTTTATTCGGTTTAAAAATACTATCCTTAATTAAATTTACATACAATTTTAGTTTTAAGCTCAAAGCTGTAGTTAAACCAAAATAGATTTGATGGAAAACGCTATAAACATAAAACTTAAAAACTAGTGAAAATTCTTCCTGTATTCAAAATATAGCTTTAAAATAAATTCTAAATTTTTTTTTTTCTTAATTCTATAACTTATTTTTATTGCAATTATTTTATATGTACGTACAAATTATTAATTAAATACGAAGTTTACAAATTAAAAAAAATCTTCTTTTAGAATTAAACGTTCTTTTTACTTTATAAAATTGATATTTAAATTTTATAAAAGCTTTACAAAATAAAACTACTTGAACATTATTTTGTAAACAGTATGCTGTAAAACATATACAACATTATTGTAACTTTTCGTTTGTATAAACTTGAGAATATTAATAATTATTATTTATTAAACAGCAAAGGCGCTCACAAATTTGGTCCAAGGATCTGATCTACCAAAAAACTTTTCGGTTAATTTGATTACTAATATTAATTAAATAAAAAAATAATTTATATAATAAGTTGAGTCTATTTGAAAAGTAGCATCACAATATGGGAGCGGGTCTTGATTGCGCAAAGACAAAATTACACGAGGTTACTAAATTGCACGTGGCGACTAAATTGGACGAGAACAAAATTGCACGAGTGTACAAAATTGCACGAAGATACTTTTGCACGAAGATTAGTTTGCACGCGGGCACAAAATTGCACGAGAGGACAAAACTGCACGAAGACAATTTTGCACGGAAGCTCAATTTTGCACGAGTTACAGCTTAGCACCCTCCGTGCTAAATTGACACTCGTGCAAAAATGACCCTTCGTGCAAAAGTGTCTTCGTGCAAAAATGAACCTTCGTGCAATTTTGTCTAGGTGCAATTTTATCTTCGTGCAATTTTGCGCTCTCGTGCAAATTAGTCTTCGTGCAAAAGTATCTTCGTGCAATTTTGTGTTTTCGTGCAATTTTGTCCCCTTGTGCAATTTTTTACGCTCGCGCAATTTAGACAGCTACCCTCTCAATATATACTTATCTTTAGTAATTTTTTTTGTTTAATTTTAACGTGCACACTAGGAGATGAATAAATACTAGTCTACCTTCAAACTTAATGATAATTACCTTTAGCTATCAAAACAAAATAATTAAAAAAAAATGACATCAGTAGTGTATTAATAAATAAAATAAAAATAATGATATATCATAGCTTAAAAGCTTTATTCCTAACCTTATTACTTAAATGTCGATGACAAATTTATAGTAAAATTTTATTAAACTAAATAAACGATATTTTTATAAGTAAAATAATTTATAAGTTATTTGTTAGTTGTCTTATTTATCTTTAATATTAACTATAAAATAATCTGTAAAATGTTAAAATTTTGTTTTTATTAAAAAAAATGACGTAATCATCAGAACAATCAAAATTGTAATAATATTAAACAAACAGAACATTGCTGCCGAAAATCAAAATGAAAGATAGATTGCATTCAATTTAATCTTCAGTGAATGATAGCTTGATTTATATTATTTATTTACGTCAAATAAAACCTCAAGCTAATACTTTTTACACTATTTAACCGACTTGCGATTTATGTGTGAAGAAATGTAGTTAAACAGTCAAATACTTTTATACGTGAGAAATGAATTGAAACAGATAGAATTTATTGATGAAAACATTCGTTTGGAATTACGTAATTGTTATTAAAACATTTGTAGCTTTCTGCAACTTCTGTGAATTTTCATAAAGCCACTTAAAGGTTGCCATTATCAATTAAATACAAGTGAAGTTTTGACATTTTTCTTAAAACAAGCGAGAAAACAATTAAGTAGCAATGCATTTTTTAGTTTTTAGACTACTTTTTCAGCTTTTTATAAAGCAAATATTAAACAACTTTGAAACTTTTATAAAGTGTTAAAAATACTTGCTTTCCGATTTTTGGCATTGTTAATATAGATTTTATAGAAGCAAATACTGATACTTTACACAATTAAAGTTTGACTTTTTTTACAATTTTTAAAACTAAGATTTATTTTTATAACTCAGTATTCTACAACTTAATCGAAAAAGTTAAACTAACTTCCTGTTTTTTGTTAGTTTAAAAGCTTTTTAAGGCTCGAGTACATTTATTTTGTTACAACACCGATTATTAACAACTAAGAGTTTTCTTTTTATATTTTGAAGTTAAAAAAAAGTCTAGATATATTTAGAATTAAAAACAATACTTATTATAAAAAAATAAATAATTAAAACTATTAATATATAGTAATGAAACCACAAGTGAGTTAAATTATACTTTATTTTAGATAAAATTGAATCATGAGTAATTAAAACGGGTCATGTAAGGTTTTAATTACTTATTTATACAATCATGCTAACAAATTGACTCATATAAGAACTAAAACGTTAATTAAATTTATTAGCAATAATTAATTAGATAAGAAATGATAACGCAGCTAATTTGTGTGAAAAAATCGAAAGTAAACACCTCTAGAATATTATCAAGATTTTGAAGATTTTTTTTATAAGGTTGTACCTTAAGTTTCACTATCGATAAATACATGTGAATTCTACTATAACTTGTCTTTAGATGTTTAATAAGCGTAAAAAATTCTTTTTTTATAAAGCAAAACAGTAAATTATATAACACAGTCCTTGTACTTTTTTCAAAATGTGCATTTTGAAGAAATCTTGTATTTTTTTAAAAAAGTTTATTAGGTCATCTGTTAACTTTCTATTCTTCCAATATTTATAAAATTTTACTGGTTTCTGACTTCTTTATCATAAACAATAAGTTCATCATATAAAATTACACTGAATAAAACATATTTACAGTAGTCTAAAAATACTATAAATTCTAAATTTAGATGTGAGTTTTACAAGGTTGTAGACATAAAATGTATATTTTTATTATTATCAATATGTTATATAATATTTGTATAATGACGTTATATAGTATTATTTAAGACCATCTAAGATAGCTGAATAACTAAGAATTTTTTTTACAAGTTTTAAAAAATTTTTACGCTTTAACGATGTATTGATATATAAGTTAACCTAAAATTTTGTACTTTAAATGTTAGCTAGTTAAGTTAACTAAGCAAATACATTATACTGATAGGCTAGTTTTTTATCAAATCGATGTATCATACGAAAATTATTTTAAAATATAAACTTTTTAATAACTCTACTTAAACATATCAAATATGATAAATTTGTTTTGTAATAAAGACATTTCAATCTAATACATGTTTTCTATTAGTTAGTATAAGAAAGCAATTAACTTGTTGATTTATGTTAGCTAACTAAATGATAAGGTTTAAAAAAATCGTTTTCCTGTAATTTCAAAATAAGCATTAGATTTTTATACAAAATTTGTCTTTAAAATTTCTTAAAACCTGATAAGGCGTTTGTGAAATAAATAAATAATCTGCTTTTCACATGCAATCTATGAATTTACTGGATAAAGTGTCGTTATACGTCTAAATGTCACTCAAGTATAAAGCAATTATGCTCAGTAAACAGTCTAGACGCATCAACATTAAATGTTGAAAATATGAGCTAAATTATTTTTTTTTTAGGGATACCTAAACTAACGTATTTATTTTATTACCGTTATCTAAATTTAAATTTTCACTATAGCAGCAATAATTTTAAACTCTTGCGTTTGTGCAACTAAAAAGCGCAACGTATAGTTGTCAACAAACCATTAAGCCTCACATTTTTTATTAACAATAGTCAAAAAAAAGCAATACGGAAACAATTTAAGAAATATTTCTTACAATTCGGCTTATTTGACGTATACAAAATAAAACGTCAGAATTAAACTTCAATAACTAGCAAATTTCAACAAAATAAATTAATCTATCTAAAGTTTACTTAATCAAAACTATTTCTTAAATATTTATCTAGTCAAATAGTTTTTTGTTATGGTTGTCAGAACTATACTATCTAAATTACTCTTAAATCAAGTATGTTTTTGCTATTAAAAACCACAAACTTGTTGTTTTTTATAACTTTTAAACTATTAAAAAACAGTGTTGCAATTTTTCTTTAATACTCAACTTTAGAAGAGTTAACTATTTTTCAAATTTTTCGAATGCTAGTTGTTTTTTAAATTTACTCTATGTATTAGAACTAAATTTTACAACACTACTTTTAAATAGTTTAAAATGTAAAAAAAAACAAACTTATGGCTTCTAAAAGCAAAAACATACATGATTTAAGAGCATATTTGATAGTAAATTGCTGACAAGCATAAAAAAGACTGTTTCACGCTATTGAAAGTAAATAAATATTGCTAATATTATATGCATTTAAAATTTGCAAAATAAAACTGATTTTAATTAAAACAAACGAAGATTTATAAGTTTTAGTTAACACAATAATAAAACCTAAATTTAATTTTATAAGAAAAAAAAACTTTAATAGACAATTGAAATAGTTCTTAAGAAGTAATTATTGAAACTTTAATTAGTAACAAATTATCCGTGGACTTAATTTATTTTATTAATAACGGTATTTAAAAACGTTTAGTTTTGCAAACAAAAAATTTTTTTTTACAATTTTGTAAATAAAAGAAAGTCAATTTTGCTTGATTGTCACTACAGCTTGAGTATTTGCAACATAGAAAACAAAAATAAAAAAAAATCTGTATTTTTCTGTGAGCTAAATCTGTTATCGGGTATGTGTTTTTACACTTTTCGCAAAACAACTGTAAAAAAAGTGAAAACCATCGTTAGCTTGTTTAATTTATAAATTTATCTTTCATACATATTACTACGTTCTACTCTAAAATTTATAAAAATGTTTATTACGTGTTAATAATAAAAGGTTAATTATTAAAACGAAAATGTTAACAAAGTACGAACAAAATTCTTTAAAAATTATTTGGTAGCGTCAGTCTATTTTTGTTAAGATTTAAACTTACTTAGTTTTTATAACTCAAAAAACTTCTTAAAAAGTCTTCTCTTTCTAACTTTGTTGTAGTCATAAACTTTTATTAGGTATTTTGCCACATCAATCTTAACAATAATAAACAATTTACAAGTTTTAAGTAACAATGTTCTACAAGCAACGTCTGCAAGTCTTTATAGTTTAACTTGTATACTTAAAAACATTGTTTTTGCAGTTAAGAAAATTGTCTTTTAATCAAAGTTAATAGAAAAACAAAACTTTTTAAACATAGGTTTATCTGCGAAATACCGGAAAATAAAAAATAAAATATTTCTACATTCTAAAAGACCTTGAAACTTTAAATGATCATATGTCTTAACACAATATTTTATTAATTTTACTTTTAAAGTAAGAATGAAAGAAAATTATAATTTAAAATTAATTTAAGAAAGAAACTTAATACGAAAAAAAAAATTAAAAATATATTAATGAAACAATCAAACAAATATATTTTGCAAGCAAACTTTTTCTTTTAATCGTTTTACACGTCATAGTTAATATGATTCTTAATACATTGTTAATTTCCGCAGCAGTGATTTAAAAAGTAATATTTTGTACGAAGTATTGAATTTTTGTTTAACAAACTATAAAATAATAAGTTTATTCAACTCAAAAAACATAGTAAGCTAAAGTTGTGCCTCATGAAATTCAATCTAAAAAGATATTAAGATTATACTAGTGTAATTGAAAAACAAAGATAATTGTGTTTTTTTAGTAGGATTTTATATTAATTTCACATAAACAATTTTTTAAGCTTACAAGGAGGAAAAAACAGTTAAACTTTTCTTTTAAAAATTTTGAAAAATATTTTAGAATTGTTTACTTAAGCAGCAGTACTACTATTTGTTAAAAGAATGATGTGAATATAATAATGATGTTATTATCATTTTTGTAAAGTTCAACAATACTTACCACACCTTACTAGATTTAGTCCTTATTAGATTTTCATGTAGAAAATCTACAGGAATTTTTTAAATATCGAAAAAACAATAACCTTAGAAACGAATTCAATAAGGACTTTAAAATTTACTTAACTAGTTTTACTCTAAAGAAATAAAAAATTAAAAAATAATTAATCATTTTTAATTAATCAGTGATTGGTATACTTTGCGAGATGTATTTTTATCGCAAACTTTTTAAGGGTATTAAGTTCATAGCTTTACTTCAAATATAAATAAAAGTTGTGTTCTTTAAATTCATTCGTATATAATATATATTTCGACTAGTAAGCCTGTTCGTAAAAACAATCATAAATATTCTATTAGTCAAGCATTTTGTGAGAGGCAGGGGTTATACAAGGTAACAAAAGCAAATTTGCCATGCAAAATTAAATTAAGTAGGTTTAATAGTAGTTTAAAATAACGGAGTTCTGTAATTAGTATGCTAATCTAAAAAAGATTAATCCAACATCGTAAGACTATTAAACTGCATTAAATTAAATAAAAACCCCAACAAAATAAAATAGTGTTAAGTTTATTTTAAGTAGGTTAAAGTAGCTTTAGATTGGTAAATTAAAACAATGATAGTAAAATAAACAGAATTCCAAAAATCTATGAATTTATAACTTGAATAAAGCTTAATTAAATTAGCTAATGGCAAGTAAGTAACAATTTACAAAAGTTTATTTATACAAAGTGAGACTTAAGTCTAAAATATAATAAAGTTTTGTTTTCAAATAAACTTACTTAAAAATGTTAGACAAGTAAATTAAGTTTTTTTTATAGTTTAGATTAAAACAAATTAATATTTTTTCGTATGTTTATAAAGCAAACTATAAAATAGAAATACTACGAACTTCTCTAAAATAAAAGTTAGACGGTTAGATAAAATATAGTTATATATTACTTTTATTCTTGTGAGTAGTTTTTAAATGGCAGCAACTTAAAATTAAATGACAATATAATAGTAAATCGTTCTTAATTTAAATTTCATTTTAAAATATAAATGAAACTACTCTACCAATCAATCAAAATGAAACTTTATACAAATTCTTTCATAAGCATTTAAATTCTTCATTGTTGAAACAGTTATTAGCAAACGAAAATGACCTCTTTTTACATGGTGGTTGTCATAACACTCACGATAATAACAAACCGGAACGATTTGCAGTAAAATTAAAATATCTTTATGATGTAACCGTTTAAAAAAAATGTTTTTTTATAAAATTTGCTTCTTTTTTGGTTTCACCACTAATTGTATTAAAACGTGTGTTTCAAACTTACTGATAGAACATGCATGAAAATAAGTGGAAGTAATTATTTTAATTGTGGTTTAGAACAATAACCAGTTATTTTTGACTGTTACTCTGAATTAAATATTGTTCGTTTTTTTCTTCCCTTTTTTCTATAAACTTTTTTCATAGAAATGTTTATCAGGTGAGCTTAAGTATTTATTTAAAAAATAACGTTAATTCTTAATGAAGTAACTAAAAAGTTATAATGGAGTTTTTAGAGTTTTTCAGATAAGTCAAAATGTTGGTAAAATAAAGCTTTAAATAAAAGATAAAGAATTCAATACGAAAAGTAAATAAATATAAAAGAAGTACACGATTTGCTGAGTTTAAGTAATTGACACATAAAACAGTAAATCATGTTTATTTTATAAACAAAACTTTATACTAAAATGTTCTCATGGTCTAACTCAACATAAAAAGTTCTTCAACAACATATTGCGTTACATTTAAAACCCTTGATATCTTAGATACAATCTTAAGATGATATAAATAAAATTCTTGTTAGCGAATTACAGATGTTATATGTTAAAAAAATTTGAAAAATATATCATTATCGTGTGTTTTCGTTGTTAAAAACATGTTTTTATAAAACTAAAACTTAATAAAATTAACAAGAAATTATTATTTAATGTCTGTATAAAATGATAATGTTACAATTTGTTTTAAAGTTAACTGGTAATAAGGTTTTGTTTTATTTTTAAAATATTATTGTTTTTATAAAGATTTTTTACTACGTATTGAATTTTTAAAGTTATTTTAAAAGATTATAGTATTTTTAAAAAGATCGTACGTTTAGCTCAAGTAGATATAGGTCAAAAATATTGCACGAAAAAGTTTAGTTAATAAGTTCATCTACAAAGTAGTTTGGGAGGGCAAACAAAAATGTTACATTAAATAACCAGTTCATATCATTCTTTATTGTGAAAACAGTTGATACATAAATCAAAAATTGTTTGTTTAAGTAATACTATTGCGTTAAAACAAAGTTTATATTTAAATAACTTAGTTTAACAATTATTTATATTTTTCCAGCAATGTATTATTAAGTTATAATAAACATGTTTGGATAACCTAGATATAATACAATCATAATACTAATTTGATAATTTGTTTAGTTTTATATTTATGCAAGTTTAATTGAAAATACAACTTTTATAACGAATCATATTATAAAAATAGATAAAACAACAACAAAAAACTACTTTTAATTATGTTTATTTATAACTATTTTTATTGTCAAAAACTCACAATAGTAATAAAAAGCTTTAAAACATAATTATTAAAGCCAGTGTGTTGCTGCTGATATTAAAAAAATTAAACAAAAATAAATTATAAAAACAAATTTTATTTAAATTTGTTATTCGATTGGAGTTACTATATTCAAAAATAACATCATTAATATTTATGAAAAGTTCATATGAGGACAAAGTTTTTCTTTAAAGCAACCTTATAAGCAATATATTTAAAAATGTTAACCTTATATATGAAGTCAGTACAAACAAATAGTTTCGGTTTTTTAACTAAAGTCAAGTATCCTTTCATCACTTTAAAAAAATAGGTTGCTCATAAAATAAATTGAAAAGTTATGAAAATTAAGAACAAATAAATGTTTAAACTGTGGTTTTAAACAATAATTTGTCAATATTAATTGTTTAATGAGTAAAATATTGTACAATTATCCTCTAATACTTTTTTGAAGATGCTTTCATGTAAATAATTCATTACTTATTGGAATGATAAACATTAGTTATGATATATTGTAGTTTTTTGAAAAAAAACTACTTTTTGGTTAGTATACCTAAATTTTTAATTAAGTCACTTGTTAATTAAATTATTTCAAAGTAGTTTTAGCTGAGAAAAAATTCAAGTTTATACAGTTGTTAGGTAAATATAACGGACACAGAAAAAAATAACTAACAAAAATAGACCAAAACATTTATAAATCTCAAATCAACAAATAATAACGCTTTAAGGGTATATAGAGTTACACATAAGACCCTAGATAACCTAGGTATAATCTAAATAATATATCAAGTTGACAAATAAATTATTTTTGATATTTACTGAAAAATGCATAAGAAAAGATAAACTTTTCAGAATGTTGAAAAAAAGTAACATTTTAAAGTATTAAAGTCTTTTAAAAAGTTCTATTAGTGTTGTGTTTATACTTTTTTCGACAAAAGACTGTAATAAACTATGTTATACTTTTAGCAGAGTTCATACCAGGACAATATTTTAAGCCGTTTAAAAACAATATAGTTGTACATTATCTAATCTTCTATTCAGTCAATACAACCGAATTACATTCGTTTCTTTTGTTCAAGTCAATTAATTAAGATTTAGTTTATTTTCATCAACAGTACCAACATAGTATGCATACAATACAATTGTATCTTCAGATTAAGAACCTAAAGTATTGATTTTTAAAGGCCTTTAGAATCATAAAATTTAAAAACTAATTACTTTTTGTGAAGTCTAACTAGCCTTTGTTTCTATTGTTTTGGTATTTTAGAAAAAATAATTTTAAACTTTTACAAAAAATATTACTTTTACTTTAATATATATAGCGACTTAAATAAATAATTAATACTTTTTGTCTAAGTTATATATTCAAAATACCTTTATTTTTTTTTTAATATTGTTTTTAGTGACTTTGATTTGTCGTTTATTTTAACAGCTATGAACGTCAAGTACTGAAATGCGAGCCATTAATTACAGAAACTTCTCATAACACACTTTTCTATATCTTTAATCTTAAGTATTTTATAAATTTTAATACAGTATTAATATGATTACAAAAAAACTGATATTGTTTTAAACATTATAACTACACAAAAGTACTGCGTTATATTCACCCAAATTTTATTTAGATTTTAATAAAAATTACCCGATGTGATTCTTATTCACAAAAATGATTTTTATAAAATACTTGTGATTGTCCTCATTTTCGACTTAAATATTGTAATTATAATCCACAAATATAAAATCTAAACTATCTCTCCATAAAGTTCACATAGTTTTAATGTTTTAATGACTTCAGTACAAGGAAAGTATCATGCTTAATAAAAATATTTTAACTGTTTGGAATATTATGTACTATTAAATACTTATCTACTTTTAGTAGCTCTAAAATTGATTCTAACTTAGGCTAATTTTTACTTTTAAAATAAATCAAAGTTCAGTAAGACTACATTAAAATATTTAATGTTTACTTAAGACTTACGTCAATTAATAAAAATATAGTTATTGGGCTAACTTACAAAAGTAAAGTTTATTCTAAAAACTGTATTTAACAGCATATAGTTAATATAAAACATTTTGAAATAAACTGATAACAGCAAACATTTATCTACTTTATGATATTTTATTTTTGTAGAACGTAGACTTAATATGAACTTTTACATGAAAAGCTAAAAAAAAAATTATTTTTGTATTATAAGTAAATAAGTGATTTATATACATTTATAGGTTATAATTTAAAACTGTGGTTTAAAAGCTTTAAAATTGATGGGAAAACCCAAAATTAAACAAATCTGACATTATAAACATTTAACCCATTGATAGTTAAAGTCTAAGGTTTGAGTTTATTTAAACTTAAATGCTTTTTTTTTATCCTGAACACACCTGTGTACAACACTATGTAAGTTTTTCACTAACAAGCAAAATTTGTATAAAAACCTTTAAGTCAATTATCAGATGATATTTTAATTTGAAATTTAGTATATATATATTAAAATGATGTTTTAATTCGACAATTATTTTTATTGACAATACAGTTTTTACTATAAAGTTGAAGAAGAGTTTAAGTTTTAAGTTGTTTCTTTAACATTTACTTTTTGTTTACCAATGACAATAAGGCTATCGCATATCTTTGGATAAGTTCTAAGCATTTTTGGAGCAAAGTATTATAAATCAAAGCGAGTTTAATCGAGTTGCAAGAACCAAAGTAAACAAAACTGTTTAGTGAAGGTTTTGATTTATGAGATGCCAAACTTTACAAAGTGATTCAGACTCATTACTTTGTATAAACAAAGAAAATGAGAATAACATTAGTTTCAAAATTGTTACTTTTTATTAGACTTTTAGTTGGTTGTATATTGATTTACTCAAACAATTAGCGATATATTTTTTTCAAGTTAAATGATTTTTTTTTAATTTAATAAGTCATGCGTAAGACGTATTCTTTCAATAATATAAATAAATCAATATATTTTATAAAAGTTTTTTAGTATAGCTCAGAGCTTTAAACAAAGCATGTTAAATAATTAAGTATTTTACTTCACCTAAAAGTCAAGAACTTGTCTTTTTTAAATGAACATCTATTTTGCGTATATTTTACTATATAGCTAAGCTGCTTTAAAACGTTTCACAATTTTATTTTTATTAAAGTTTAACATTACGTTAAACAATATAAAACGTATTAAAGTTTCAACACTACTAATTAAACAGTAACTTTAATGATATTTTTGATTAAAAAGGTCTAGAAATTGTTATAGCTAAATAACTTAATTTTGAAAATGAAGCGGTCGACAATCTTATATAAACTTTTTATTAAAACTAGTTTTAAGGAAGCCTTAACAACTAAACTAGAAAAACTTGTTGGACGGGCAGAAAATTTTTCATGGCTGAAAACAAGCGTCAAGTTCTAACTACACCTGCAAGATATTTTGGGATGGAAAAGTATAAACAGACAAAATAATAAATAAAACAATAGCAATTTTCAATTTGAAAATCTTGCAAAGAAACCAGTGTACTTAAACTATTTTTGTTTACTTACTAACAAAATGAAAATAAAACACCTTCAAATATTGGAAACAGAAATGTATTTATTATGTTTTTCTTTATTTTTAATCCTACTTTAGACTATTAAATCAGTAAGCAAGCAAGGAAGTGGTAAAATAAGATGATCACTGTTTTTAGACTTGGTATAGTACTGTTTTGTTTTCAGTTAATGTTTATTTATTGATAGTTACTAAGTTCACACAAACGACCTACTTGCTCTCATAAAACTAAAATTTGTAATTTGATGTAGAATTCATTTAAAAGTAGAAGATATAAAAACCAAAGATTTTAATATTTTTCTAAAAAATTTGCTCAGTTGTGCAGAAATTGTTTTACAGTTGTAATTTATTTTTTAGACATGCTTTATTAAGATTTTCTTACTCTTTTCATTTGTAAGAACAAAGCTAAACCGATCACCTAACGTATCAATCAATAGGCTGACTTTAAACTAAACAATTAACTTTTAGCTAACTAATTCAAAAAATACTGTTTTGTTATGATAAACTTCAATAACACAAAAATTAATCAGCTGATCTTATTACTATGGAAAGAAAAAATGTATTTTTGTTTTAAAATTTAACAAAATATTTAACATATATTTGAAACTTAAGAGAGTGTTTTAACAAAACAAAAAGTACATAACTGTTAATAATTTTTTATGGTGTGTTTGATTTTAAGTAATTATATCAAATGAGACTTAAACTTTGTAATGAAGTATGTTATTTTTGATTTTTAAAACAAAAATAAGATAAATAGAAATCGTAAATATCCACAAGTGTATAATTAATTTGTTTCAATTTTTTTGTGCAGTATTTAATTTATTTTATTTATATAATATCATTTTGATAAACAAAATTACTTTTTTTAATTTATTTTATCATTATAGTTACAATAATGTTACGACATTTAAAGCAAAAAACAATTAATTAAAATCGACAGTAAACAAAATTTATAAAGTTTTTGGCTGAAAAAAATAAACACTTTAAAAATATGATTTTAAAAAATCTAAAACATAGGTTAAATTAGTCATTTAATACAAACTTAGTTTTGTTTTACAGATAATTTTTTAAAGATTTAAATAGTCATTAAGAAATATTCAAAGCAACAAAACTTTAACTATAAGTATATAAAATGCTTATACATCTTTATAATTTTTTTATTACAGAAATTTTTTTATTTAATTTTAAAATACTTGTTTGTAACAAATCTATTGCAAAAAAAGTTATAGTTTTTACTAAGTTTGTTTTTAAAATAGACATATATATTTAAAATCTACTTAAATTTTTTAAATAATTTAGAATAGTTTGAATTATTTTTAAAATGTCCCCTCAAAACTGTTGGGGTTTTTAATTCCTTAACCACAAATATTTCAAAAAAAAAGTTTAAGTCTGTAATGTAGATTAGCGAAAACGTAATTCTAAATAGTTGTATACCACAAAGTTTAAAAATGTGCTTTTTCAAGTGTACGTTAAAATACGGCAGGTGATTTATAGAAAGAAAATTTTGTTAAAAAACATAAAAGAAGTAAATTCCATTCACAAGTTTGATAGTTTTAAAAAATACAGGCGTCGCATTTGTGTGAAGTTGCTTTAAAACAAGATAAGTAATAGTTGTGAATAAGAAAAAATAATCAAAATATCAAATGTTTAAGACTGATTTTATAAATTTAACAACAGCATAACTGTTCCTCAAGTTTTAGTTGTTTCACACTATTCATTCTACAAGTTTGTTATTATTAGAAACTCGGTTAATCAGTCGTAAGCGCTGGAAACGATAACGCTCAGTACAAGCTGCAAATGAGTTTTTTTATAAGTCTTTTTAAAGTTCGTCACGTTGTTTATTTATTTTCTTTTCATACAATTAATTCTTATCGTCAAAAAATAGTATTTATTTATTTCTTTTAATCTTCATAATCTCTCCCACCGTCTCTCTCAGCGACAATCCCTTTCCCTCCCTCCTCTTCATCATTTGGGGGAATTTCCCCGAAAAGAAACGCTGATGCTTCCCGCCTTTCTCGAAATCCCGCAACGGTGGCGCCGAGTTGCACGGGAGGTCAGTGACGTCACTGCAGTTTTTCAGATCGATCGACAAGTTTTTTCTATTGAGCTTGGAATGTTCCGCTCTGTTGAACACGGCGTCGTTGTCAACGTCGGGAAGGGACAGCTCGCCCAACGAGATCAGCGACTCGCACCCGGAACTTTCCCGCGACCCTACTGAGTTGGACTTCCCCTCTTGAGAACCCTTCTTCCGCCGCCTCCACCACGAGGACGCGGTCGAGGAGGAATCCGATTCGGTTGACTTCTTTTGCCGCCGGTTGGGGGGAGCGCTGCCCGGAGGAAGGGTCTTGGAAGACGCGTCGTTGCCAGGCAACAAGTCCAACGAGCTGCTCTTCACGTCGTCAAGCAAGCTCTCAAAATTTTTGAAAGGAAAGCATTCCACCATAGGGGTGGTGCACCCTTCGTGGGCCAACCTTTCACCCACCGTTGCCAAGGAATTGATCCGCTCACCGACGGTTACTAGAGGGTTCATCTTGCTGTGGCTGTTGAGAGGCAGTGTTGTCATGCTTGATTGGGAACGCAGGGTTCCGAATTTGGGGATTTGGGGTCGGTTGTTGGAAAGCTTATTTCGACTGAACACTTTTTGTTTCACCTAAAAGAAAGTTGTTAGTTTAACTTTATTTATTTCGTAAAAAATCAACTGAACTATGACTTTTCAATAGAAAATATATTACATTATATTTTATAGCGAACAAGTACTTGAAGCTTATAGTTATTTTACTTTATGATATTTTTTTTTATTTATAACTGTGTTCAAAAACTTCACATGAACAAGTTTCACACCTGACTGATGGTTGACGACTTCCTTCTTGGTTGTGACGTCATCATCAATAGTGACGTGGCGTTGACGAGGCGGAAGAGGTGACGGAAGCAGTCCTGCACCTGGAGGTAGCAGGTGGCCGAGGAAGATTCGGCAAAGTGGCAGAATATAATGGAAGATGTTGCTATCTGGCCCTCTGATGTTGACACTTGCCTGTTTGAATTTTTTTAAACAATTTATCTCCACACGTAAGATAATCAAGCACATTAAAGATACGTTTCTATTTATTTATTATGTGTATGTGAGTGTTAACCATTAGATTAATTTTTTAATTGGTATTTAAGTTTATTATTGTCAAAAGTGTTACCTCAAGTTTTTCCTTAAAATATCACATAGGAAAAACAGTTATAAAAACTAAAAAAATAAATGAGAGAAATTACAAAAAGCAATATGTTTAATAATATAATATTAAGCGTTTGATTAAACTGTTTAGTAGTTTAGTTTGAAAGGTAAATATTAACTAGGCTGTAATTAGAAAAAGAGCATCAAACACATTTTCATTTAAATACCTGAGATGTTCCAAGTCTGATTTAGTGGCAACCATTAGTATTGGTATCAAATTGACACCGATGGAGTTCGAGTTCATCTGACTGCTTCTGATTTTCGACGCGATGTTCTTGGCAGCGACGAAAGACCTGTAGTTTGTTACGTCATAAACAACTATGCAAGCGTCCGACGTTTGAAGCTTCTTCTTCAACATTACGTCGTCCTTGTCATTCTGTTTTGTTGAAATAATTAGATAACTTTTGCTTAAAAAGTATACAGTAAGTTAGACATTATATTGTATTTGAAATTTTATTTGCATAGTAACATGTTACAGATATACTAACTTAACAGATTTATAACTTTTATTGTTGTGAAGTAACTATATAAATTTACTTTATTTTTTATTCTTTGATCATTTCTGATAAAAGCGGTAAAGATGTTGAGTAAAGGTTATTTTAAGTTTTGGATAGTTTTGCTTTTTTACTAAAATAAAACCATAAAAATTTATCATAAGCTACTACACGAGTTTTTGCTTAGTTTACTTTACGTACAAAAGAAATAACTTGAATAAACAATTAACAGAGTTTGTTATTAATTACCTCAGGTAATAATGAGTCGCAAATGGTCATTAATATTTTGCTCCCTGCGAAAGTCACTTCTTTTTCATAAGTGAACTCTGCAGAAAAATAAAGTTAATGAAAAAATTTTAGGTTTGTATTTACAATAGTTTTATTAATAAGATTTAAAACTAAAATTAAGTAACAATTTAATAAACTTTTATTATGTTTTATGAAGTTTTATTTTGAAATGAGTTTTTAGTCTACATTTGTAAAAGTGTAATTGAAAAAAATAAAGAAATGATATTTTTTAAGTCTAGCTTAAGTAAAATTTTACCGGAAATGGAATTTATATTTGTAAAAAGATATTTAGAATAAAAACTATAAATAACTTAAAAAATCTAAAGTTTGTTCAAAATAGTACTTTGCAGAAAAAAATACCGGAAAATGACCAAAAAACTCTAAAATTACTACTGAAAAAAATTCATTTGAAAAACTTAACATAGAAACTTACCGGAACTAGAATCATACTCTCCAATAAACTTTTTGGTCAAATACCTCACGATGAAAGCTAAAAAAATTAACAGTTTTATAATAAACAGACCGAATTTAAACTTTAATGTATAATACTGCATTGAATAGAAAACTTTAATTCTAAATTTTATTGGTAAATTTATAAATAACTTTTATTGCGGGTGGTATAAATTATGCAAACGAAAACAAATATTTTTGGCATTAAGACATGAATCATAATTTACGTAAAAGTTCAGTCTATATTTATCAATAAGACTAAAGTATAAAGATAAATAATGAATCACGTTTGAAGTACAAACAAATCTGCTATTTATGCTTGAACTTACGTAAAAACTTCTCTTTTCATTTATATAACATCCAGTTGATTTAAAAGAACCGTTTTTTTATTAAACAAACATATTTCTTATGTTAATAAAAATATAAAAAATTTCAGATTTTAAACTTACGTAATACCTTACTGTTTAGACTGATTTATAACCAAAATACTTAGGTTTATTAAAGAAATGGTTTTTGCGTAAACAAATTAAACAAATATAAAATTGAACTAAACATATTTTTCACTAACCCGATTTTCCCACTTGCTTGTCTCCCAGCACCAAGACTTTCAAAGATTTTTTACTATCGACCTGGTTTTTACCCATCTTAAATTATTTTTTGCTAAATCAAGCTAAAAAATATATGCTTTTAGAATCGTATTTAATACCTTTTACTGTGTTTAAAGTTTGTAAAAGAAAAAGTAAAAGCTTTACAAAACAGCTTTTAAGACAAAATATCCTCAGTTTTTTTCATTTCGTTCAACCAGTATAGGAGTCAAAGTATTTTGATCAAAGCCTTGTAATACATCTACTTAAAGTCGGATACCGAGGCTTTAGCGAACATCAGCCAATCAAACTGTTTGCCTGACAACGAGTTGCCTTGAAAACAAGGGAGAGGTGCCCACACACCTGCAAACCCGATTTGTTATCAACAAAAAAAAAAAAGGGGGTGGGGGGGGGAAGATAAAGCCTCTTTTTTTTGTAGCACGAATTTTGATGTATGTTATTGTTTACAAATGATCGAGTTTCAACTGACAACGGTTTTTGTGTTCGGCGTCACGCCTCGCCGATTTTGCTTGTACTGCTTGTCGGCGCTGGTTGCGGATGAGCGATTTTGACAAACAACCAATATGAGGGGGCTTAGCCGAAAGCCAACGCTTTGTTTGATCATTGTTGCCGAGGCGGCCAGATACGAAAAGGGATCAAATTATAGGTTGCTCCTGCCGGCGTCAGATTCCTTTAATAACGGTTTAAATCTTTCGAAACTTTTACTCTTTTTTTTTATTCTACAAACAACCGGCCGGAGATGTTTTGGCCGCGATTCATTATAAATTTAATCTTGTTTGAGCTAAAAACTTTTGTACTTTGAATCCCTCATTCAACAACGCAAAATCTCAAAGCTTACTTTTGACTACCGGTGTCAGCTTTTTTAGCGGCGCAAAATGTAAATAAGGCTGATCTAATTAAACAATTACTGTCAAAACTCGAGTGGCGCGACTAATTTATGGATGAATATTAGAATAGCATAACTTATCCAGTGAACTCGGAAAGTTTACTAAACTGTCAATTATAAGTATTTTTTGCTGCCAAAAATAAAGTCTAAGGTTTAGTTTATCTAAATTATTTAGATTTAAAGTTAAATTATTTTTTTTTTGCATTTTTACAGGGATTCGAATCAGAAAAGAATCTTAGATTTTGAATTATATAAAATTAAAAGATTATTCTTTAATGTAAAATCCATTATCTTAAAAAAATTTAACCAAAGTTCTTGTTTACATTTATTTTATCTATAACAAGTATTTTATACTTAATTAAAACTTTAATTTTTTTATAAAGGTTACACATACTTTTAAAAGATTAAAAATGTCTGAAGACTTGAACACAACAAGCGCATTGTTTACCGAAAATCCAATAAAAATGCCAATAAAATCAAACTCGGTTCATTAAAAACACGTAACGCAGCGCTTTTCAGCATGAAAAACTTTATAAAAATATTTGCTAAAATCAAAATATAAGGCACGCGGTTTAATTGCATGCCGCAGTGTATAAGCTATTAAAACAGTGGCGGCGATTGTTCAAGAAACACTTTCAGTTTTCATTGTGACGTAACGTTTTTTTGCATTCTCCGAACGAATGATAAAAATATTTTGCATTTTATAAACTTTTCACGGCTCGCGTAAACTATTTTTCTTAGTTCTGCGAAGCTCGATCTAACTAAGAATTTTTTTATTTTGATTCAACTGATAAAATGTTTATTTTCGACTGGCGCCGTTCGTTTGCTTACCGCTTACTTTAATCAAGAATTTAGTTCAAAATAAAGGAGTGAGTGTTTCGTTTCGACTTGTTTTTACACGAGCTTTCTTCGCACGAACGCGGCGGAGCTCTTACGCAACGGCCTTCGAAATGACAGCGTGAAAAATTTTACTTTCAGTGTAGAAACCGGCGCGCACAGCTTTCCACCCGAAAGTTTCGCGATGAAAAATTGTTTTCCCGGGAGTTATCAACTTTTTGGCGACCGCGAGCCGCAACGCCACACTGAGAATTCCTCAGCAAGCCTTCTTATCGGCTACTATGACGTAATAGAAGAATGAGCGAATTGGTTCCGTGATAATGAACGCTTGAATTTATTGGGTGCTCAGGCGTGCATTACGAGCTCATATTGATAAATGCAGTTTGATTTTATCAAGTCATTTTGTTATCAATAAATGCGTTTTGTAACATGATTAAATTGGCGTCGCAGTTTTATAAGTATTTTGACTTTTGGAAACAAACTCAAAAATTTAGATGAGAAAGTTAAAACTTTTATTTTATGAACTAGCTGTTTATTCTGCTTTGTTTTAAAACATGTTAAAATGCTGTCTTGAATGATGAAAGTTTTACAGTGAGCCTATAGAATTCGAAAAAAGTTGATATTTGACAAACAAATTCGTTTTAATAAACAATAAATTTATTTATAAAAAGTGTATTCAAGTTGATAGCAAGAACTAAATGATATGTCAGCTAATTACTGTAATGCTCAGACAGCTAGGTACTACAGTTCAAAGGTTAAAAATTTAATGAAACATTCATAACATATGGTTGTAACAAAAGATCAAACGTAAACGTTTTAATGCCATCTTAGTATGAAATGTTTAGCTAACTAAAACTCTACTCTTTTGTTTCCATGTGCCATAAAAACTAAAAACCAAAACATTATTTACTTATCAGCTTTTGAACAAACATTCTCTTAAGCCATTCTAGCACAACAAAAGCTAGTTTTAAGCATGTATATTATTAAATTTTTCATCATACTTGTTTCTTCACCTACCTTTTTGATAAACAATAATCTTTAAAAGCTGATGAAATAAAATTTCATGTAGCTTGCAAGCTGATTAAACTTTTTCAACAGAAGAAAAAACTTAAAAATAAAGCTATGCAGACTTTTACCAACTTGTAATCTAAGTACAACACTGCTTGCGTCTTAAAATAAATCAAACAACGCTAAATAAAACCAATCACTCATCACAAAATTTTCATAACAAAAAATACAACGCATCAGCTGTAGCTGTTAAAATCGCCTCACAGCAACTTGACTTGCAGCAAAACAGTGCTTTTTTCACTTGAAACTTGCCAGCTTGAATAACCTTTTTTTTTTCATTCTCTTTTCAGCAACTTGTCTGTTATTCGACTGGTTTCGAAAGCATTGAGCCTTCGGCATTAGCATTTCTTTCATGGTAAATTCCTTTTCACTGGCCTCACATGTAATTAAACTTTGTATTATTTAAACCTGATTTTTAAAAAGTTTTAAAGTTGTTTTTCTATTTAATTAGTTTACGACATTTGTTAAATTTTTTTACATTTATAATTATCAGAATTATATTTTATTCAGTTGCCTCTTGATTATAGTTTACAAAAGTTTAATAAAATTTGTTTTTTGTTACTTGAAAAAAATTTGATTTAAATATTTACAAACATTTTATAATTATTTTATTTTGAACAAAAGTTTTAGAATTATAAAATTTAAACATAAAATCATTTAATTGTCTTTCAGATAAATGTTTATCATATTTAAATTGTTTTAATTGTACACACTGTTCAAATAAAATAAGAAATTAAAATACTTTCAAAGTATTTCATTATGAATTGGTTCGTCTATCATTAGCTTTTAATTTTCCGTAATCTCATTAGACTGAATTATATTATAAAACAAATTTAATAGAAACATACCTGAAAAGTTTATAAACAGTTTTGATTGGTCCTGTTTAACAAAAAAAAAAAGTTTCACAACTAAACAAATTCAATCTTTAATCAAAAAATATAATTAGAAAAGATACAAAACTAATCATATCTATAAAAACAATTAGTATTCATTAAACTGATAAAAGTTTACTTTAAAAATAATACTCAAAAACGTAATTTATATATTCTAACTATTTGTTTATTATTTTTACATAAAACTAAATGCTAATCAGACTATTCGTTAATGTTATGACAATTTTTAATATGGCTTTTACGGTTTTTTTTCATAATAAAACGTACTTAAACTACTAAACATATCCTTACATCACTTCAACAGAACACTAGTAGTATACATACATCATAGTAAAACGAATCAATCAGTGTAACATAAAAATTTTACTCAAGTATATAGTTATTTTTAGCTCACGGAAACTACTTGTGTAGCTTAAAATTTCTCCTTTAAAATTTGTTTTGTTTCCATGCACTTCTTTTGTTGTTATGAAACAAAAATGGTTTAAAAATAAATATAACTTTTTTTAAGAAATGATAAGCGTTTTACATTGTATAATTAAAAGAAATAACGGAGAAACTTTGTTCTACTTAACATATTTTTTTTTTAAGAAAACGAATAAACTAGAAAGTGTTGTTTGCGTGAAAAGGTTGAAGAACAAATTATTTAAAAAACAGTCTCGTTTTAACCAAGTTAAAGAATTCAAAACGCAACTTAATGTCTGTTACTTCCTCGATACAAAGTTTATTTTGAAGCTGTTCGCACTTACGAGATGCAAAATAGTGTGATTGTCGTCTTAAGAAATCGTCTGTGTGACAATTCAACTGTGAAATATGTCGTCCTTATACCTCTTAGAATCATGAAAAACTCACTGAGATTGAATTTTTAAATAGTAAAAATCACAAATAATGATTTTTAGTTTTAACAAATCGTAATAAATGGATGTAAAATTTTAAACTATGTATCAACACTTTCGAAAATGAACTACAGCAAAGATGATACTTAATGCTTACAAGTTACTCAATGCTATTGTATGTATAGCATAATAAATAAATATACTACTTATAGCTATGAAAATGTTTATTAGATTTTTTTGTTTGACTTTCCATATAAAACTATGAAAGGTGCTGCTTCTTAGTAATTAGTTAAAAAAAATTATATAATCTTTTTTAATAATAAAACAATCTTTGTATGTACAACTTTTAAGGGCCCTTTTTTCACATTGACCTGTTATTCAGTTTGAGTTTAAACGTTTTATTGTTTAAAATGATTTGATAAAAAAAATTTTTAATTTTATTTTATATCTTTGACTGTATAACAACACTTGAAGGTTGTTACGTTTTAAATTGTATTCTATGTTTATATATTTTAATGTTTGTAAAATACAGTTTAAATACCAAAGATAACATGAAATTGTTAAGAGTAAAACTTTTTTCAAAAAAAAAATAGTAATTAAGGTTTTTTTTTTACAAACAATTTTTTTAAAGTTCTTCTAAACTGTTTAAACTCTAGTTTAAACTAACTAAAATACCCCAGTTGAAAAATTTACGATATCATATATTTAATGTAATGCTCACAAATAAGAATTAAATAACTTAAACAATTTTTAACTCTAGTTACATGAATTTATTTTTTGTTGAACTAAAAATATAATCTAGTAGAAAAAAATTGAAAAGCTTTGATTAACTGTCTCTTTACAATATAGATAAATTCTATATAATATTTTTTAATAAAGTGCTAAACTTACTTTTTCAATACTTTAATGAAGTTTATCTCTTTAAAAGTAAAAGTGTTTTAAAATAGTTAAGACTTTTTAGATTTTAACTATCTATAAAAAACTTTTTATTTCTAAAACTATTTATAACACATTTTTACAAGTCTGTTTTAAGTATTTTTTAACTAATTGAGTACTGTTTAACACATATTAACTAGTAGTTTATTATCTTTTTTCAAATGTTGTTTTTTACGTGATATCTTTTTAAATGAAGCTTACCAAAACTTCTAAACAAACGTTTATATCACTACAAAAGAATCCGTAGTAGTATATATCGTAGTAAAATGAGTCAACTGTGGTAGCATGATGTTTTTCACTCGAATATATAACACGGCTTACGTAAACTACTATTTCAGCTAACTATTTCTCCTTCAAGAATTGTTTTTCTTTGTACGCACCTCATGAAAGTTGTCTTGAAAAAAAATTCCAAAAATGAATAGTGCTATATAAAGGTTTATTTTTTTGATTTATATTAAATTTGTTGTTAGACGACATTTAAAAACACGTTTTTTTTCAAATATTAAAAAAATTCCTGTTTACAAACTATTTAAAAACTTCCTGTAAAAATACTAGAAAAACGATCTTCTCCTCAAAAGTGATAGAAAACAACTTTAATAAACGAAAAAGCCCCATTTAAGTTAAAAAATTTTTTTAGAATATTAAAAACGTTCAGATAAAAATAGTCTCGTCTTACCCAATTCAATAATTTAAACGCAACTTGAAGACGATTTCTCACATTTTGTTACTTCCTCGATATAAAGTTTCTTTTGAAGTTACACGGAGTTACGAGATGCAAAATAGCGTGGTCGTCGTCATAACAACTCATCAGTGTGACAATTCAACCGTGAAATATGTCGTCGTAAAATTACTGAGAATCACGTAAAAATTACTTTTATCTATTCAGTTTAAAATAGGTGAGAAGAAAACGTATTAAAAATAAATGATAATCTTCTGATTATTGGAAAATACAAATCATGTTAGAAAAAACTATAGGTTTTTGTTATTTGTTAAAACTTTAAAAAATGATTTACTGAAAAAGATACAGTTAATGCTTAGAAGTTATTACCCAATACTTTTTCATGAACAGAAAATAGATAAATATTATTTATAGCTATGAAAACATTTACTAGATTATTTGTATATGACCATTCTGATGACCATTTAAAAGGTTTCTGTTTCTCGTTTATTACTCTAAATTGTTTTTATATTTAGTAATTTTTTTATATGCAACTTAAAAGGGTAAGATTTAAAAAGTACCCAGCGATTCAATTTTAGTAGAATGTTATTATTATTTTACTTTAACAGTTATTAAAGTTCGATTTAAATGATTAACTAAAATAAAAAGTTTTTATCTGACTTTGTGTGCATACTAGTTTTATTGAGTAGGCGTTATCATTTGTGATGTATTTTAATAAGATTTAGTCTTTGTAAAATATTGATTATAAACATAGATAAAGTGAAGTAGCTTTGTGTTAAATATTTATAAAAAATAGTTTAAGCGATTAAGTTTTAACATTTACTTTAAATTCTGTGCGTTTCTAATAAATATAACAACTTTTAATGCCATGTTATAACAACAAACATTAAATTATTACTAAAACATTTTTCAACACTAGTTATATCACAAAAAAAGTTATACCTTACTTAACATATGCTTTGTTAAAATTTATATTGATAAGTTTTGTTTAGTTTTAGACTTACAATGTAAATATATGCAAAGAAAGTTACTAAACTTAATTTAAAGATGCTTGTATGTTAAGGTTATCTCTTGAAAGGTAAGATTTTTGAAAACTAAGAAAAAAAAGTTAGATTACTGTATTATGAAAAATATTATTTGTAAAATAATACTTAACACATTTAGATAAGTTTGTATTTAACGATTTTTCAAATAATTACTATTATCGAACAGATATTAAATTGCATTATACATTTTTACTTTTTAGTACTGCTTGTATACGTAGTTTTCGTTTTAGATACAGCGTAGTGTAATTAATCTATAACTGCTTACAACAAATATGTAGTAGAATATTAATAGTATACGAAATTATTAGTTTGACACAATGGTCAATAATAATAATTTATTAAATTATGTAAAAGGTTTTTGTATTAATCTTAATTATTTTTTTTATCTTTTAATCTTTCTTTTTTTGTCAAAAAAAATATTTTGTGTAAGTATCTAAATATTTAATTTTCTTTCAACCGTTATATTTTTCTACTAGGTAAATCTTTCTTTAACAAACACAAGTTAATCATTTTTTCTTATTTTTAAATATTTTATCATAGATATATATACATTTCAAAAAGTAACAAATTAATAAGCAGTTTTTAAAATAAAATATTCTTATAGATATACTTTCACTTGCTTAAAAGCAATTAACTTAGACAAAGTAAACATTTTAAAATAAAATCAAAGTATAAAAGCTACAAAAGTTAATGACAAAATAGTCTCGAATTACCAAATTTAAATATTTTCAAACACAATTTAAACGACGTTTTCGCACATTTTTGTTACTTCCTCGATATAAAGTTTCTTTTGAAGTTACACGGAGTTACGAGATGCAAAATAGCGTGATCGTCGTCATAACAACTCATCAGTGTGACAAGTCAACCGTGAAATATGTCGTCGTAGAAATACTGAGAACCTTTAAAAGTTTACTGAACTTTATTTTGTTGAAGCAGTCAAAACAAAATCAAAAAAGTTCGGATGTTTTTCTTAAATGATAGTTCTTAAGACTCAAAGTGGAATGAATATATCTTTCAACATTTTGTAAGTATTTAGAAATATGAACAAAAAAAATGCTAGTAGCTATTATCGAAATAAATGTACAGAAAATCGTTTTAATTGAACGAAAAAAAAAAGATTATTACTGATTATTTCAAATTTGTTACCTGTTGTTTAGTTGTAAAATTTAACAGATGATAATAATTAAGTTTTCTATTTTCTGTTTCTTTTTGTTTTTGCACATTTGTTTTTAGGCGCATTATTTAGTACAACTTGAAAGTTTAATTGTTTTTATTAAAAAAATATTCTTAATGATAAAATACTTAATTTTGAAAATATTTTTTATTGTTTAATATTTTAATTTTGTGTGCATGAAAATATTCATGGGTAAACATATGTAATTATTTTCTTTTTTTTTAAATATTTATAATTTTAGATAAGATTAAAAGTTTTTAGTTTAAAGTATATGCAAAATTATTAACTTTAAAAACTTGTTTTCATTTGTATGTATAACATTAACTTTAAGTTCTCTTTAATCTTATTAAGCATTAAGTGTAGTTACATCATAAAATATTTATTTTATTATAAATATTTTATTAAACACATAACCTGATCTGAGATAATCATAAAAAAGTTTTGTTTGTCAAATGTTTACAACATAAACAAAAACTAATAAAATATTTGTAATAAACTCCTTAATTTTAATTTTAGACGTTTTAATCTAAACGCAATGTTTTAGAAGATAGTTTTTTATTACTAATAAAAACAAGTTTGAGTAAACTATTTAAAACTTAACCTCTTTTAGTCATAAAAAATACTTAAAAAATTCTTTATGAATTGCATTTTAAGTACTTTTAGTAAATGCAATAAGATAAAAGCATATCATTACATGGTGTAAAATTTTTTTGAATATAAATTTTTTGCGTAATATTTTCAAATGCAACGTAACAAAAATAATCAATAACTGTTTACGTCACTTCAACAAAACACGTTATAGTATATTTTGTAAAATAAAAACCAACTGTCTTAACACTGTAGTTTATCAATCGAAAATATAAAGCAGTTTACGTAAAACTTTTTGAGTTTTAATTTTCATGATTTTTTTTTCTTTAAAATATTTGTACATTTTTAATTAATACAGAGTATTTTACTTATGATTTAATGCATTGACTGGTTTATCTTAAGTAAGGTTTTTTTTTCGATAACATTACAATACTATATTGTTCCTAATATATATTGTTTTTAATGAGTTTAATATTGAATTTTCTAAAATATTTTATAAAGTTAAAAAACTTTGTAAAAAATCTCAGAGTTGTATGGTTTCATTTATCTAAAACTAGTTGAGCACTACTGAATGATTTTTTCTTATTTTTTAAAAAAAAGTTGATTATACAAAAAATGTTAATAGCAAACTAAAAACGTCTCACACTATTTAAAACAACAATTTCTGTTGTTTTTGATATGCAAATGTTGTTGTTTTCTTAGTGTAAAGCATTTTTCAAAGTTTTCGTAGTTACGAGGTGAAAAATACCATGATTGTTGTCATAACAACTGACCCGTGTGACAATTCAAAATGTGTTTTTGTAAAACGTGACGGAGAGAAATTTTCGAAAAAAGTTAAAAATTATTTAAATATCATTATATTTATTTTTTGTTTATTTTGTTTATACCACTCCTGGTGAAAATTACTTTTAATATCACAGTTCTTAGAAGTTTTAGTCATATCTATCATAACATCTAGCTGGTTTATTTAACATTTAAAGGTAAGATTAAATTGTAATGAGAATCAAAAATAAGTTAACCTGGTTTTTGTTATAAATTTATAACAAAGCAATAAACTAAAATATGTGATATTGATAGAGTTCTATATAGTTCTATATAGATTTCTATATAGTAATGACAAATATGTAGAGAATAGACCACAGGTATTTAAATTAATGATACTGTTTTATGATTTTTTGTACTGTGGTGTTTACAACTTCACTAATTATGAAAACTATAAATAATTCTAAGACGTAATTCATATTATTGAACAAAGTTTATTGTTTACCGAATCCAACCATTTCTTACCATAAAAACAAAATTTGTTCAAGTAGCTTAAACCACAGGCAAGTATTTACATTTATTCAACAAACCGAACTACAGTGGTACAAAGCTGATTGCATTTTTGCAGCTAAATTACATTAAGTTAAAATATGTCAGTAACTAGACGTTCTGCAAATCCCTTATAAAATATTCCGTCACTATAATATTACGTAAAAGTTAATATTGCGTCACTATTGAATTTACTTAACTTTATTTAATTTTAAAACTTAACTGCTTTTTCTTTGCATTGATTCTCGTATTTTCTACAGAGATAACCATGATATAAACTTATAAGAAAAAATTTAATATATGTAAGACAAAAATAAAACAAAATAGTCTTCACTGCGACCAAATTGATTAAAATAAAAGGAAACAAATTCGTTTTCACTAATTGTATTTTTGTTCACAAAATTCGCTGCAAACTTAAGAACAAGAGTTAAATTAAAAGTTATTTATTTTCTGTTTTGCTCAAACAGTTAGGTACAATACTTCAAAGTTATTAAATGTTAATGCAATACTCAAATCATACCTTATGTTTGTATCAATATTTATATCGGCGATCATCAACAAAGTTAAGATGTTCGCGACATTAACAATAAATAATAAACTTCACTATACGACAACAACAATTGTGTGGTGAAGTTCTTTACTTATGTTTATAACAAAAGATAATTTGTAAACCTTTAGATGTCATTTTAGTATAAAGCTTTTAGGATATTTAACTTTTTTCCGGTTTACACGAACTTAAATTACTGAAATATTTTATACCTTTTACTTTAAAAAAACATTTTTTTAACCTCTTTTAGCATGTTAATGATAAAAACTTCATTTATCAAAAATGTAAAATAAAGTAAGATAACATTATTTTAATGAAAAAATCGAGTTAAGCCGTATCTGCGGTCAAAATGGTTTCCATATATCTATTATTCTAGACAGTACAAAATATGCAGTTCTATTTAGCATTTAAGTACGGTAAATAAAAAATGGTTTCAGTAATAGACGTTCATAGAAGTATAATGAATAGATACAAGTTTAAGACAAATCTGAACTATAAAGGCATTAAGTATGGAGAGCCTTAACATTAGTAACGCATACCAAGTTGTTTTTTTATTATAAACAAGTTTTTAAAATTTAGACTACAAAGAATATTTTTGGATGGATAAACTCGAATCAGAAGTAAACTTAGCTAAAACACTGTACATTTATTTATAAAAAAGAATAAAACTAAAAAAAAAATTGTTAAGATGAAATTTTATTGTTTATCACGTATTTTAACTTGTAATTGTACTGCATTTTTATATTTAAATTATCTTATATAAATAAAGCTTTAATTTTTCTAAACAACAGTATCCTAATTTGTCTAAAATGTTTTTTTGAGTGTTTATTTGTTTAGAGTAATATAACTTATTTTAATTTTAAATAAATAGTTAGATTTTGACCAATATTTTAAATGTATTAGATTGTATTAATAAAATGTATTTTATTTTTTATAGCCGTTCTACTAATTCGGAATTTCAATTATTGTTGAAAGCTTTAAATATTAATCGGTTTGTTTTTCATTGGATATCTTTGTTTCAAGCTCTAGCTAGAGCATTTCTGTCCCGAACATTTTTATTTCTTTCTTCTACCTTCAATATAGATAGATGATGATAGTATAAAATGTTTTTAAAGGAGGTCTATGTAATTTGCAAGCTGTTAAATCTTCTTTTGCACAGCAACTATTTTATTAAAAAAACCATTTTAGCAATTACCTACGTAGATAAAACACTACTTGTGCTTCAAATATATTAAACAATGATAATTTACTAATGACAAAACCGATCACTCATCACATAATTTTCACAGGAAAGAACCAGTATTTACATTTTTCGCATCAGTTGTTGCTGTTAAAATCGCCTAACAACAACTTGACTTGCAGCAAATCTGTGCTTTTTTCACTTGAAACTTGCCAGCGTGAATAACCTTTTTTTTCGCTTTTCAGCAATTTGTCTGTTATTCAATTAGTTTCGAAAGCATTGAGCCTTCGGCATTAGCATTTCTTGCATGGTTAATGCATTTCATTTTCCTCACGTTTGATTAAATGTTACATCTTTTTAAACTTGCTTTTCAATAAGTTTTACTGTTTTTTTTCTTGCAAATTAGTTTAAAGATTTTTATAAGTTTTCTATTTTTCATTAAACATTTTTTTAATCGCCCGATAGTTGATTTAAGTTTAAATAAGTTTACTTAAAAAAAATTATAACAAAGTCAAATAATTTTTTTCTAAAACTTGCATAAAGTTTTTAATCATAAAATTTTGATTAGTATTTAATGTTAAATTAGCAAATAAAGAAGCTTTCAAAAGTATGTTTAAAAGTTTTTTATGTTTTTAAATAACTTTAACTCTATATGCTTTGCAAAATATCGAAATAAAACATCATTAACATAATTAGATATATTTGATCGTCTATCATTAACTTTTAAATCTCTGTAATTTCATCAACCTAATTTATATTACATAAAAGTGTTTTCTTTAACACATGTCTGGAAAGTTTACAAATAGCTTTGCTTGATTATGTTTACAAAAAAGAAATAAAAGGGAAATATTCATAGTTTAACGTTTTAAAGCTCGAATCTTAATAAAAAGATTCAATAGATAAAAAACAATAATATTCATAAAATCAAATCAAATTCAATTACAAAAAAATTGTTAGGATTACTTCAAAACATACTTTTTAAGTTCTAACATCACTACTTTAAATTTTGTATTGGTATATACCGTGGTAAAACTAGTTTTAACTTTTAGCATTTATCATGAGGCACTTGACCAAAAAGTTTATTGGAGAACATGGTTCTACTTCCGTTAAGTTTCTATTCTGACTAAAATTTTTTTAGCATTTTAAATTCTTAAAAACACATTATGTCTTCCTGTTAGTAAGTACTATTTTAAACAACGCTTTCTCCTGTTTTAATAAAGATTGATTTATTTTACCTTTGTAAAATTTCATAAACAAAAATTTCGTTTAAGGTAAAACTATACTCAACCTAGACTTTATAAGTATCAGCTTCAAATAGAGTGTTTTTATTTTCTACTAACGTTAACTTTAATGTATATAGTTTTAATATAATTTCCGAGCTCTATAAATGAAACTGTTGCTAACAAAAAGTAAAAGTTCTCACAAAACCTTACTTTCACATCAGAATTTATTTATAAAAAGGAAGTGAAGTTCGCAGGAAGCAAATGTTTAATTATCACATGTGACTCACTATTACCTGAGTAAAAATAAAAAATGTTAAATTTTTATATTACACATGTTTAAGTTGTTTTATTTTTGCAAAAAGTAAAAAGAGCAAATCTTTTCTTGTTACATATGATACGTTGTTATGGTTTTATTTTAAGAAGCATAATTGCTTTTCTTTTCGGGGAAATTCCCCCAAATGATGAAGAGGAGGGAGGGAAAGGAATTGTCGCTGAGAGAGACGGTGGGAGAGATTGTGAAGATTAAAAGAAAACATATAACATACTGTGACTTTAAAAAAGACATTTCAAAAAAATTTTTGCGACTTCCAATAAACTTTTTCGTTTATGTTTATTAATG
This sequence comes from Thalia democratica, assembly GCF_965202585.1. NCBI lineage: Eukaryota > Metazoa > Chordata > Thaliacea > Salpida > Salpidae > Thalia > Thalia democratica. The sequence continues at coordinate 70,422,758 of NC_139169.1, read as the reverse complement.
TTTTTTTTTTATTTACTGTGTTTCTGTTAGCGATTAACTTGTTAAATTAGTAAACAAAAACGGTTTAAACTTTATAAACGATTATGCTACTATTCAAACCAAGAGACCTTTATAAAATAATATTAGAATTTTGTTAATTTGATTAATAGTTAATTGAACATTTTATTCAAAAATTTTGTACTGCTTGTAAATTTTAAAACTTTTCAATTTAAATTATTTTTTTGTGTTGTTTAAAAAAGCTTTATTTAAAAAAACTTGCCCTATTTAGAATACAATAAGTTTAAATGTACACTTAATTAAATAAATAACTATGTGGTAAAAAACTTTTTAACATTACGTTTTTGCTAAATTTTTTACAGATAAAACCTTTTTATTTGACATATTTGTGGTCAAGTAATGAGAAAACCAAACAGTATCAAGGAAGGATTATAAAAATTTTACAAGTTTACTTAAAAAATAATTAAAAGTAGTTAGCTTATAAACTCATTAAATTTTTTTAGTATATTTTAAATGGATATAACTTTTCATAACACCAATATTAGTACAACTTATTACTTAATTTTACAATAGGTTAAATTTATACAGCTATTTAAAAACAAAATAAATAACGTTTTGTAATAAAAACAAACAACGTTCTAGAACTTTATATATAAATAGTTAAAGTTTTGTGCTTTAAATATTTCTTAACGACTATTTGAGTCTTTAAAATAAGGTTTCTATAACGAGATTAATTTTTTGTTTAAGAACTGCTTGAAACTGTTTTTATAATTTTCTTTAACCATAATTAAAGGTATTTAATTTTTACAGCGAAAAAATTTGGAAGTCGTGTCTATTGTCGATGTCAGTTAATTATAATTTGTTTTAAATGTCGTATTATTTTGATACACATAACTTAAAAATGAATATTTATTTTTGCAATTTGTTTTAAATCTTATTAAATACTTGATATAAATCGAATTCTTCCCAAGAAAATTAAAACAAATTTTAATATACTTGTAAAAGTTAACACTTTTATTTATCTTTTTTTTAGTTCGATAACAATCATATTTCATTATAAAGCTTAAAATTCAATTGATATAATTACTTTTAATTAAATTCACCCTAAAAACTTAGTAACTGTTATTAATTTTAATCTATTTCTAAACACTCTATTAAATTAAAATTTATATATGCACTGTGCAAATATGAACATACTAATTTACTTATTTTTTTAACTTATGACAACAAACAATATTTTTAGAATCAAGTAGCTAATTACTAATTTTTTAGTTCCAAGTTAGTCGATTGATTTACTTTTATAAGTAATATACTGACTAGTCAAATATTTTTTGAAATAAATATAATAGTCTATAAAACTTAATAAAGTAATTTTTGATTAAACTTGAACTGTAATTGTATAAAGGTTTCTACACAAAATGAGCGAACTTGTTAAAGTAGTAACAAAATCTGCTAATATATTGTTTTGTAACATAACTGACCGGTTATTATACAAAAAGATATACAAGACACAAAAATTAAATAAAACTAAATATATTTCGAGCAGTGCTTATCAGTAGAGTACAAAGCTAACAAGAGATTACATTTACATATTTCATAGTAATCAAGTGATCATAAGGTAATCAAAAGAGTAATAAAAGACAAAGACATTTAATAAAAGCTATAATAGGCTTAGAGTGATTAAAATTTGTTATAATGTTTTCGATTTTATTTAAATAGAAATTAAATGTACTTTATTAAGGAAATCTGTTTTATGTAAGCAAAAATATTTGATTATACTGTTTCTTTATTTTCGTAAATGTTTAAAAGACGTGTTATTTTGATTATATAGTGTATACTTTTAATGTAGCTTAATTATCATGTAAATGATTTTATGTGATTTAAATTGTCACTAATTGCCTTTGTCTATTTTTACTTTTTTGATTTTTTCATAATTACTTGGTTACTATACAAGTTTGTAAATTTCAATCTCCTGTTAGCTTTGTACTCTACAGATGAGAACTGCTAGAAAAATAGTTAGTTTTGTTGAATTTGTTTGTCTTGTTTATCTTATTGTACAATATCTGATTTTTTATTCTTTCTACTTTTAAATGTGTTTTTTATTAAATTTGGTAAAGCTTAATTGTTTACAAGTTTTAATGTTTAGAGAGCGATTGAGCCATTTATTTAATTATAGAATCAATCTACTGAAAATAAAATTTAAATAGTTAATGAATAATACTGAACAAAGTCTAAAAAAGTAATCGTAAGTTAATAACACCCTTTTCTAAGAGTGATAAAAATATAAATTTTGTTATAGTTTGAAGTTCTTGCTTGTGTACTGAATGAATAGTCTGAAAATAAAATAGTAAATAGGATAAACCTACACCGAACATTCCTTTTTCCAATATTCGAAGGTGTTTTATTGTATTTTAATTTTGTTAGTAGACAATAAATATGATTAACTACACTGGATTCTTTGCAAAATTTTCAAACTGAAAAATTGTTGTTGTTTTGTTCATTATTCTGTTTTTTTATACTTCTCCATTCCAAAATATCTTGCAGGTGAAGTTAGAACTTGACGCTTGTTTTTCAGCAGGTAAACTTTTCAGCCCGTCAAACAAGTTTTTCAAGTTTAGCTGTGAAGGCTTTCTAAAAAATAGTTCTAATAAATAGTCTGTATAAGAGTAAAGACAACTACATATATAAACTTAAAATTGTTATGTTTTAACAATTTCTAGATCTACTTTATTAAAAAATATCATGAAGTTTACTGTTTAATTTATACGGTTGAAACATAAACATGTTTTTATAGTTTGATAAGTTATAAAATTATACTAGAATAAATAGGTACAGTGTTTTAAAGCAGCTTAGTTTTAGTAAAATTACACGAAAAGCAACTGTTAACTTAAAAAAGGCAAGTTCTTGACATTGACATTAAGTAAAAACTTAAGCTTTTAACTAGTGATGTACCGGACCCACAATATCGGGTCCGGCCGGACCCGGATCCGGACTTTTTTTTCAAATTAGAATCCGGCCGGAACCGGATCCGGACTTTTTTTTTAAATTAGAATCCAGCCGGAACCGGATCCGGACTTTTTTTTCAAATTAGAATCCGGCCGGAACCGGATCCGGACTTTTTTTTTAAATTAGAATCCGGCCGGATACGGATATCAGACAAAAATGGCAATATCCGGCCGGACCCGGATAGTGAGTTCGGTACATCACTAGAATAAACTAGCCTGAGTCAGAATGAGGTTTTTAAAAAATGAAAAAAAAGAACTTTAATCTAATAATAAGTAGAACAGCTAGCCACAAGGTTTACAAATTTAGGTGTTATTTACAATTAAAAATCTGCAATCAAGTCCTTGAACAAAATACACTAGAAAATTACAAAGTATTGAAAACTGGATCAGCTCAAACTCATTCAAAATCTAAAAGAAAACTAGCCGGAGTTTTTGTAAAAAAACTAAACTAGCCTGAGGCAGTCCAAGATTTTCTAAAATTCCCAAAAATTTTCAAACTAGCTAATAAGTCAATAAAACAACTAGAGTGAGTATAAACAAGCCTGAGTCAGAATGAGGTTTTCAAAAACTGAAAAAATTACTTTAATCTAATAATCAGTAGAACAGCTAGCAAAGGTTGACAATTTGGTAGTAAAGTTGTGGACTGACTGTGGTTAACTTAACTTATTAGTACTACCCATCATAATTAAATCCTACCTTATTTAATTAATAGGTTACAAATACTAAATTATAACTGAGACTACTTTCTATAATCAGACCCGATAGTTTTGAGTGATGAATCTTTTATATACAACACAACAAGAAATACTAGCATATACAAAATTATTAATTACTTTGGTAACACTTTAAAAACTGGAAGCTATTTGAATTTATATCAAAAGACTTAAAACAAAAAACCAAAAATTAAATAAAACTTTTAGTAAACAAGAAACTTTAAAATTTATAATAAACTATTAAACTATAAACCTGGCTTAAATATTTAAACAATTAAACACCTGTTGAAATATTCACTTTTAAAACAAAACACTTCTTACAATAAGCATTCACAAAAACGTTCAAGATATTTTGTTGCTTCAAGCTACACACCAAACTAACTAACTGCTTACATATAAACTGCCTGTCATGTTCTGATATTTTGCTGTATCAGTATTTAGTTTGAAACATTTCGTCATATGATTCTCATTGGCTCGTACATTCAACCGTATTAACTCTAAATATTCTCTGAGCTCAACTTTAAACAATAAATAATGCAAGTATTCATTCCAAAGTTTTCAATTTTACAACATATGTAAAGAGTTGCATTTCATCAAACGTTTATTTCATAGTTTAAATGTAAACAAATGTAAATTAGTCACGTGTACAAAATGAGCCTATCACGGTAGGTGTTTAATTTTAACTGACGAAAATGACTCTTATTAGTTTGCACATGCTTTGTTTTTGAAAAAATAATTTTCAGTATGCTCTTTTTTACTAACTAGATCCGGGTCCGGCCGGATCTCTGTTAGGATCCGGCCGGACCCGGATCCGGACTTTTTTTTCAAATTAGAATCCGGCCGGAACCGGACCCGGACTTTTTTTTCAAATTAGAATCCGGCCGGAACCGGATCCGGACTTTTTTTTCAAATTAGAATCCGGCCGGATCCGGATATCAGACAAAAATCGCAATATCCGGCCGGACCCGGACCCGGATAGTGAGTCCGGTACATCACTACTTTTAACACACTTTTTTAAAAATCTGTGAAATAATAAAAAAAACTTTCCGTGAAATATGTAAATTCATTTGTGTTACTGAAAGAATACGCAAACCATATATCTCGAAAAGACATTTTTGGTTTATTTAAGTTTCAAATAAATCAATGTACGACAAACTAAAAGAATAAATCAAAGTGACAAGTTTGAGATTCATGTTTTTACTTTTTTATTTGTTTATTATAATTAAAAAGTCTGAATCACTTTGTAAAGTTGGGCATCTCATAAATCAAAACCTTCACTAAACAGTTTTGTTTACCTTGGTTCATGTTACTCGATTAAACTCGCTTTGATTTATAGTACTTTTCTTCAAAAGCGCTTAGAACTCACCAAAAGGTACGCGATAGCCTTGTTGTTATTGGTAAACAAAAACTAAATGTAAAAGATTAAACTACAAAAAAAAAATTTTTCAATTCAAAAAATTAAAACTAAAATGTTCAGAAATAATTGTCGAACTAAAGGTTAGTTGTAATATAAATAATACAAAATTCCAAATTAAAATATCATCTGATAATTGACTTAAGGTTTTTATACAAAATTTGTTTGTAAGTGAAAAACTAACTAAATTTTTGCACACCTATACACATATTGTTGTACACAGGTTTGTTCGAGAATAAAAAAAAACATTTAAGTTTAGATAAACTTAAACCTTAAACTTTAACTCTCAATGGGTTAGATGTTTATAATGTCAAACTTGTTTACTTTTGGATTTTCCCATCAAGTGTAAATCTTTTAAACCATTGAGTTGAGTTATAACCTATAAATGTATATAAATCACTTACTACTTGTAATACTTTAATCTTTAACAAAAGAAAAGTTTTATTCTAGCCATTCATTTTACGTAAAATTATTATGCTATATCTTAATTTAAAAAAAAAAGATATCATAGTAGACAAGTAGATAAATATTTACCGTTATTAGTTTAGTTCAAAGTTTTTTTTGATAACTGAATGCTATCTTAATTAAGTTTTTAGCAATGAATATATTTTTACCGCATAAAAGTAACTATTTAGTAAAAATTAAATATTGAAGTATACTTCAAGTAACTAATAATTTATTTTAAACGTACAAATTTTAAACGTATATTAAAATCAACTTTAGCGCCATTAAAACTATTTAAAAGTTTAGCGGTAGAGAATATACCATTAAGTTGAAATTTTGTCATTAAGCATAACACTTACTTTTACTAAAATCATTAAAACAGTTGGAAGATATAAACTTTTGAATAGACAACTTAATTATTTTTTGCGAACTATAATTACAATACTTAACTCGAAAATAATGACAAACTCAAATAATATATGACAATCATTTTCGCAGATGAGAATTTCAGGATGTAATTATATTAAACTCTGAATAAATTTCGGGTAAAAAGTACATATTATTTTAGTCTAATTTAAATGTCTAAAATAATATCAGTTTGTTTCTAATGATACTACTACTGTATAAAACACTTAAGGTCACAAATCTAAAAAAGTGTTTTTTACAAGTTTATGTAACTAATAGTTTGCATGTCAGTTTTAGACGTTTATAGATATTAAAATGAACGATTGATCAAAATGTGTAAAATAAGTAAAATAATATTTTTTTGATGCTAATTTCAATATGAAAAAGTACAAAAAAAATTGTTTTAAGTAGCCTATTTATTGAGCTAAAAACTGCTTTTTTTAGACTTTACAAAACAATTTTTACTAAAGTACTGTTATTGAAATGATAGAAAGTTATAGTTTACAAATAACAATAAATTTATATACTATGGTTATAAAAAAGCTTTATTAAAACAACAGTTCAGGTTTTTTAAGCTGAAGATACACATTGCATTGTAGGTAAAAACAAATATAGTGTTGGTACTGTTGATGGAAATAAACTAACTCTTAATTAATTGAATTGAACAAAAGAAATAAATATCATTTGGTTGTATTTACTGATTAGAAGGTTTGATAAAGTACAAGCATATTGTATCAAACGGCTTAAAATATTGTCTTGGTATGAACTTTGATAAAACTAAATCATAGTTTATCACAGCACTATGTCGAAATATAGGAAATACTACAAAACTAATGCTAAAACTTTAATATATATATTTTATTAATTATCAAATTAGTTGCAAGTTGTTAAACTTCTTTTATTTATTTTTTCTTTTACTTTTTCTCAATTTCTTCTTACTCGGTTATGACTAGAAAAAAGTTTAAAAATAATAACTATATTTAAAATACTGACTTTATATAAAAGGTTAAACATTTTAAAACACATTGCTTATAATGGGTTTTAAAGAAAAACTTTTATCCTCATATGAACTTTTGATAAATATTAATGCTGTTGTTTTGGTGTGTACCCTTAGCCGATGACGGAAAAACAGCATTGAAAAAATACATTTAATAATATTTGTTTTGCAAATTTTTTTTTCTAACTTTTAACTTCAATAGCAACAAATTAAATTTTAACTTTTATATTTTATAGTTTTTATGACTGTGGTGCGGTTTAGATAAGAAAATATTATAATAAATATAAGTAATAAAAAGTGGTTTATCGTTGTTGATTTATCTATTTTTATAAAAAAATCCAATTTGATTTTTTTTTAATTCGTTTAAATCTTTTTCTATTAGCATTAAACTTCTCAAGTTATTTAGTTGCTTTTATGATTTTGTTAAATACAGGTTATCAAAAAAATTCTTGTTATAACTCAAACGTTTTATTATTTTATTAAACAAAAAGTTTTACTGAATTTTTCTACCAAATATACTCAGAGTAATAAAACAATAAGAATTTTTTGTTTAATTTAACATTTATAATTTTCCTCCTAAAGTACCCCCTAAAGTTAATAAACTTTTGAAATGAGTTAAACAGTACAAAACGTTTTTATACTAAATCTACTTAAGCTAAACGTATAATCTTTTTTAAAGTAGTGCAATTTTTAAAAATAACTCTACCAACTCATTTATAACTAAAAAATCTTTAGAAAAATAAAAATAAAACACAAACCAAATGTATCTTTTAACATTAAACAAAGCCCTAGACATTTTTACTTAAAAACAAATTGTTACATAACGATTTCCATCATTATTTAATAATTTTTACTGTGTACTGTTACAGGAAGGTTTTTGAACGTTTTTATATACCATTTGCAACTTAGTATACAAAGATTTCTCTTTTTTTTTAATAAACCTAAACAACATAAAACAAACAACACTATTTTACAATGGAACTCGTATAGTTTTGAAAAGCTTTGTGAAATATCAAAGTATAAAAATAAAAATAAGTAACTTCTACTATGGCAAATGGTATAAAAATTTTAAATCAATTCTACACATAGTTTTCAAATCATAAAAACATATATTGCTATGAAGTAGTTAAGTATAAAGAAAAACTAATAAAAAAACTAACGCACCCGATAATGACAAATTTTTGTATATGTTACGACATTTAACTTTTGTAATGCGCTAACAAATATTTAATTTATATCATATTAAGATTATATCTAACATATCTACTAGGGTTTTAAATGTATCGTAATATGCTCTTGAAGCACTTTTTTTTGTTGTGTTGATTCATTAGAACATTTTAGTATAAACTATTATTTATTAAATAAACATATTTTACTGCTTTTATGTGTAAACTACTTTAATTCAGCAAAGTCGTGTATATAGTTTTCTATGTTTTATATATTGAATATTTTATTATTTGCTTGAAGTTCAATCTATGTAAAACTAAAAGTTTGTTTTATCTCAAAAACTCTAAAAATTTGTTTATAGTTTGTTAATTTCTTCATAAAGTAATGAAATTCCTTTTAAAATCAATTCTTAAGCTCATCTGATAAAAATTTCTATAAAAAACTTTATAGAAAAAACGGTAGAAACAAACGACCAATGTTTCATTTAAAATAACACTTAAAATTAACTGGTCATTGTTCTCAACCACAACTAAAATAATTACTTTTACTTCATTTCATGCATGTTCTATTAGTTATTTTCAAACATACAGTTTAATACAATTAGTGGTGAACCAAAAAACTAGCAAAATTTATTAAAAACAAATTCAAATAGTTACATCATAAACTTATTTTATTTTGTTGCAAATCGTTCCGGTTTGTTATTATCGTGAGTGTTATGACAACTACTATGTAAAAAAGAGGTCATTTTGGTCTACTAATAACTGTTTCAACAATGAAGAATTTAAATGCTAATGAAAGAACTTATATAAATTGTTATTTTGATTGATTGGTAAAGCAGTTTCATTTATATTTTGAAATTAAGTTTAATTTAAGGAACGGTTTACTGTTATAATGTCATTTTAATTTTAAGTTGCTGTCAGTTAAAAACTACTTATAAGAATAAAAGTAATTTATAACTATTTTAGTCTATACTTTAAGTATCAAAAATAAAAAACATGCATAAGAAAAAAACAACTTTTCTAAAGTTAAGTATTGTAGAAATAGTGCAACATTGTTTTAAATAGTTTAAAAGTTTTAAAAAAAGACAAATTTGTGTATTCTTACAGCAAAAACATATTTGGTTTATGAGTTATTTTGATAGTGAAGTTATAACAATCATAACAACAACCTATTTCACTAGATAAATATCTTAGAAATAGTTTTCTTTTAGTAAACTTTTAATAGTTTAATTAGCTTAACAGAAATTTGGTATAAAGTACTATTTGAACCTGAAGTATAATTCTGACGTCCTAACTTACTTACGACAAATAAGCTGAATTTCAAGAAATATGTTTTAAATTGTTTCCGTATTTTCTAAATTTGACTACTGAGAATGAGGCTGATAATCTGACAAAATAGTTTGCGCTTTATAGTTGCACAAACTCAGTTTTAAGCAGCTTTTAAGAATTACATCATTGGCGTCATAATAGAAAAGCTGTAAACTATTTATTATAAAGTAAGAACTTGAACTTAAGTTTCGAAAATAAATTAGATACAGCAATTTAGGCATCCCCTTAACAAAAACAATTTAGCTCATATTTCCAACATTTTATGTTGATGTGTCTAGACTGTTTGCTAAGCATAATTGCTTCATACTTGACTGACAGACAGACGTATAACGACAATTTATCCAATAAATTCATATCATTGCATGTAAAAAGCAGATTGTTTTTATTGATTTTACAAAGCCTTATCAGGTTTAATTTGTAAACATTTTTTCATAAAAACTTACTGCTTAGATTGAAATAAATAAAGTTTTTGTTTTAATTAAAATTCATATAAAAAATAAATGTTTTTTTTTTCAAAAACAACTAATCATAACAACTATAAAAAAATCACATACTGTCTTGATTCGTCTCAATTGCAAATCAAATGTATAGAATTTTGATATGTTTAAGTTGAGTCTTTAAGCAGATATTTATTTATTAACTTTTTGTATGAGTTATAGATTTATTAAAAAACTAATTTAATTGTATTTTGTTTGTACTTGCTTATTTATGTAACCGTGCTAATAATTAAAAAAAGAATTCGGTTTACTAAAGTAGCAATAAATCATTTATTTTAAAATATTTAAAAAATTTAGCAAAAAAAATTCTTACTTGTTTAATTATCTTAGATGTTTTCTAAAGCAACTAAAATAATTTGTTTTATGCCTATAACCTTCTAAAAATCTTAACTAAATCAAAAAGTTATTCTTTTTTAGATTATTATAAAAACTTATTATTTAGTGCAATTTTAAATATTAAACTATTTGTTTATGATAAAGTAAATAGACACCAGTAAATTTTCATAAATAATGTAAAAAATGTGCACTAATAATTCAATATATTCCCTTACATAGTTACTAGATCTCTTCAAGTGTAGTTTTGACAAAAAAAAAGATTTAATATAATTATTTTTTATTTTTGCCTCATAAAGAAAGGATGAAAAAACTTTTTTTATTTCTAAAAAATAAGGTCTTGGTAGGTAGAGTCTTGTTTGTTAATTGATGGTGGTATTTAAAAGGCAACCTAATAAAAGCATTTTTCGAAATCTTGATACAATTGTTAAAGTTTTTGACTTTGATTTTGTCACACAAATTACCTGCGGTAATATTTTTTATCTATTTAATTAACACTATCAAAATATAATTACCGCTTTTATGAGTCAATTGGTTAAAATGATTGTATAAATAAATAAAATCATAAATGACCCGTTACTATTAGTCATGGTTGAACTTTATATGAAAATAAAAATAACTTAATTCACTTTTGTTTTTTTTTATAAATCTTAATATTAAAAAAAAAACATTTAATGAATTCATAATTTTAAAATGCTCAATAATTTCTTTTTTTTGTTAAAAGATAAAACTTCAAATAAAAAATAAAAATTTAAAACTTGGATTTTATTAAAAAAAATGTACTTGAGGTTACTTAACTTTTAAATAAACGAAAAAAAGCACATAAAATATTTTAATAGTTAAACTTTCTTTATTTAGCTATTGAAAACTGAGTAAGAAAGGTATACAAATAATTTTTTAATTTGAAAAGGGGACAAATTTTAACGGTGTAAAGTAGATTATTGGTATTTGTTTACAATAACATTTAAGTTAACAATGCCAAAAATTGGGTAAAAAGTATTTTTAACACTTCAAAACATTTTTGTAAATTTTTAGTTTGTAGTATTTTAAGCTAAAACAAAAATTTTAAGCTTAAAAATTGCATTGCTACTTATTTACTTTCTCGCTGTTTTAAGAAAAATATCAAAACTTCACTTGTATTTAATTGATGATGGCAACCTTCAAGTGGTTTTATGAAATTTCACAGAAGTTGCAAAAAGCTTCAAATGTTTTACTAACAATTACGTAATTCCAACAGAGTGTTTTCATCAATATAAACCATTTGTTGCCTTTCATATCTCTCACATATAAAAATATCAACCTGTTTAACTTCATTTCTGCACACATCAATCGCAAGTCGGTTAAATTGTGTGAAAAATATTAGCTTGAGGTTTTATTTGACGTAAATAAATAATTTAAATCAAGCTATCATTCACTGAAGATTAAATTGAATGCAATCTGTTTTTCATTTTGATTTTCGGCAACAATGTTCTATTTGTTTAATATTATTAACATTTTGTTTTTTCTGATCATTACGTCATTTTTAAATAACTAGCAAAGTTGTAGCATCTTACAGATATAACTAAACTGAATAAATAATTTTAACAAAATTATGAAACAAATAACAAATGACTTAAGTTTTTATTATAATAGCTAAAGGTAATAATGATTAAGTTTGAAGGTAGACTAGAATTAATTCATCTCCCGGTGTGCATATAAGTGTGAATAGAAAAAATCTTACTAATAATTATATATTGAGGTGTAACTTTTCAAATAGACTCAATTTTTAAAATAAATGATTTTTTATTCAATTATGGTAATAATTGAATTAACCGAAAGGTTTTTTGTAAACCAGATCCTTGGACCATATTTTCACAAACATTTGGAGCTCTTTTTTTTGGTTCAATAATTAATAATGAATATGATTCTCAAGTTAATACAAACGAAAAATACAATAAATTGTGAGTTTTAATAACAATAATGTTATACATGTTTTAAAGCTAAATGTTTACAAAACAATTTTCAAGTAATTTATTGTGCACAGCTTTTATTAATTTTGAGTACTGTTATAAAGTAAAACGAACGTTTAATTCTAAAAGGAGTTTTTTTTTATTTAAGAATGTTGTATTCATTCATTACTTTGTACGTACATATAAAATAATTGCATATGAATTGTAGAACTCTTTTTTTTATTTAAGAATAATTTTTATTCTACATTTTGAACAGAAAAAAAAGTTTTATTTGTTTTAGAATTGTATGTTTTTAGTATTTTCCATCAAATGTTTTGTTGTTTGACAGAAAATTTTAACTCAAAATTAAAGTTGTATGTAATTTTGATTAAGGACAATATTTTCAAACCGAAACAAAATGCTGTTATTTATTAATTGTTTTCTCGTAGAAGGTTTACTACGTCTGAATTCCCCTGTAACACTATAAAAATATAAAAATACTACTACAGTCTTATTTTTCTCAACTAAAATGTTGATAGTTTACACATTGTGTATAAGTGTATTTATTAAATGAAATAGCTCAACCCCGTTAGACAAAAATAAAGTAAAAATATAAAAGTTTTAATTAATATGCTTAAAAACATCACTGCTGTACATTCATACATTTTATTTGTAAATACATTTTAAAAGTATTATTATATTTTTGGATAAATTAAAAGAAAATTATACTTCATAATCTTGTAATGTCAATGTTCATTAATTATTAGCACTTGATGTGAAACTAAAAAAACTTTTATTGGTAAAACTTATAAAATTATAACAAAAATATAGTTAATATAATAAGTAGTTTTTTGCATGAAAATCACAGAAAGAAGTTTGAAATCCGAATGTAAAAAGAGTGAAAAGATCATAGAGTGTATACCGTGTATTATGAGTTTACACACAACAATACCTTACAACATTTCAGAGTCCAAAATTGAGAGCTTTTGGGGGAAATATAAGTTTTATTTTGATGTTTTTCTAATCATTAAAAAACTGGACATCAAACAAGTTTTATTAAGTTCTTACAAGTATATAAGACTTTGATTTTTAAAAAAATGCCTTACGATAATAAAAGAAGTAAAAGAAAAAAAACGTTTACTTATTGAGACTAGGAAAATATAGTATTACTTTTTTAAAGTTTAATATTTAATTAAAGACTAATTTATTTCGTGTTTTATTTTTTATGTAGTTATTTTGGTAGACTATAAAAACTGCTTAATTTACTTTGTAAACAACTTATACAAACAAATTAAAAAACTAAAGTAAATATATACCTGACAAGACTTAACTAATCTATATTAACAATAATGACTATTACTTAATTTTAAACATAATTTTTCAAAAACAGAATTGCTATTCTGTTTGAAAATAACTTTTCATTATGTAAGTAATAAGTAATTAAAAGGAAACATCATTTAAAGAATTTTTAAGGAAAAAAAATATTATTGTTTACTTAAAATTTATTTCTTTCAAAAAGTGCAGTTTAGTAATTTTTAAATGCTACTTTGTTTTTAATAATATATAATGTTACAAACTACTGTTCACGACTTAAAAATTTTTCAATTGTTAACTATTCTAAATTTTATGAAGTTTGATTGTAATAATAGAAGTTAAAAAATTATTTCTAAAAATCATAGTAAGAATAAAAAAGTAGGATAAAAGCTACAAAGTGTTGGTTTATTAATAAATACAAAAAGAACTTTTTATATTACAAAAGACTACTTAATCTTATCAAAAAGCATACCAGTTAGAAAAGTTTGAAAACTCTAAAGGTATTTATGCTGTATAACTAATTTACACGTAGGCATATTTACTAGTTAAAACGAGTTATAAACTTTAATCGTTATTGTAATATCTTTCAAGCCTAACATATATATTATTTTTACAACTAGATAGTATATTAGAATGAAAAATACTTCATGTAAATTATTTCAAATAATGAAAAATTATTTTCATCACAAAACTCTTGAATATTTTTAATAGAATTAAAGTTACGTTTAAATACTTTATTACTTTGTAAATAACACCAACAAATATAAAGAGTTCTCATAAATTCTAGATAATGAAAAGTTTATTTACTGATGCCAAAAATTTAGTCAAATCAAATAAAGCTAACTAACAGACCAAAAAAAGTATTATAGATTTAAACAGTTTTTTAGTAACAAAAATACATTATAAATCTTTTAAAATTAACAAAGGTGAAATTATACTTGAATTATTGTACTGATAATTATGAGCTGCTAAAATAGCGTTACAAAAACTCGACTTCAAAATACTTTTACAGTTGTTAAAAAATCTAAAAATTTGTCATGTTTTTTTATATGTTGTTTTTGTGCTTTCAAAAGCGTATCATTGAAGAATTAAATTCTAATGCATGCAAATACACCATAGGTATAGCGTGCAAAACTTTGAAATTATCAAAGTTTAATCGTATTACTTTTTAATGTAGCACTGTTTATTATTTAAACGATTTAATCTACACTTTTTAAAGGGTAATTTAAATATCTTGGGTTGCACTGAGTGTACTTTTTTTAAGTTAACTTAAAGAATTTTAGTTTTTATGTAAAATAACTTAGATCGTTGTGTTTTCCTAATGTTTAGAACAATTAGAAGAAAAACGATTTAAAAAAATAAGTAATTTAATGTGTTCCGAATTGAGTACGTATTTATAAATTTTTATTTATTACTTAAAGTAATAATTTTATTGAATTAGTTTAACACATTGATATTTTACTACTCAGTTTCAAAAAATTGATAGAAAACATAAATAATCAGTTTTTACAGTTAGAAATTAAGTAAAATTGTAAATTTTAAATTAATTATGGTTGTAAACCAATTTCAAAAAGATTTAAAACATATAACTTTGTTTTCTAAAAACTTTCTATTATCCAAAACCGAAACCAGGAAAAAATTGTGTTAATATTGTAGTAAAGTAAGTGTTTTATCACAAAGTTTTCATGACTTACTTCATTAATCTTAATATTTGATAAAACTTTTATTAACTCGTTTTGTTTTAATACTAACAATTACTGTTTTTTTAAAACCATTTGTAATCCACTATTTTAAGCAAAACCTCAAAAAAGTTATGTTTATGTTTTTGTATTGGTTAGAACATGTATCATTACATAACAGTTGTTCGTGGCAAACTTTTTTATTAGTCATGCCATAATTTGGAACTTTTGTTTACATTTCGTTGAAATATTTCAAGTATGCACGATAAATCTACCTTGATATTATGCTATACTATCACAAAACAATTCAATTTTTGCGTGTGAATGGTACTCCGCTAATTAGTTATATTTTAGAAATATAATTGTTAAGATTTTTATTTTTTCCACTGTAACTTTTTTTTGTAAAATCACCTTGTAGTTGATAGAGATTGACTATAAAAAGAACAGCTTACTAAAAATATTCTTAATTTTTGCCTCGAGGTACGCATACATTAGCTTTGTTACTCATGACTTTGACTTTCATAATCTTTGATTTAAATAGTTTGCAACCTTTTGTTCATCTGTTTGAAGTATCAAAATAAAACCATATTTAAAGTCGTTGTTTGCATTTAATTATAGTAAAATTATAAATGAACTGAAATTAAAACGACTCTTTTTGTTATTTTTTGTTTGCTGTTGATAGTTTATTCTACTTGCATTCACTAATCTATTATTATGATGTGAATTTATAAATGCTAAAAATAATTTAAAAAAAAACATCATAATAATTTTATTTCTTAATTATTAAAATGAAAACACATAAAAGATGTTTATTATTAGTTAACAATTTAATATTTGCTTCTTCCATAATAAGAAAAGCATAGTAATTATCAAACCTTTTATATTTTATGGTAGATTAAACTTCACGTAATTTAAGGAATTTTTAAAGCAAATTACGACACTCTGCTAAGTACAATGTTGTTGTAGTGAAACATATTTATTTATTTAAATTTAAATTTTATTAACTTATTAGAAACTGTTTAACTATTTTCTACTTATTTAAAAAAACACTTTATTTTTTATGTTCTAAACTTTTTTTTTAACTTTCGAAATTTGAATTATATAAATCTACTCATAAAACTTACAACAATAAAGCCTTAAAATAAGTATACTCAATTGTTAAAAGTATCTTATTACACTTGGTTTTTGTTTAGCAGTAGTTTTAAGTTTTAAAATATAACTGGTTATATAATGATGATATTTATATAACTATTGTAATATTTAAACTTGTACGGGAAAGAGTCAATGTTCGTTTGTTATTTTTTCTACGCCATCAAGTAGATAAACAAATTGAATGATAATTACAAATATCTTTTCATATAAATTTGTTTTATACCACCATATTTCCTTCCTTTTATTAAGATAAACTATGATGTTAAAAATAATTAAAATAAGTTCTATATAGTTCACAAGTTGTTGTTATTTATATCGCCTTACAACAAGTTGACTTGCAGCAAATCAGTGCTTTTTTCACTTGAAACTTCCAGCATGAATAACCTTTTTTTTCATTCTCTTTTCTGCAGCTTGTATATTATTCGACTGGTTTCGAAAGCATTGAGCCTTTGGCATTAGCAATTCTTTCATGGTAAATTCCTTTTTTACTGGCCTCACATTCGATTAAATGTTACATTCATTTAAATTTATTTTTAATATGTTTTAAGGTATTTTTTCTTGCAAATTATTCTAAGAGAGTTCTTAAAGTTTTAGTATTACATGTTTTAATTTTATTCAATCGCCCTATAATCGATTAAAAAGTTTTAATTAGTTTGTTTAAATAACTTTTATAAATAGGTATGCCATAGAATTTTGTTTTTGTTTTTTTATTTTTATTCCAACATAATATTTTAAATAGTATTATAATATTTAAATGTTTAAATAAAAATTCTTTATTTGTTGTATTTCAAAAACTATGATAAAACAATTAATTTTTAAACCATTTAACCATGTATTATTTGCAAAAACAGTAACAAAATAATATATTTTTAACGTATGTTATTATAAATTAGTTCATCTTTAGTTAACTTTTAAATCTCTCAAATCTCATTAACCTAATTTAGGTAATAAATTTTTTTTTAATAAATACTTGACTGAAAAATTATATTGTTATAATTCAAAGTTTAAAAAGGATTGAAAAATTATAGTAAGACAATTTAAAATCAGATCTGAATATTTATTTATAAAGAAAATTTCTTCTCAATCGCGTCGTCGTAGTGGAGGCAGCAGAAAAAAGTTTCTCAAGAGGGGAAGTCCAACTCAGTAGGGTCGCGGGAAAGTTCCGGGTGCGAGTCGCTGATCTCGTTGGGCGAACTGTCATTTCCCGGCGTTGACAACAACGCCGTGTTCAATAGAGCGGAACATTCCAAGCTTAACAGGAAAAACTTGTCGATCGACCTGAAAAGTTGCAGTGACGTCACAGAGCTCCCGCGCAACTCGGCGCCACCGTTGAGGGATTTTGAGAAGGGTGGGAAACATCAGCGTTTCTTTTCGGGGAAGTTTCCCCAAATTATGAAGAGGAGGGAGGGAAAAGGATTGTCGCTGAGAGAGACGGTGGGAGAGATTATGAAGATTAAAGGAAATAAGTAAATGATATTTAGTGACAATAAATAATAACTATATTAAAAGAAAATAAAAAATACAGTGTGAAGACGTTAAAAAATTATTATCAAAAAAATCGTTTGCAGTTTTTACTGAATGTTATCGTTTCCAGCGCTTACAACTGATTATCAGTGTTTCTGCTAATAACAAACTTGTAGAATGAAAGTTGTGAAATAGTTAAAAGTTAAAGTACAGTTGTGCTATAGCTTCAACCACGATAAATTTATAAAATAAATCTTAAAAATTTGATATTTTGATTATTTTTTTTTATTCACAACTATTACTTATCTTATTTTAAACCAACGTTACACAAATGCGCCGATTGCAATTTTTATCAAGCTTGTGAATGTAATTTACTTTTTAGTGTTGTTTAACAAAACTTTCTTTCTAAAAATCACCTGCCGTATTTTAACGTACACTTGAAAAAGCACATTTTTAAACTTTGTAGTGTACAACTAAATAACATTACGTTTTCGCTAATCTACATTACAGATTTAAACTTTGTTTTTGAAATATTTGTAGTTAAGGAATTAGAAACCCCAACAGTTTTGAGGAGATACTTTAAAAACAATTCAAACTATTTTAAATTATATAAAATATTTCAATAGATTTTAAATGTATATGTCTATTCTAAAGACAAAATTTGTAAAAAACATTTTTTTTGAAGTAGTTTTGTTACAAAAAAGTATTCTAAAATTAAATAAAAGCTCTCTATAATTAAAACAAAGATGTATTAGCACTTATTATACTAGTATTTATAACTTTGTTGCTTTAAGTATTTTTTAATGAATAGTTGAATCTTTAAAAACTGATTTGAAAAAAAAACTCATTTTATATTAAATAACTAGTTTAGACTATGTTTTAGAATTTTTTAAATCATATTTTTAAAGTGTTTATTTTTTTCAGCCAAAAACTTTGTAAAATTTGTTTACTGTCGATTTAAATTAATTGTTATTTGCTTTCAATGTCGTAACGTTATTGTAACTATAATATCAAAATAAATGAAAAAAAGTAAGTTTGTCTATTAAAATCTTATTATATAAGTAAAGTAAATTAAATAATGCACAAGAAAATTAAAACAATTTAAAAATACACTTGTGGAAATTTACAATTTCTATTTATCTTATTTTTGATATTAAGACTAAAAATAACATACTTCATTATTATATTAAATCTCATTACAAACAATACGTTTATAAATCTAATCTTTATAAGTTGTTATAGATTTTATTTGAATTTTGTCGCTTATTTTTATTTTTATTTTTAATGTTGCTTATCTTAGTTAAATTACTGATAAACTGTTTTATATATGCATTTATGAATTGTGAATGTCTAATTAATTTTGCTCAATTATGCTAATTAGTTTTAATTGATTTTTCTGATGTAACCTCTAACTATTTACATACTCAAAATTTAATCTTAAAATTAGTTGCTAACTAAAGTAATTGAAAAGCGTTAGCCGAAATCGATTTTACTTGTTTGTTGCTTTAATAAAGATGTTTTTGAATGAATTTTGTCTTAGATTTCTGTACAAGATATGTAGTACTAAAAAGTTATATATTAAATCATTTAACTCGCAAAAATAAATATCGCTAATTTTTTGGGTAAATCAATATACAACCTACTAAAAGTCTAATCAAAAGTGACAAGTTTGAGATTCATGTTATTCCTTTTTTATTTGTTTGTTCCAATTATAAGTCTGAATCACTCTGTAAAGTTTGGCATTTCATAAATCAAAACCTTCACTAAACAATTTTGTTTACTTTGGTTCATGTTACTCGATAAAACTCGCTTTGATTTATAGTACTTTGCTTCAAAAGCTCTTATAACTCACCAAAAAGTAAGTGATAGCCTCATTGTTATTGGTGAACAAAAACTAAATGTTAAACATTAAATTACAAAAAAAAAATGATTTTACAATTTAAAAAATTAAAACTAAATTGTTCAGAAATAATTGTCGAACTAAAGGTTTGTTATAATATAAAATGTACAAAATTCCAAATTAAAATATCATCTAATAATTAACTTAAAGGTTTTTTATACAAATTTTGCTTGTTAGTGAAAAACTTACAAAATTGTGCACATTTATAAACATATTGTTGTACACAGGTGTGTTCGATATAAAAATATATTTAAGTATAGATAAAATTAAACCGTGAAATTTAACTCTCAATGAGTTAAATGTTTAGAATTTCAGACTTGTTTATTTTTTGGCTTTCCAATCAATCCTAAAGCTTTTAAACCACAGTTTTAAGTTATAATCTATAAATGTATATAAATCATTTATTTTTAATACAAAACAAAAAAATTCTTATTAGCTTTTCATGTAAAAGTTTATATTTAGTCCAACTTTAAAAAAAATATATATATCAAAAAGTAGATAAATTTTTGCTGTTATCAGTTTATTTCATAATGTTTTAAAACAACTTTATGTTGATTAAATACAGTTATTAGCATGAACTTTATTTTGGTAAGTTAGCCCAATAAAAATTATTTTATTTCATAGACGTAAGTCTTAAGTAAACATTAAATATTTTAATGTAGTCTTACTGACCTTTAATTAGTTAGCCTATGTTAGAATTAATTTCGGAGCTATAAAAAGTAGTTAAGTGTTTAATGGTACAAAATATACCATACAGTTAAAATATTTTCATTAAGCTTAATACTTTCATTGTATTAAAGTTATTAAAACATTAAAGTTGTGTGAATTTTATGAAGAGGTAATTTAGTTTTTATATTTGCGGGTTATAATTTCAATATTAAATTCGAAAATGAGGACAATCGCAAGTATTTTATAACAATCATTTTTGTTAATGAGAATCGCATGAGATAATTTTTATTAAAATCTAAATAAAATTTTGGTAAATATAACGCAGTATTTTTGTGTAGTTATAATGTTTAAAACAATATCAGTATGTTTGTAATCATGTTACTACTGTATTAAAATTCGTAAAAACACTTAAAATTAAAGATATAAAATAAAAATTTGATAAGTTTCTGTAACTAATAGGCTGCATTTCAGTACTAGACGTTCATAGTTGTTAAAATAAACGACAAATCAAAGTCACTGAAAACAATAATAAAAAAAAACAAATTATGGTAGTTTGAATATATAAATTAGACAAAAAGTATTAATTATTTATTTAAGTCGTGGTATATATTTAAGTAAAAAATAATATTTTTTGTAAATTTTAAAAATTAGTTTTACTAAAACAATAGAAACAATAGAAAGAAAGGCTAGTTAGACGTTATAAAATGTAATAAGTTTTTAAATTTATGATTCTAAAGAGCTTTTTATGGTTCTAAATGGATTTTAAAAACAGTATTTTAGGTTTCTTAATCTGAAGATACACATAGTATTGTATGTATACTATGTTGGTACTGTTGATGAAAATAAACTAAATCATAATTAATTGACATTAACAAAAGAAACTAATGTAATTAAGTTGTATTGGCTGAATAGAACGTTAGATAATGTACAACTAGTTTGTTTTAAAACGGCTTAAAATATTGTCCTGGTACGAACTTTGCTAAAAGTATAACAAAGTTTATTACAGTCTTTTGTCGAAAAAAGTATAAACACAACACTAATAAAACTTTTTAAAAGACTTCAATACCTATTAATTAATACTTTTTCAACATGCTGAAAGATTCAGTTTTTTTTTTGCATTTTTCAGTAAATATCAAAAATAACTTATTTGTCAACTTGATATATTGTTTAGATTAAACCTAGGTTATCTAGGGTCTTATGTGTAACTCTAGATATCCTTAAAGCGTTTTTATATGTTGAGTTGAGCTTTATAAATGTTTTGGTATAATTTTTTTCTGTTCAGTTATATTTAGCTAACAACTGTATAAACCTGTTTTATTTTCTCAGCTAAGGCTACTTTGAAATAACATAATTAATAAGTGACTTAATTAAAATTTTAGGTATACTAAGCCAAAAAGTAATTTTTTTTTCATAAAAATTACTATATATAATAACTAGTGTTTACAATTTCAATAGGTAATAAAGTATTTTCATGAAAGCATCTTCAAATAAGTATTAGAGGACAATTGTACAATATTTTACTCATTAAACAATTAATATTAACCAGTTATTGTTTAAAACTTTAGTTTAAACAATTATTTGTTTTTAATTCTTATAATTTTTAATTTATTTTATGAGCAACCTATTTTTATTAAAACTGATGAAAGCATACTTGACTTTAGTTAAAAGACCGAAACTGTTTGTTTATACTGACTTTATAGAAAGGGTAGACATTTTCAAACACATTTTGCCTATAAAGAGGCTTAAAAGAAATGTTTTGTCCTCGTATGAACTTTTGATAAAATTAATGATAATGTTTTTGATTATAATATCAGCCGTTGTCGGAAAAACAGCAATTAAATAGCATAATTAAATAAAATTTGTTTTTATAATTTATTTTTGTTTAACTTTTCAATATCAGCAGCAACACACTAGTTTTAATATTTATGTTTTGAAGCTTTTGATGACTATTGTGGGGTTTTGACAATAAAAATAGTTATAAATAAACATAATTAAAACTAGTTTATTGTTGTTGTTTTATCTTTTTTATTAATATGTTTCGCTATGAATATTATCTTTATATCTTTAATTTTGCATAAATATAAAACTAATCAAATTATAAAGTTGGTGTTATGATTATATTATATCTAGGTTTTTGAAACATGTTTATTGTAGCTTAATAATACGTTGTTGGAACATTATAAATAATTGTTAAATTAAGTTATTTGAATAGAAAGATTTTTTTAACGCAATAGTATTACTTAAACAAACAGTTTATGCTTTATGTATCAACTATTTTCACAATAAAGAATGATAAGAACTGGTTATTTAATGTAACATTTTTGTTCGCACTCCTAAACTACTTTGTAGATGAACTTTTTAACTAACTTTTTGAGTGCGATATTAAGTTGGTGTCATGATATGTATAACTTTATAATAAGCTAAACGTATAATATTTTTCAAATTATTGCAATCTTTCAATAATAACTTTATTAATTCAAAAGGTAGTACAATATCTTTTGAAAAACAACAATCTTTTAAAAATGTAAAATAAACGTATCTTTAAAAGAAATACTTTTTGACTTGAATCTACATGAGCTAAACGTACTATCTTTTTAAAAGTACATGGCAATCTTTAAAAATAACTTTACCAAATCAATAGGCAGTAAACAATCGTTAGAAAAACAATAATCTTTTAAAACTAAAACGAAACCTTAATACCAGTTAACTTTATTACAAATTGTAACATTATCAATTTAATCAGACATTAATTTATAATTTCTTATAAATTTTATTAAATTTTAGTTTTATAAAAACATTTAAAATTAAAAACACACAATAAAGACATATTTTAAAAATATTACATCATATAACATCTCTAATTCGCTAACAAGCATTTTATTTATATCACGTTAAGATTGTATCTAAGATATCTAGGGTTTGAAATGTAACGCAATATGTTCTTGAAGCCCTTTTTTTACGTTTAGTTAGTCCTTGAGAACATTTTAGTATAAAGTTTTGTTTATAAAATAAACATGTTTTACTGCTTTATGTGTAAACTACTATAATTTAGCAAATCTTGTATTTCTATTATATATTCTTATTTTCTTTGTATTAAATTCTGTATATTTAATTTAAAGCTTTATTTAGATGAGCAAACGTTTTGAATTATCTGAAAAACTATGATAACTACAATATAATTTTTTAGCTACTTCGTTAAGTAATAAAGTTGTTTTAAAATCAATTCTTAAGCACACCTGATAAAGATTTCTATGAAAAACTTTATAAAAATGACAGAAGAGACAGGCGAAATATGTTTCATTAAAAACTAATTTAACATTTACTGATTATTGTTCTAAACCACAACTAAGATAATTACTTCCACTTATTATCATGCATGTTTAGTAGTTAGTTTGAAACAAACGTTTTAATACAATTAGTGGTGAAACAAAAAAATAGCAAATTTTATAAAAAACATTTTTTGAAAAAATTACATCATAAAGATATTTTAATTTTGCTGCAAATCGTTCCGGTTTATTATTATCGTGAGTGTTATGACAACCATCATGTAAAAAAGAGGTCATTTTGGTTTGCTAATAACTGTTTCGACAATGAAGAATTTACGTGCTAATAAAAAAATTATATAAAATTTGATTTTGATTGACTAGTAATGCAGTAACATTTATATTTTGAAATTAAGTTTAAATTAAGGAACGATTTACTATTGAAATTTCATTTTAACTTTAAGTTGATGTCATTTAAAAACTTCTTATAAGAATAAAAGTAATTTATAACTATTTTTATATCTAACCATCTAACTTTTATTTTAGAGAATGTATTCTTTCTTTTTTATAATTTACTTTATAAACATACGAAAAAATATTAAGTTGCTGTAATCTATAGAAAAACTTAATTTAATTGTCTAAATTTTTTAAATAAGTTGATTGAAAAAAAAAAACTACTTTTTTTTTTTAACTTAAGTCTTAATTTGCTTAAATTAACTTTTGTAAATTGTTACTTACTTGCCATTAGCTAGTTTAAGTTAGGCTTTATTTAAGTTACAAATTCATAGATTTTCGGAATGCTGTTTATTTTACTTTGATTATTTTAACTTACCAAACTAAAGCTACTTTAACCTACTTTAACTAAACTTAACACTATTTTATTTTGTTGGGGTTGTTATTTAATTTAATGCAGTTTAATAATCTTACGATGTTAGATTAACTTTATCTGATTAGCATATTTATTACGATCCGCGTAGTTTTAAACGATTTTAAAACCTACTTAATTTTATTTAATTTTTGTTACCTTGTAAACCCTGCCTCTCACAAACTGCTTGACTAATAGAATATTTATGAATATTTTCACGAATAGGCTTACTAATCGAAATATATATGATATATCAGTAAATTTAAAAAACACAGTTTTATTTATATTAAAGGTAAAGCTATGAACTTAATGCCCTTAAAAAAATAGCGATAAAAATACATCTCGCAAAGTATATCAATCATTGATTAACTTTAAAACGGTTAAATATATTATAATTTTAATTTTTTTACGTAAAACTAAATAAGTTAATTTTAAAGTCCTTATTGAACTCGTTTAAAAAGTTATTGTTTTTTCGATATTTTAAAAATTCCTGTAGATTTTCTACATGCAAATCTAATAAGGACTAAATCTAGTAAGGTGTGGTAAGTATTGTTGAACTTTACAAAAATGATAATAATATCATTATTATAATTCACAGCATTCTTCTAACAAATAGTAGTACTGCTGCGATTTTTTTGTAATTTTTAACAATGTTAAATGAAAAGTTTAACTGTTTTTCTTCCCTTTAAGTTTAAAAAACTGTCTATGTAAAATTTATATGAAATCCTACATAAAAACCACAATTATCTTTGTTTTTTAACTACACTAGCATAATTTTAAGATCTTTTAAAATTGAATTTCATAAGGTACAACTTTAGCTTACTATGTTTTTTGAATTGATTAAACTTATTATTTTATAGTTTATTTGACGAAAATTTAATGCTTCGAACAAAACATTTATTTTTAAATCACAGCTGCAGATCTTAACAATGCATTTAAAATTGTAATCAGATTAACTATGTCGTGTAAAACGATTAAACGAAAAAATTACCTTGCAAAATATTTTTGTTTGATGATTTGATAAATATATCTTTTTTTTTTCTTATATGTAGTAAGTTTCTTTCTTAAATTATTTAAAATTATACTTTTCCTTGAATGCTTATTTTAAAAGTAAAATTAATGAAATATTAAGTTAAGACATAAGATCATTAAAAGTTTCAGGGTTTTTTAAGTTATAGAAGTATTTTATCTCTTATTTTACGGCATTTCGCAGAGAAACCTATATTTAATAATTTTTGTTTTTTTATTAATTTTGATTAAAAGGCAATTTTCTTAACTGCAAAAACATTGTTTTTAAATAAACAAGTTAAACTATAAAAACTTGCAGACGTAGCTTGTAGAACATTGATACTTAAAACTTGTAAAATGTTTATTATTGTTAAGGTTGATGTCGAAAATATGTAATAAGAGTTTATGACTACACATAAATTAGAAAGAAAAGAGTTTTTAAGAAACTTAAGAGTTATAATAACTTAGTAAGTTTATATCTTAACTAAAATAGACTAACTAAACAATACAATTTGAATATAATTTTATTCGTATTTTTGTTGACATTTTAGTATAACTAAGTAACTTTTTATTTTCAACATATAATAAACCGTTTTTCAAATTTTAGAGTAAAATTTAGAAATATATATGAAGGATAAACTTATAAATTAAGAAACGATGGTTTTCACTTTTTGTTACAGTTTTTTTTTGCGAAAAATGTAAAAACACTTACTCGATAACAGTTTAGCTTACACATTATTACAGATGTATATTGTTTATTTTTGTTTTTTATGTTAAAAATACTCAAGCTATAGTGAAGGTCAAGCAAAATTGACTTTTTTTTTATTTACAAAATTGTAAAAAAATTGTTGATGTTAGCAAAACTAAAAGTTTTTCGATGCCGTAATTAATAAAATAGAACAAGTTCACGGATAATTTGTTACTAATTAAAGTTTCAACAATAACTACTTAAGAACTATTTTAACTGTCTATTAAACTTTATTTTATTTTTTGTAATAAAATTAAATTCAGGTTTTATTATTGTGTTAACTAAAACTTCTAAGCCTTCGTTTGCTTTATTTAAAACCAATTTTATTTTTCAAACTTTAAATGCATATAATATTAGCAATTTATTTTTACTTTCAATAGCGTAAAACAGTTTTTTGTTATGCTAGTCAACAATTTACTATCAAATATGCTCTTAAATCAAGTATTTTTTGCTTTTAGAAGCCAATAGTTTTTTTTTTAGATTTTAAACTATTTAAAAGTAGTGTTGTAAAATTTAATTCTAGTACATAGAGTGAATTAAAAAACAACTAGCATTCGAAAAATTTGAAAACTTTTTTTTTTCTAAAGTTGAGTATTGAAGAAAAATTGCAACACTGTTTTTTTATAGTTTAAAAGTTATAAAAAAACAAGAAGTTTGTGGTTTTAGATAGCAAAAACATATTTTATTTAAGAATAATTTTTATAGTAAAGCTCTTACAACCATAACAATAAACTAACTCTTTAAATAAATGTTTAGAAATAGTTTTGATTTAGTAAACTTTAAATAGATTAATTTTTTTTGTTATAGTTTGTTACAAATAATATTTTTAATTCAAGCATAGTTCTGACGTTTTATTTTGAATACGTCAAATAAGTTGAATATTTCTTAAATTGTTTCCGTATTGCCTTTTTTTCTTTGACAATTGATTCTAACAAATGTGAGGCTTAATAGTTTGTTGACAACTATACGTTGCGCTTTTTAGTTGCACAAACTCAAGAGTTTAAGATTATTGCGGCTATAATGAACATTTAAATTTAAATAACGGTAATAAAGTAAATGCAGTAGTTTAGGCATCCCTAAAGTAAAAACAATTTAGCTCATATTTTGAACATTTTATATTGATGCGTCTAGACTGTTTGTTGACATAATTGATTTATACTTGACTGACAGTCAGACGTATAACGACACTTTATCCAATAAATTCATATCGTTGCATATATGAGGCAGCTTTTTTATTGGTTTTACAAACTACTTAACAGGTTTTAAGTAATTTTAAAGACTAATTTTGTATAAAAATCTGCTGCTTATTTTAAAATTACTGGAAAACGATTTTTTTAAACCTATCATTTAGTTAGCTAATATAAATCAATAAATTAATTGCTTTTTCATATTATCTAACAGAAAGCATGTATTGAATTGAAATGTCTTTATTTAGAAAAATAAAATATCATATTTAATATATTGAAGTTGAGTTATTAAAAAATATATATTATAAATTTATTTTTGTATGATACGTCAGTTTGATAAAAAAAATAGCCTATCAGTATAATGTTTTTGCTTAGTTATTTAAGTAAAATTGTAAAATTTATTTTTTAAATAAATATTGATTAATTTACTCAAATATATTTATTTAAACAAACGTGTATAACTGAGTGAAGCAATAATAATGTAATATAGTTTAATTTTATTTTTAAAAAAATCTTGTATTTTTTTATAAATTAAACTTTATATGATACACTTTTAATTGCTAATATCTTGTAAACTAATTAACATTTAAAGTACAAAATTTTAGCTTAACTAAAATATCAACACATCATTAAGCGTAAAACATTTTAAAAACTTGTAAAAAACAATTCTTAGTTGTTCAACTATCTAAGATGGTCATAAATAATATAATATAACGTCATTATACAAATATTATATAACATATTTATAAAAAATCAAATTATACTTTTTATGCCTACAACCTAAAAAAATCATATATAAATTAAGAACTTATGGTATTTTTAGACTACTGTAAATACTTTTTATTCAGTGTAGTTTTGTATAAAGAACTTCTTGTTTATGATAAAGACGACAGTAACCAGTAAAGTTTTATAAATATTGGAAGAATAGAAATTGCACAGATGATCTAATAAACTTCTTTAACAAATTACTAGATCTCTTCTAAATGTAGAATTTAGAATAAGTACAAGGATTGTGTTATATAATTTACTATTTTGCTTTAGAAAAAAGAATTTTTACGCTTGTTTAACATCTGAAGACAAGTTATAGTAGAATTCACGTGTGTTTATCGATAAAGAAATTTAAAATACAACATTATAAAAAATATCTTCAAAATCTTGGAATATTTTAGAGGTGTTTACTTTAGATTTTGTCACACAAATTACCTGTGTTGACATTTCTTATCTAATTAATTATCGCTAATAAATTTAATTGATGTTTCAATTCTTATATGAGTCAATTTGTTAGGACGATTGTATAAATAAATAATTAAAACCTAATATGACCCGTTGTTATTACTCATGATTCAATTTTATATAAAATCAAACATAATTGAACTCAAATGTGGTTTTATTACTATATATTAATAATTTAAAGTAATTTTTATTTCTAATAAGTATTGTTTTTAAATTTCTTAATATATGTAATATTTTTTTAACTTTAAAATACAAAAATAAAACTTTTAGTTGTTGATAATCAGTTTTGTTAGAAAATAAATGTACTTGAGCCTTAAAAAGCTTTTAAACTAACAAAAACAAGAAATTAGTTTAACTTTCTCGATTAAGTTGTAGAATACTGAGTTATAAAAATAAATCTTAGTTTCGAATTTTGTAAAAAAGTCAAACTTTTATTGTGTAAATTATCAGTATTTGCTTCTATAAAATTTATGTTAACAATGACAAAAATCGGAAAGCAAGTATTTTTAACACTTTATAAAAGTTTCTAATGTTGTTTAATATTTGCTTTATTAAAAGCTGAAAAAGTAGTCTAAAAACAAAAAATCTATTGCTACTTAATTGTTTTCACGCTTGTTTTAGGAAAAATGTCAAAACTTCAGTTGTATTTAATTGATAATGGCAAACTTCAAGTGGTTTTATGAAATTTCACAGAAGTTGCAAAAAGCTACAAATGTTTTAATAACAATTACGTAATTTCAAACGAATGTTTTCATCAATATAAATTATTTGTTGCCTTTCATCGCTCACATATAAAAATATTAACTTGTTTAACTACATTTCTGCACACATCAAATTGTGTGAAAAATATTAGCTTGAGGTTTTATTTGACGTAAATAAATAATTTAAATCGAGCTATTATTTACTGAAGATTAAGTTTAAAGCAATCTGTCTTTCATTTTGATTTTCGGCAACAATGTTCTATTTGTTTAGTGTTATTACAATTTTGGTTTTTATTATCATTACATCATTTTTAAATAAATAGCAAAGTTGTAGCATTTTACAGATATAATTAAACTGCATAAATAATTTTAACAAAATTATGAAAGGAATAACAAATGACTTAAGTTTTTTATTATAATAGCTAAAGGTAATTATGATTAAGTTTGTAGGTAATTCATCTCTCGGTGTGCACATAAGTGTGAATAGATAAAATCTTACTTTAATAATTACATATTGAGGTGTAACTTTTCAAATAGACTCAATTTTTAATATAAATGATTTTTTATTCAATTAATGGTAAAAATTTAATTAACCGAAAGGTCCTTTGTAAACCAGATCCTTGGACCATATTTTCACAAAAATTTGGAGCTATTTTTACGTTTAATAATTAATAATGAATATGATTCTCAAGTTGATACAAACAAAAAATCGATAAACTTTGAGTTTTAATAACAATTATGTTATACATGTTTTACAGCTAAATGTTTACAAAACAATTTTCAAGTAATTTATTGTGCACAGCTTTTAACAATTATGAGTACTGTTATAAAGTAAAACGAACGTTTAATTCTAAAAGGAGTTTTTTTTTATATAAAAATGTTGTATTCAATCAAAACTTTGTACGTACATATAAAATAATTTCATATGAGTTGTAGAACTTTTTATTTTTATTTAAGAAAAATTTTTATGCTACATTTTGAACAGAGAAAAAAGTTTTATTTGTTTTAAAGTTGTATGTTTTTAGTATTTTCCATCAAATGTTTTGTTGTTTGACAAAAGTTTTTAACTTAAAACTAAAGTTGTATGTAAATTTGATTAAGGACAATATTTTGAAACCGAAACAAAATGCTGTTATTCATTAATTTTTTACTCGTAGAAAGTTTTACTACGTCCTGAATTCCCCTGTAACACTATAAAAATATAAAAATACTACTATAGTCTTATTTTTCTCAACTAAAATGTTGATACACATTGTGTATAAGTGAATTTTATTACTTATTAATTAATTTTGAGTGAATATAGTTTGTAAACTCTGAATGTATTTATGCTGTTTAACTTTCTAATTTACACGTAAGCTTATTTTTTGTTTCGAACTAGTTAAAAGTAGTTATAAACTTTGATCGTTATTGTAATATCTTTCAAGTCTATTATATTTATTTTTTTACAACTAAATAGTATATTAGAATGAAAAGTACTTCATGTAAATTATTTCAAATATTGAAAAATTTTTTTCATCACAAAACTCTTTGTTATTTTTAGTTGAATAAAGTTACGTTTATTACTTTATTACTTTGTAAATAACACCAACAAATATAAAGAGTTCTCATTAATTCTAGATAATTAAAAGTTTATTTACTGATACCAAAAATTTAGTCAAATCAAATAAAGCTAACTAATAGACCAAAAATAATATTATAGATTAAAACAGTTTCTTTAGTAACAAAATTACATTATAAATCTTTTAAAGTTAACAAAGTTGAAATTATACTTGAATTATTGTACTGATAATTATGAGCTGCTAAAATAGCGTTACAAAAACTCGACTTTAAAATACTTTTACAGTTGTTAAAAAGTCTAAAAATTTGTCATGTTTTTTTATATGTTGATTTTTGTTCTTTTATAAGCGTATCATTGAAGAATTAAATTCTAATGCATGCAAATACATCGTAGGTATAGCGTGCAAAACTTTGCAATTATCAAAATTTAATCGTATTACCTTTATTAATGCACCACTGTTTATTATTTACACGATTTAATCTACACTTTTTAAAGGGTATTTTAAATATCTTGGGATGCACTGAGTGTACTTCTATTGATTATACTCACGGAATTTAATTTTTGTGTAAAATAACTAGAATCATTGTGTTTTCCTAATGTTTAGAACAATTAGAAGAAAAACAACTTAAAAAAATAAATAATTTTATGTTTTTGGAATTGAGTACGTATTTATAAATTTTCATTTATTACTTAAAGTACTAATTTTATTGAATTAGTTACACACATTGATATTTTACTACCCAGTTTCAAAAAATTGATAGAAAACATAAATAAATAGTTTTTACAGTTAGTAATTAAGTAAAATTTTATATTTTAAAATAGTTATGGTTTTAAACCAATTTCAAAACTTTTTAAAACATATAACTTTCTTTTGTAAAAACTTTTTATTATCCAAAGCCGAAACCAGGAAAAAGTTGTGTTAATATTGTAGTAAAGTAAGTGTTTTATCTAGAAGTTTTCATGACTAACTTCATTAATCTTAATATTTGATAAAACTCTTATTAACTCATTTTGTTTTAATACTAACAACTACTGTTTTTTTAAAACCATTTGTAATCCACTATTTTAAGCAAAACCTATTAAAATTTATATTTATGCTTTTATATTGGTTAAGAACACGTATTATTTCATAACAGTTGTCCGTGGCATACTTTTTTATTAGTCATGCCATTACAGTAGACTACCGCTTAAGTACGCACTTTTTTTTGTACGCACCTCGCCTTAAGTACGCACTTACTTAGAAATACAAAACATTTTTTTTAACATTACAAAACAAGTTTTCTTAGACTTAGATTTTTTCTAAAGACTTGTTCCATAGAGTCATTTTCTGACGCTTTCCATCCATTTTTCTAAAATTTCTAAATTTATTTTATTCAAAAACTTTCAGAATATCTGCAAAAGAAAGGCTAATTTTAATGTGACATAATACAAAACTAGTTAACCACAAAAACTAGTTACAATTTTTATAAAGTCAAAATAAAAATATAAAATAAAGCAACAACAACAGCAAAAAACTAAAGTTAACAAAAAATTAATGAGCATCTTATCATTGTGCACTTATACTATAAATGTTTCTACTGATATAAACTTTCTTACAATAAGAGTTCTGAAACGTTTTTCTTCCAAATAAAAAAAATCAAACACTTTTTGCTAGTGGAAAATTGTAATAAACGTATTAACTAAACTAAACTTAGCTTGACCAGCATTATGTAGAAACTTTAAATAAAAAAATAAATCATTTCAAAATCTATTAAAAAAATTTGCAGATTAGAATTATGTATCAAATGTTATTTAAAATAAAAAGACTTGTTTATTTAACTTAATTATTTGGTGGCTAGTTGTAAGAAAGAAAACAAACAACTAAACTTCATATTATACTATGTCGTCAAAAAGTACGCACTACCCGTGCTAAGTACGCACTTTTTGGTCGGGTTCAATTTGCGTACTTAAGCGGTAGTCTACTGTATTTTGAACGTTTGTTCACATTTCGTTGAAATATTTCAAGTATGCACGATAAATCTACCTTGATATTATGCTATACTATCACAAAACAATTCAATTTTTGCGTGTCTTTGGTACTCCGCTAATTAATTCTATTTTAGAAATATAAGTGTTAAGATTGTTACTTTTTCCACTAAACTTTTTTTTGTAAAATCACCTTAGAGTTGATATAGATTTGCTACAAAACGCACAGCTCACACAGAGATATTGTCAATTTATTCCTCGAGGTACGCATCTATTAGCTTTGTTACTCATGACTTTGATTTAAAAAATCTTAAATTTAAATAGTTTGCAACCTTTTGTTCATCTGTTTGAAGTATCAAAATAAAACCATATTTAAAGTCGTTATTTGCATTTAATTATAGTTAAATTATAAATGAAATGAAATTGAAACCAGTCTTTTTGGTATTTTTTAGTTTGATGTTGATAGTTTATTCTACTTGCATTCACTAATCTATTATTATCATGCAAATTTATAAATGCTAAAATTAATTAAAAAAAAAAAAAATTAATAATATTTTTTTCTAAATTATTTAAATGAAAACTCTTAAGTTAATTTTCTTAAAAGTTAACAATTTAATATTTTCTCATTCTATAACAAGAAAAGCATAGTAATTACAATTTTTTTTTATTTTTACGGTAGATTAAACTTCACGTAATAAAAGGAATCTTTAAAGCAAATTACAACACTCTGCTAAGTACAATGTTGCTGTAGTGAAAAATATCTATTTATACAAATTTAAAGTTTATTAACTTTTTAGAAACTGTTTAACTATTTTCTACTTATTTAAAAAACCACTTTTTTTTTTATGTACTAAACGTTTTTTTAACTTTCGACATTTAAATTATATAAAGCTACTCATAAAATTTACAACAATAAAGCCTTAAAATAAGTATACTTAATTGTTAAAAGTATCTTATTGCACTTGGTTTTTGTTCAGCAATAGTTTTAAATAGTAAAATATAACGGGTTATATAATGATGATAATTAAATAACGATTACAATATTCAAATTTGTACGGGAAAGAGTCAATGCTCGTTTGTTATTTTTTCTACGCTATCAAGTAGATAAAATTATCGAATGATAATTATAAATATCTTTTCATATAAATTTGTATTATACCACCATATTTCCTTCCTTTTATTTTTAAGATAAACTTTGATCTTAAAAATAACTAAATTAAGTTCTATAAAGTTCACAAGCTGTTGCTATTGATATCGCCTGACAGCAACTTGACTTGCAGCAAATCTGTGCTTTTTTCACTTGAAACTTATCAGCGTAAATAGCCTTTTTTTTCTCTTTTCAGCAAGTTGTCTGTTATTCGATTAGTTTCGAAAGCATTGAGCCTTCGGCATTAGCATTTCTTTCATGGTAAACTCCTTTATACTGGCCTCACATTCGATTAAATGTTACATTCATTTAAATGGGTTTTTAGTATGTTTTAAGGTTCTTTTTCTTGCAAATTATTCTAACAGAGTTCATAAAATTTTAATATTAAATGTTTTAATTTTATTTAATCGCCCGATAATCAATTAAAATTTTTAATTAATTTGTTTAAGTAACTTTTATAAATAGGTAGGCCATAGAATTTTGTTTTTGTTTTTTTACCTTTATTTCAACATAATATTTTAAATAGTAATATAGTATTTAAATGTTTAAATAAAAAATGTTTGTTTGTTGTTTTTAAAAAAATTATGATAAAACAATTTTTCTACTTAAACCATTTAACCATGTACTATTTGCAAAAACAGTAACAAAATAATATACTTTTAACGTATGCTATTATAAATTAGTTCATCTTTAATTAACTTTTAAATCTCTCTTATCTCATTAACCTAATTTAGCTAATAAAATTTGCTTTAATGAATACTTGTCTGAAAAATTATGTTGTCATAATTCAAAGTTAAACAAGGATAAAGAAATTAGAGTAAGACAATTTAAAATCAGATCTGAATATTTATTAAGAAAGAAAATTTTTTCTCGACCGCGTCCTCGTGGTGGAGGCGGCGGAAGAAGGGTTCTCAAGAGGGGAAGTCCAACTCAGTAGGGTCGCGGGAAAGTTCCGGGTGCGAGTCGCTGATCTCGTTGGGCGAACTGTCCCTGCCCGACGTTGACAACGACGCCGTGTTCAATAGAGCGGAACATTCCAAGCTCAACAGGAAAAACTTGTCGATCGACCTGAAAAATTGCAATGACGTCACAGAGCTCCCGTGCAACTCGGCGCCACCGTTGCGGGATTTCGAGAAAGGCGGGAAGCATCAGCGTTTCTTTTCGGGGAAGTTCCCCCAAATGATGAAGAGGAGGGAGGGAAAAGGATTGTCGCTGAGAGAGACGGTGGGAGAGATTATGAAGATTAAAGGAAATAAATAAATGCTATTTTGTGACGATAAAAGTAATTATACTAGACAAAGATAAATAAACAGTGTGACGACGTTAAAAAAGACTTATCAAAAAAATCGTTTGCAGCTTGTACTGAGCGTTATCGTTTTTAGCGCTTACGACTGATTATCCGTGTTTCTGCCAATAACAAACTTGTAGAATGAATAGTGTGAAATAGTTAAAACTTAAAGAACAGTTATGCTGTCGTTAAATTTATAAAATCAATCTTAAAAATTTGATATTTTGATTATTATTTCTTATTCACAACTATTACTTGTCTGTTTTAAAGCAACGTCACATAAATTCGACGCCTGTAATTTTTAAAACTATAAAACTTGTGAATGAAATTTACTTTTTTGTGCTGTTTAACAAAACTTTCTTTCTAAAAATCACCTGCCGTATTTTAACGTACACTTGAAAAAACACATTTTTAAACTTTGTGGTGTATATCTAAATAACATTACGTTTTCGCTAATCTACATTACAGATTTAAACTTTGTGTTTGAAATATTTGTGGTTAAGGAATTAGAAACCCCAACAGTTTTGAGGAGATATTTGAAAAACAATTCAAACTTTTTTTAAATTATATAAAAACTTTCAGTAAATTTTAAATGCAAATGTCTATTCTAAAGACAAACTTAGTAAAAAACTTTTTTTTTTGCAATAGTTTTGTCACAAACAAGTATTTTAAAATTAAATAAAAATTCTCAATGATAAAAACAATTTAAGTATGACCACTTTTATACTAATAGTTAAAGCTTTGTTGCTTTATCTATATGTTAATAAATAGTTGAGTCTTTAAAAATTATTTGAAAACAAAACTCTAATTATATTTAATGACTAGTTTGGACTATGTTTTAAAACTTTTAAAATCATATTTTTAAGGTGTTTTTTTTTCAGCCAAAAGTTTGTAAATTGTGTTTGTTGTCGATTTTAATTAATTGTTATTTGCTTTAAATGTCGTAACATTATTGTAACTATAATGATATAATAAATAAAAAAAGTTAGTTTGTTTATTGAAATGTTATTGTATAATTAAAATAAATTAAATACTGCACAAGAAAACTGAAACAAATTAATGATATTTTTGTGGAGATTTACGATTTCTGTATATCTTATTTTTTTTAAAGACTAAAAATAACATACTTCATTATAAATCTTAAGTCTCATTTAATATAATTACTTAAAATCAAATACACCATAAAAAATTATTAACTGTTATATAATTTTTGTTTAGTTATAAACAATTTTTTAGGTTTCAAATATATGTTAAGTAGTTTGTTAAATTTTAAAGTAAAAATACATTTTCACTTTCCGTAGTAACTAGATAAGCTGATTATTTTTTGTGCTGTTGGAATTATTATAACAAAACAGTATTTTTTAAACTACTAAGCTTAAAAGTAATAGTTTAGTTCCAAGTCAGCCGATTGATTGATACTTATAAATTATTAGGTGATCGGTTTTACTTTGTTCATCCAAATTAAAAAAAAATAAAGAAAATCTTAATAAAGCATGTTTTAAAAAAAAATTACAACTGTAAAACGATTTCTGCACAACTGAGGAAATTTGTTAGAAAAATACTAAAATCATTTGTTTTTATATTTTCTACTTTTAAATAAATTCTATATCAAAATGCAAGTTTTAGTTTTATGAGAGCAAGCAAGCTCTATGAAACTGAGTATCCATAAAAAAAACGTTTACTGAAAACAAAACAGTACTATACCAAGTCTAAAAACAGTGGTCATCTTATTTTACCATCCTTTTCTTACTGAATTAATAGTCCAAAATGGGATTAAAAATAAAGGAATAAGTATCAAATACACTTCTGTTTGCAATATTCGAAGGTTGTTTATTTTCATTTTGTTAGTAAGTAAATAAAAATAATCTAAGTACAATGGTTTCTTCGCAAAATTTTTACTTTTAAAATTGTTATTGTTTTATTCATTATTCTGTTTGTTTATACTTCTCCATCCCAAAATACCTTGCAGGTGAAGTTAGAACTTGACTCTTGTTTTTCAGCCATGAAAAGTTTTCTGCCCGTCCAACAAGTTTTTCTAGTTTAGTTGTGAAGGCTTCCTAAAAACTAGTCTTAATAAAAAGTTTATATAAGATTGTAGACCGCTCCATTTTTAAAATTAAATTATTTAGCTATAATAGTTTCTAGACCTTCTTAAGTAAAAATATCATGAATGTTACTGTTTAATTAGTAGTGTAGAAACTGTAATACGTTTTATGTTGTTTAACATAATATTAAACTTTAATAAAAATAAACTAGTGAAACGTTTTAAAGCAGCTTAGCTAATTAGTAAAATATACGCAAAACAGAT
Organism: Thalia democratica; assembly: GCF_965202585.1. Taxonomy (NCBI): domain Eukaryota; kingdom Metazoa; phylum Chordata; class Thaliacea; order Salpida; family Salpidae; genus Thalia; species Thalia democratica. The sequence goes on along the minus strand of NC_139169.1, from coordinate 70,385,081 downwards.
GTTCATTTAAAAAAACACAAGTTCTTGACATTTACGTTAAGTAACATACTTAATCTTTTAACAGTCTTTGTTTAAAACTCTGAGCTATACTAAAAAAACTTTCATAAAGCATTTAAATTTATTTATATTATTGAAAGTATACGTCTAACTATTAACTTGTAATTTTTTTTTTAATCATTAATCAAAAAATAAAATTTCGCTAATTCTTTGGGTAATTCAATATATAACCAACTAAAAGTCTAATCAAAAGTAACAATTTTGAAATTCATGTTATCCTCATTTTATTTGATTATTCCAATTAAAAAGTCTGAATCACTTTGTTAAGTTTAGCATCTCATAAATCTAAACCTTCACTAAATAGCTTTGTTTACTTTGGTTCACGTTACTCGATAAAACTTGCTTTGATTTATGATACTTTGTTCCAAAAGCCCTTAGAACTCACCAAAAGGTACGCGATAGCCTTATTGTCATTGGTAAACAAAAAACTAAATGTTAAAGAGACAACTTAAAACTTAAAATTTTCTTCAACTTAATAATAAAAACTGTAATGTCAATAAAAATATTTGTCGAATCAAAATATCGTTTTAATATAAAGTATACTAAATTGCAAATTAAATTATCATCTGATAATTGACATAAAGGTTTTTTATACAAATTTTGCTTGTTAGTGAAAAAACTTACTAAAATTTTGTACAATTATAAACATATTGTTGTACTCAGGTGTGTTCGAGATTAAAAAAAAACATTAAAAACGTTTAAATAAACTTAAACCTTGAACTCTAACTCTCAATGGGTTAAATGTTATAATGTCAGACTTGTTTATTTTTGGGTTTTCCTATCAACTATAAAGCTTTTAAACCACAGTTTTAAATTATAACCTATAAATGTATATAAACCACTTATTTGTAATACGATTAGAAATTATTTTTTTAGCTTTTCATGTAAAAGTTCATATTAAGTCTACGTTTTACAAAAATAAATATATCATAAAGTAGATAAACGTTTGCTGTTATCAGTTTATTTCAAAATGTTTTATAACAATTTTATACTGTTTAAATACAGTTTTTAGCATAAACTTTAATTTGGTAAGTTCGTCCAATAACTATATTTATATCACATAGACGTAAGTCTTAGGTAAACATTAAATTTTTCAATTTACTGACCTTTAATTTATTTCAAAAGTAAAAACTAGCCTATGTTAGAATCGTTTTTAGAGTTTTAAAAAATAGTTAAGATTTTTACGGTACATAATATACCATACAGTTAAAATGTATTCATTAAGCATAATTCTTTCCTTGTACTGAATTCTAAAGTTATTAGAACACTAAAATTATGTCACCTTTATGATAAGGTAATTGATTTTTTGTATTTGAGGACTATAATAATAATATTTATCTTAGAAATGAGGACAACCACAAGTGTTTTATAACAATCATTTGTTTGAATGAAAATCACATGAGATAGTTTTTATTAAAGTCTAAATAAAACTTGGGTGAATATAACGCAGTGTTTTTGAGTAGTTATAATGTTTAAAACAATATCAGTTTAATTGTAATCATATCATTACTGTACTGAAATTTATAAAATACTTAACATTAAAGATATAGAAAAATGTTTTTTAAGAAGTTTCTGTAACTAATGGCTTGCATTTCAGTATTTGACGTTCATAGTTGTTAAAATAAACGACAAATTAAAGTCATTAAAAACAATATTAAAATAAAAAAAACTTATGGTATTTTGAATATTGATACTAGACATAAAGTATTAATTTTTTATCTAAGTCGCGGTATATAATAAGGTCAAAATAATATTTTTTGTAAATGTTTAAAAAATATTTTTACTAAAATACCGGAACAATAGAAACAAAGGCTAGTTAGACTTCATAAAACGTAATAGATTTTTAAATTTAATGGTTCTAAAGGTATTTTAAAAACAATACTTAAGGTTTCTTATTCTGAAGATACACATTGTATTGTATATATATTATGCTGGTACTGTGGATGAAAATAAACTAAATCTTAATTAATTGACATGAGCAAAAGAAACGAATGTAATTAGGTTGTATTAACTGAATAGAACATTAAATAATATACAACTGTTTTGTTTTTAAACGGCTTAAGATATTGTCCTTGTATGAACTTTGCTAAATATATAACATAGTTTATTACAGTCTTTTGTCGAAAAAATATAAACCCAACACTAATAAAACTTTTTAAAAGACTTCAATACCTATAAACAATTTTTTTTTTTAACATGCTGAAAGGTTTATTTTGCATTTTTCAGTAAATATCAAACATAATTTATTTGTCAACTTAATATATTATTTAGATTATACCTAGGTTATCTAGGGTCTTATGTGTAACTCTATATATCCTTAAAGCGTTTTTATATGTTGAGTTGAGCTTTATGAATGTTTTGGTCTAATTTTATTAGTTATTTTTTCTGCGTCAGTTATATTTACCTAAGAATTGTATAAAATTGATTTTTTTTCTCAGCTAAAACTACTTTGAATTAACTTAATTAATAAGTGACTTAAGTAAAAATTTAGGTATTTCAAAAAATTACCATATATCATAACTAATGTTTACCACTTCAATAAGTAATGAACTATTTCCATGAAAGCATCTTCAAAAAATTATTAGAGGATGATTGTACAATACTTTACTATTTAAACAGTTAGTATTGACCAATTATTGTTTAACACCACAGTTTAAACAATTATTTGTTTTTAATTTTTATGATTTTTTCAATTTCTTTTCTGAGCAACCTTTTTTTTGTTGAAACTGATGAAAGCACACTTGGCTTTAGTTAAAAGACCAAAACTGTTTGTTTATGCTGACTTTATAGAAATGTTAGACATTTTTAAACTCATTGCCTATAAAAGGGTTTTTAAGAAAAATTTTGTCCTCATATGAAATTTTCATAAATATTAGTGCTGTTGTTTTTGATTATAATTTTAGCTGTTGTCGAATTAACAGCAATCAAATAACATTATTAAAAAAATTTTTGTTATAATTTATTTTTGTTTAATGTTTCAATATCAGCAGCAACACACTAGTTTCGATAATTATGTTTTGAAGTTTTTGATAACTATTGTGAGGTTTTGACATAAAAATAGTTATAAATAAACATAATTAAAACTAGTTTATTTTTGTTGTTTTATCTACTTTTTTAATATGATTCGCTATGAAAATAAAATTTTATTTAAACTTGCATAAATATAAAACTAAATAATTCGTATTATGATTATATTAAATCTAGGTTATCCAAACATGTTTATTATAACTTAAAAATACACTGTTAAAACATTATAAATAATTGTTAAGTTAAGTTATTTGAATAGAAAGATTTTTCTAACGGAATAGTATTGCTTAAACAAACAGGTTTTGCTTAATGTATTAACTATTTTCACAATAAAGAATGATAAGAACTGGTTGTTTAATGTAACATTTTTGTTTGCCCTCCTAAACTACTTATAAGATGAACTTTTAAATTAAACTTTTTAGTTCGATACTTTTTGACCTAAATCTACTCAAGCTAAACGTATAATCTTTTTTATAGTATTGCAATCTTTCAATAATAACTTCACTAATTCAAAAGATAGTAAAAAAATTTTAGAAAAACAACAATCTTTTAAAAATGTAAAATATGCGTATCTTTAAAAAAAATACTTTTTGACTTGAATCTACTTGAGTTAAACGTACTATTTTTTAAAAGTACGTTGCAATCTATAAAAAATAATTTTACCAATTCAATAGGTAGTAAACAATCTTTCATAAAAACAATAATCTTTTGAAAACCCAAAATAAACGTACCTATTAAAAATAAAACAAAACCTCAATACTAGTTAACTTTAAAACAAATTGTAACTTTATCATTTTTTTGAGACATTAAATAATAATTTCTTATTAATTTTATTAAGTTCTAGTTTTATAAAATCATGTTTTTTAAATAAAAAAACACGACAATGACATATTTTTGAAAATATTACATCATATAACATCTGTAATTCGCTAAATAGCATTTTATTTATATCATCTTAAGATTATATCTAAGATATCTAGGGTTTTAAATGTAACGCAATATGTTCTTGAAATACTTTTTATGTTGAGTTAGTTTATGAGAACATTTTTGTATAAAGTTTTGTTTATAAAATAAACATGTTTTACTGTTTTATGTGTAAATTACTTTAATTCAGCAAATCGTGTATTTCTATTATATACTTTTATTTTTTTGTTTTGAATTCTCTATCTTTTATTTAAAGCTTTATTCAGATAAACCAACATTTTGACTTATCTGAAAAACTCTAAAAACTCCATTATAATTTTTTTTCTACTTCATTAAGTAATGAAATTCTTTTATAATTAGTTCTTAAGCACACCTGATAAACATTTCTATGAAAAATTTATAGAAATAACGGAAGAGAGAGGCGAAAAATGTTTCATTAACAACAAATTTAACATTAACTGATTTTTGTTCTAAACCAAAATTGAAATAATTACTTCCACTTATTATCATGCATGTTTTTGAAACGATTACATCATAAAGCTATTTAATTTTGCTGCAAATCGTTCCGGTTTATTATTATCGTGAGTGTTATGACAACCACCATGTAAAAAAGAGGTCATTTTGGTTTGCTAATAACTGTTTCAACGATGAAGAATTCAAATAAAGTTTTATTTTGATTGATTGGTATAGCAGTTTCATTTATATTTTGAAATTAAGTTTAAATTAAGGAACGATTTACTATTATATTGTCATTTTAATTTTAAGTTGCGGTCATTTAAAAACTACTTGTAAGAATAAAAGTAATTTATAACTGTTTTATTATCTAACCGTCTAACTTTTATTTTAGAGAATTTAGTAGTCTTTCTATTTTATAATTTACTTCATAAGCTTACGAAAAAATATTAAGTTGCTTTAATCTAAACTATAAAAAAATTAATTTACTTGTCTAACTCTTTTAAATAATTTGATGAAAAAAAACTACTTTATTATTTTTTTAAATAAAGTCGCAATTTGCATATATTAACTTATGTAAATTGTTACTTACTTGCCATTAGTTAATTTGATTAAACTTTATTCAAGTTATAAGTTCAAAGATTTTTTGAATGCTGAGTATTTAATTATCACTATTTTGATTTACTAAACTAAAGCTATTTTAACCTACTTTAATAAACTTAACTTGTTATTTTGTTTGGATTGTTATTTAATTTAATGCATTTAAACAATCGCACGATGTTGCATTAATCTTTATCTGATTAGCATATTTATTACAGAATCACGTAGTTTTAAACTATTTTTAAACCTACTTAATTTAATTTTGCATCTCAAATTACCTTTTGTTATGTTGTATAATCCCTGCCTCTCACAAACTGCTTGGCTAATAAAATGTTTATGATTGTTTTCACGAACAGGCTTACTATTCGAAATATATATTATATACCAGTAAATATTAACAACACAGGTTTTATTTATATTTGAAGTCAAGCTATGAACTTAATGCCCTTAAAAAGTTTGCGATAAAAATACTTTTCGCAAAGTATACTAATCACTGATTAAATTAAAAACGGTTGAATATAATTAAGATTTTTACTTCTTTACAGTAAAACTAAACAAGTTAATTTTATTTCCTTATTAAGTTTGTTTAAAAATGTATGTATTGTTTTTTCAATATTTTAAAAATTCGTTTAGATTTTCTACATGCAAATCTAATAAGGACTAGGTCTAGTAAGGTGTGGTAAGTATTATTGAACTTTACAAAAATGATAATAGTGTCATTATTATAATCACAGCATTCTTTTAACAAATAGTAGTACTGCTGCTTAAGCGAAAGATTCTAAAATTGTTTTTAACAATGTTAAATGAAAAGTTTAATTGTTTTTCTTCCCTTTAAGCTTAAAGAATTTGTTTATGTAAAATAAATATAAAATCCTACAAAAAAAACCACAGCTATCTTTGTTTTTCAATTACACTAGTATTGTTTTAAGATTTGCTTAGATTGGATTTTGTAGGGTACAACTTTAGCTTACTTTGTTTTTTGAATTGAATAAACTTGTTATTTTATAGTTTTTTGAAAAAAATTGAATACTTCGAACAAAATATTACTTTTTAAATCACAGCTGCGGAACTTAACAATGTATTAAAAATTGTAATCATATTAACTATGACGTGTAAAACGATTAGAAGAAAAAATTAACTTGCAAAATATTTTTGTTTGATGATTTTATTAATATATTTTTAAATTTTTCATATGTAGTAAGTTTCTTTCTTAAATTAATTTTGAATTATAATATCTTTACATTTTTACTTTTAAAGTAAAATTACTAAAATATTTAGTTAAGACATAAGGACATTAAAAGTTTCAAGGTTTTTTAAAATGTGAAATATTTTATCTCTTATTTTACGGCATTTTGCAGAGAAAACTAATTTATTTTTTGTATTAACTGTGATTGAAAGAAATTTTCTTAACTGCAAAAACAATGTTTTTAAATAAACAAGTTAAACTATAAAAACTTGCAGACGTTGCTTGTAGATTATTGTTACTTAAAACTTGTAAATTGTTTGTTATTGTTAAGATTGATGTCGCAAAATATGTAATAAGAGTTTATGACTACGCGTAAATTAGAAAGAGAAGAGTTTTTAAGAAACTTATGAGTGATAAAAAGCAAGTAAGTTTATGTTAAAAAAAAAAGGCTGACTGTGTTATATCAATTTGATTATAGTTGTAGTCGTATTTTTGTTAATATTTTACTAATACTAATTAACTCTTTATTTTTAACCTACAATAAACAGTATTTTAGATTTTAAAGTAGAATGTAGAAATATATATGAAAGATAAACTTATAAATTAAACAAGATAACGATGGTTTTCACTTTTTTTACAGTTGTTTTCCGAAAAGTGTAAAAACACATACTTGATAACAGTTTTAGCTTATATATAATTACAGATATAAATGAAAACGAATTATACAGTAATCTTCCTTTATTCTACCAACATATGTTTCTGTGTGTCAACGAACTTCTGTTTTGTTAGCAAACAATTAAAACTATATTTTGAACAGTAATTACAGATATATATATTTTTTTGTGTTCCATGTTGTAAATACTCAAGCTATAGTGAACGATCAAGCAAAATTGACTTTTTTTTTATTTACAAAATTGTAAAAAAAATGTTTATTTTAGCAAAACTAAAAGTTGTTAAAAAGCGTTATTAATAAATTAAAACAAGTCCACGGATAATTTGTTACTCATTAAAGTTCAATAATAACTTTATAAGAATTATTTTAACTATGTATTAAAGTTTTTTTTTCTTATAAAATTAAATTCAGGTTTTATTATTGTGTTAACTAAAACTTCTAAATCTTCGTTTATTTTATTTAAAATCAATTTTATTTTGCAAGTTTTAAATGCGTGTAATGTTAGCAATATTTTTTACTTTCAATAGCGTAAAGCAGTTTTTTTTTATGCTTGTCGGCAATTTACTTTCAAATATACTCTTAAATTAAGTATGTTTTTGCTTTTAGAAGCCATATGTTTGTTATTTTTTTAATTTTTAAACTAGTATTGAAAAAAAGTGTTGTAAAGTTTAGTTCTGATACATAAATTGATATTAAAAAACAACAAGCATTCGAAAAATTTGAAAAATAGTTATTTCTACTAAAGTTGAGTATTGAAGAAAAAACAACACTGTTTTTTTAATAGTTTAATAATCAAATAAAAAACAAGTTTGTGGTTTTTAAAAGCAAAAGCATATTTGATTTAAGAATAATTTTGTTTGTAAAGTTCTGACAACCGTAACAATAAACTAACTCTTTAGATAAATATCTAAGAAATAGTTTTGATTTAGTAAACTTTAAATAGATTAATTTATTTTGTTGAAATTTGCTACAAATACTATTTAAAATTGAAGTATAATTCTGACGTTTTATTTTGTATACGCCAAACAAGCTGAATTATAAGAAATATTTCTTGAATTGTTTCCGTATTGACTTTTTTTGACTATTGTTAATAAAAAATGTGAGGCTTAATAGTTTTTTGACAACTATACGTTGCGCTTTTTAGTTGCACAAACTCAAGAGTTTAAAATTATGGCTGCTATAATGAACATTTAAACTTAAATAACAGTGATAAAGTAAATGCAGTAATTTAGGCATCCCTAAATAAAAACTATTTAGCTCATATTTTCAACATTTTATGTTGATGCGTCTAGACTATTTGCTGAGCATAATTGCTTTATACTTGACTGACAGTTAGACGTATAACGACACTTTATCTAATAAATTCATATCATGTATGTGAAAAGCAATTTGTTTTTATTGATTTTACAAACGCCTTGTCAGGTTTTAACAAATTTTCAAGACAAATTTTGTATAAAAATCTAATGCTTATTGTAAAATTACTGGAAAACGATTATATCAAACCTTATCATTTAATTAGCTAATATAAATCAACAAATTAATTGCTTTCTAATACTATTTAATAGAAAACATGTGTTGAATTGAAATGTATTTATTTCAGAACAAATTTATCATATTTAATATGTTTAGGTAGACTTATTAAAAAGTTTTTTTATTTTTTATTTTTTGTACGATACATTGATTTGATAAAAAAAAACTAGCCTATCAGCATAATGTATTTGCTTATTTATTTACATAAACTTGTAAAATTTATTTTTAAAATAAACGTTAATTTGTTTAGTCATATAAATTTGTTCAAACAAACGTGTATAAATGAGTAAAGCAGTAATAATGTTATATATTTTAATTTTTTTATAATTAAACTTTATATGATACACTTTTAATTGCTAATATATTGTATACTAGTTAGCATTTAAAGTACAAAACTTTTTAGGTAAACAAAAATATCAATACATCATTAAGCGTAAAACAGTTTAAAAACTTGTAAAAAAGTTTCTTAGTTGTTCAGCTATTTTAGATGTTCTTAAATAATATTATACAATGACATTATACAAATATTATATAACGTATTAATAAATAACCAAAATATACTTTATATGACTACACCTTCTAAAGCTCTTATCTAAACTTAGAATTTATGTTATTTATAGACTACTGTAAATACGTTTCATTCAGTGTAATTTTATATAATGAACTTGTTGTTTATGATAAAGAATTCAGTAACCAATAAAATTTTATAAATATTGGAATAATAGAAAGTGCACAGATGATCTAATATACTTCTTTACAAAATTACAAGATTTCTTCAAAATGCACAATTTGAAATAATTACAAGGATTGTGTTATATAATTTACTGTTTTGCTTTAGAAAAAAGAATTTTTTACGCTTGTTTACCATCTAAAGACAAGTTATAGTAGATTTCACGTGTATTCATCAATAGTGAAATTTTAAATACAACCTTACAAAAAGCAATTTCGAAATCTTGATAATGTTGTAAAGGTGTTTACTTTCGATTTTGTCACACAAATAACCTGGTTTAACATTTCTTAACTAATTAATTATCGCTATTGAATTTAATTAACGTTTCACTTCTTATATGAGTCAATTGGTTAACATGATTGTATAAATAAATAATTAAAACCTAATATGACCCGTTGTTATTACTCATGATTCAGTTTTTTATAAAATCAAATATAGTTGAACTCACTTGTAGTTTTATTACTATATATTAATAATTTTAATCATTTATTTTTTTTTATTAAATATTGTTTTTAAATTCTTAATATATGTAATTTTTTTATAACTTCAAAATGAAAAAAGAAAACTCTTAGTTGTTAATTATCAGTATTGTAACAAAGAATATGTACTTTAGCCATAAAAAGCTTTTAAGCTAACAAAAAACAGGAAATGAGTTTAACTTTCTCGATTAAGTTGTAGAATACTAAGTTATAAAAATAAATCTTAGTTTTAAAATTTGTAAAAAAGTCATAACTTAAATTGTGTTAATTATCAGTATTTTCTTCTATAAAATTTATGTTAACAATGCCAAAAATCGGAAAGCAAGTGTTTTTAACACTTTATAAAAGTTTCTAAAGTTGTTTGATATTTGCTTTATTTAAAGCTGAAAAAGTAGTCTAAAAACTAAAAAGTACATTGCCACTTAATTGTTTTCTCGCTTGTTTTAAGAAAAATTTCAAAACTTCACTTGTATTTAATTGATAATGGCAACCTTCAAGTGGTTTTATGAAATTTCACAGAAGTTGCAAAAAGCTACAAATGTTTTAATACCAATTACGTAATTCCAAACGAATGTTTTCATCAATATAAACTATTTGTTGCCTTTCATCTCTCACATATAAAAATATCAACCTGTTGAACTTCATTTCTGCACACATCAATCGCAAGTCGGTTAAATTGTGTTAAAAATATAAGTTTGAAGTTTTATTTGACGTAAATAAATAATCTAAATCAAGCTATCATTCACTGAAGATTAAATTGAGTGTAATCTGTTTTTCATTTTGATTTTCGGCAACAATGTTCTGTTTGTTTAATATAATTACCATTTAGTTTTTCTGATTATTACGTCATTTTAAAATAAAAACAAATCTTAAACATCTTACAGATAAAACTAAACTGTATAAACATATCAAAAATAAATGAGACAATTAACAAATATCTTTTAAATTATTCTACTTATAAAAAATACCGTTTAATTAGTTTAACAAAATTCTACTACAAATTTGTCATCGACATTTAAGTAATAAGGTTAGAAATAAAGCTTTCAAGCTACGAAATATCATTACTTGTAACTTTATTTATTAATACACTACTGATGTCATTTCTTTTAATTATTTTGTTTTGATAGCTAAAGGTAATTATTATAAAGTTTAAAGATAGACTTGTATTAATTTATCTCCTAGTGTGCACGTTAAAATTAAACAAAAGAAAAACTGAGATATGCATATATTGAGATGCTACTTTTCAAATAGACTCAACTTATTATATAAATAATATTTTTTTGTTCATTTAATATTAACAATCAAATTAACTAAAATTTTTTATCGTAAACCAGATCCTTGGATCAAATTTTTGTTTGTTTTTTTCGTTTAAAAAACAATAATGAATATTATTCTAAAGTTTATACAAACCAAAAGTACAGTAAAAAGTTATTTTTACTAACAATAATGTTGTATATGTTTTGCAACTTAATGTTTACAAAATAGTTTTCCAGTTATTTACTGTGCACAGCTTTTATAAATATTGAATATTACTGTTATAAAGTAAAAAAAACGTTTAATTCTAAAAGTATATATTTTTTTAACTTAGAAACTTCGTATTTAATTAACACTATGTACGTACATATAAAATAACTGCATTAAAAAAAAAGTTTAGAATTTTTGAAGTTTTTGTTTTAGAATCTATTTTTAAGCTATATTTTGAATACAGAAAAAATTTTGATTAATTTCAAAGTTTTATGAGTTTAGCGTTTTCCATTAAAACTATTTTGTTTTAACTACGGCTTTGAGCTTCAAACTAAAATTGTATGTAAAATTAATAAAGGATAGTATTTTTAAACCAACACAAAATGCTGTTATTCATTAACTATTTTCTTGTACAAGGTTTTACTACTTCTTAACCCCCTGTAACACTATAAAAAAATAAAAGTATTACTAAAGTTTTCTTTTTTTTCTCAACTAAAATTTTAACAATTTACACATTGTGTAAAAGTGTATTTATTAAATGAAAATGCTCAACCCTGATAGAAAATAAAAATCAAAAATATTTTAGTTTTAATTAATATGCTTGAATGCATCACTGCTGTACATTGATATACTTTAAAAGTATAAACATTTTAAAGTTTTATAACTATGGGAAAAAGAATAACTTAATAATATTGTAATAATCTTTGAATGTCCATGTTCATTAAATAATAGCTCTTGATGTGAAACGGAGAACACTTTTATTAATAAAACTTTCAAAATGAGAACGAGAATAAATATGATATGATAAGTAGTTATTAGCATGAGAATCACAGGAAGCAATTTGAAATCTGAATACGAGTCGAGTGAAAGGTCACAGTATTTATACCGTTTATAAGGAGTTTATATATAATAATACTTTTTCCACGTTTCAGAGTTTAAAATTGAGAGTTTTGGGGAGCTATTGGTTTTATTTTCATTTTTTTCTCAACTTTAAAAAACTTTACATCAAACAAATTTTATTAAGCATTTACAAGTATGTAGACTTTGATTTAAATAAAATTTATATTGTAATAAAAGAATTAAAAGAAAAAAAACTACTTCTACTTAGTAAACTAGGAAAAAAGAGTACTACTTTTTTAAAGTTAAATATTTAATTATAAGATAATTTAATTCGTATTTAAATTTATTTGTAATTATTTTAGTTGACTATACAAACTTCTGAATTTACTGAGTAATATGCTTACTTATATAAATAAATTTTAAAAGAAAGTGTATACGTATCTGACAAGGTTTAATTAATCTATTTTAACAATAATGACTATTACTACATTTAGAACAACAAAATATTCCAAAAGCAGAATTTGTTTTTCTGTTTAAAAATAACTTTTCATTATGTGAAAATATGTAATTAAGCTGTAACATCTTTTTAAAACTTTTTTTAGGAAAAAATCATTGTTGTTTACTTAAAGTTTATACCTTTCAAAAAGAACAAACTGTTATTTTTTAATGTTACTTTGTTTTTAATAATATATGCTTTTACAAAATTTTGCTTACAATTTTAACTTTTTTTAGTTGTAAAACAATCTAAATATTTTAAAGTTTGATTGTAATAGTAAAATCTGAAACATAATTTTTAAAAGCAAATTAAGAATTAAAAAATAATATAAAATTTGTAAGGTGATAGTTTATTAATAAAAACAAATTGGACTTCTTTTATAACAAAAGACTAGTTAAATTTATCAAAAGCATACCAGTTAAAAAAAAGTTTGTAGGTTTCTATGCTGTTTAACTTTCTCATTAGTACGTAGTCTTATATTTTGTTTAAAACTAGTAAAAGTAGATAATAAGCTTTGATCGTTATTGTAATATCTTTAAAAAATAATCTATTGATAATTTGTGCAACTAAATAGTATACCAAAACGAAAAATACTTCATTAAAATTGTTTTCAAATATTGAAAGTAAAAGTTCATCACATAACTTGTTGTTTTTTTTAGTGGGATTAAAATAAAGTTACATTTAAAACATTATTTCTTTGTAAGTCATACTAACAAGTATAAATATTTCTTATCAATTTTAGCTAATAAATAAATTAATTTAGTTAGACCAAAAATTTTGGCGAAACAAATAAGTATAGGTCTAGAAGTAAAACTACAAAATCATAAATTACATAATATAAATAAAGCTAACTTACAGACCAAAAATTTAATTATAAACTAAAACAGTTTCTTTAGAATTAAAAATACATTATTGATTTTTTAAGTTAAACAAGTTGATATTGTATATGAGTTAATGTACTGACATTTATAAGCTGCTAAAATAGCGTTACATAAACTTGACTCTAAAATACTTTTACAGTTGTTAAAAAATCATGAGATCTGTCATGTTTTTTTATACATTGTTTTTTGTGCTTTTCAAAGCGTATCATTGAAAATTTAAATTCTAAAGCATGCAAATACACCGTAGGTATAGCGTGCAAAACTTGTAATTGTTAAAATTTAATCGTATTACTTTTATAATGCAGCACTATTTATTATTTACACGATTTAATCTACACTTTTTCAAGGGTAATTTAAATTTCTTAGATCGCAATAATAGTACCTTTTTTAGATATCACTCTGGAAGTTTAAGTATTAATGTAAAGTATGTTAGCTCAATGTGTTTTTATAAGATCATACGTAACTCTATTTCTTTGGAAATGAGAACGTTTTTGTAAAAATTTGTAATATTTATTTGTAACTTAAAGAAGTAACTAAATTGCATAAATTACACACATTAACATTTTTACTACTCAGTTTCAATAAGTTTATAAACAGCATAAATAAATAGTTTAAACAATTAAAATTAATAAAATTGCAAATTTAAAACTAATACTGGTTTTAAACCACTTAAAAACTATTTAAAATGTATAATAAATTTTAATTAAACTTCCCTTATTATATAAAGTAAAAGTAGCTGAAACAAGTAAAAAGTTATGTCACTACTAACTATATTAATCTTGATATTTGATACAACTTTTGTAAACTCGTTTTGTTTAAGTACTAAGAATTAATGTTGTTTTAAAAACCATTTGTAATCCACTATTTTAAGCAAAACTCATTGACACCAATAATCAAGCTACTATATAGGTTAGGAGCAAGTATTACTTCGTAACAGTTGTTCTTGGGATACTTTTTTATTAGTCATTCCATTATTTTAAACATTTGTTTACATTTCACCAAAATTTCTCAAGTATGCAAAATAAATTTACCTTGAAATCATGCAACGCTATCACAAAAAAGTTCAATTTTCTGGTTTTTAAAACTTTGCTGATTAATAAATTCTAGAAATATAAGTGTTAGATTGTTTTATTTGTCAACTGTGACTTTTTTTAATTAAAATACTTTGCGAACTTTTATTTATTTGTTTGAAGTGATAAAAATAAAACTATATTTAAAGTCTTGGTTTGCATTTAATTATAGATAAATTATTGTAAACTGAAAATAAAATGACTATTTTTGTTATTTTTAGTTTTTAGTTGATAGTTTATTTTACTTGCATTTACTGATCTTTTATTATCGTACAAATTGTTAAATGCTAGTTTTATGCTTTTTTACTTATTAAAATAAAAACTTTTTAAAGTATTTCCTTATTCTTTAAAAATTTAATAGTTGGTCATTGTATAACATGTTAAGCATAGTAATTAATTAAAAAAAGCTCATATTTAAATCTTTACAGTAGATTAAACTTCACGTAGTTTAATGAATTTATAAAGCAAATTACAATACTCTGCCAAGTATAATGTTGTTGTAGTAAAATATATGCTTTTAAATAAGTTTAAAGTTATAAACTTTTTGCAAATTGTTTAAGTTATTTCTTACATAATTTTAAAAATACTTTATTTTTATTTACTAAGCTTTTATTAAAATTTTTAATATTTAAATTATATAAAGCTACTCATATAATTTACAACGATGAAGCTTTAAAATAAGTACACTCAATTGTTAAAAGTAGCCTTATTGCATTCTGTTTTTGATCAGCAGTAATTTTAAATTCGTGAAATATAACCGATTATACAATGATAATAATATTTAACAATTATAATATTTGAACTTGTACAGGAAAAAGTCATTGTTCGTTTGTTATTTTCCTATGGCATCAAATAAATAAAACAATCGAATTTTTTTTACGAATATCTTGTTTGAAAGTTTGTATTAAAAAGTGTTACACTACCCTTTTACTTCATTTTATTTTTAAGATAAATGATGATCTTAAAAAATACTAAAAAATGTTCCATATAGTTCACACGTTGTTGCTATCATTTTGCTTTAAATATCGCCTCACAACAACTTGACTTGCAGCAAATCAGTGTTTTTTTCACTTGAAACTTGCTTACGTGAATTACCTTTTTTTTCTTTCTTTTTTCAGCAACTTGTCTGTTATTCAACTGGTTTTAAAAGCATTGAGCCTTCGGCATTAGCATTTATTTCATGGTAAATTCCTTTTCAATGGCCTCACATTTAATTAAATTTTACATTTGTGTTAATGGATTTTTACTATGTTCTATTACTATTTTTCTTGCGAATTAGTTTAAGAGATTTCATAAAAGTTTAGTCTTTCTAATACGTATATTTTTTTATTAATCGCCTGATGATCTATTTAAAAGTTCAATATACTTTGTTTAAATACTTTTTACAGATAGGTATGCCATAGTATTTTTTATGATTTTTTTTAAATTTTTTTAACACAGTATTTTAATTTTTTTAAGTTTTAGTTTTTTGAAAGCTGGTAAGCCGTTGAATAAATTCTAGTAACTATCAATAAAAAGCATTAATTGAAAACAAAACAATACTATACCAAGTAAAAAATGGTAATCATTAAATTTTACCATTCTTAAAAAATGTGAAAAAAACACTAAATTTATCATATTTTATGGTTGTTGCTTGCTTACTGAATAGTAGTTTAAAGAAATAAAAAAAACAATAAATAAACACAAAAATCATTTTTGTTTCCAATATTCGAAACTGTTTTATTTCTATTTATTAATAAGTAAACAAAAGCAATTTAACAACACTGGTTGTGTAGCAAGGTTTACAATTTGAAAAATTGTTATTGTTTTATTCATTATTCTGTTTGTTTATACTTTTCCATCCCAAAATATCTTGCAGGTGTAGTCAGAACTTGACGCTTGTTTACGGCAGTTTGAAATTTTCACCAAATTTTAAAGTTTAGTTTTGAAGGCTTCCTAAAAACAAGTTTTAATAAATAATTTATTTAAGAATATCGACCGCTCCATTTAACAATTAAAACTATTTAACTATAACAGTTTCTAGACTTTCTTAATTAAGAGTACAATAAAGTTTACTGTTTAATTAGTAGTGTTGAAACTTTAATATGTTTTATATAAATTAATCTAAATTTTTTTAATGAAAAAATTAGTAGATTGTTTGAAAGAAGCTTAGCTAATTAGTATACTATACAAAAAAAATCTGTTCAATTAAAAACAGACATGTTCTTGACATTTACGTTAATTAAAACACTTAATCTTTTAACACTCTTTGTTTAAAACTATGTGCTATTCTTAAAAACTTTCATTAGGTATGTAAAATATTTATTTATTTATATTATTGAAAGAATCCACATGTTACATAACTTGTTATTTTTTTAATGATCATTTAACTCTAAAATAGTTTTTGCTAATTTTGTAAATAAATCAATGTAAAACCAACTAAAAATTTTTCTAAAAGTAAAAAGTTTTAAATTCATGTTATTCTTATTATCTTTGTTTATTATAAGTAAAAAGTCCGAATCACTTTCTAAAGTTTGGAATCTCATAAATCAAAACCTTCAATAAACAGTTTTGTTTACTTAGGTTCATGTTACTCGATAAAACTCGCTTTGATTTATAATACTTTGCTTCAAAAGCGCTTAGAAGTCACCAAGTTTTCCCATCAAGATTTGAAGCTTTTAGACCACGGTTTTGGGTTATAACCTATAACTGTAGATAAATCACTTACATGTAATACTTTAATCTTTAACAAAAGGATTTTTTTTTAGCTTTTCATGTAAAAATTCATATTAAATACTTATATTGAAAGAAATCATAAAGTAGATGAATGTTTGCTGTTATCAGTTTATTTCAAAATGTTTTATAACAACTCTATGCTGTTTAAATACAGTTTTTAGCATAAACTTTACTTTGGTAAGTTAGCCCAATAACTATATTTTTATTACATAGACATAAGTCTTAAGTAAACATTAAATATTTTAATGTAATCTTACTGACCTTTAATTTATTTTAAAAGTAAAAATTAGCCTATGTTAGAATCAATTTTAGAGCTATTAAAAGTAGTTAAATATTTAATACTACAGAGTATACCATACAGTTAAACTGTTTTCTTTAAGCATACTACTTTCCTTAGACTGAAGTTATTAAAACATTAAAATTATGTCACCTTTATGATAAGGTAATTTAGTTTTTGTATTTGAGGACTGTAATAATAATATTTATCTTAGAAATGAGAACAATCACAAGTGTTTTATCAAAATCATTTTTGTGAATAAGAATCACGTGGAGTAAATATATAAAAATCTAAATTAAATTTGGGTGAATATAACGCAGTATTTTTGTGTAGTTATAATGTTTAAAACGACATTAGTTTAATTGTAACCATATTGCTACTGTATTAAAATTTATATAACACTTTAGATTAAAGATATAGACAAAAGGTTTATAAAGAAGTTTCTGTAACTAATGGCTTGCATTTCAGTATTAGACGTGCATAGTTCTTAAAATAAACGACAAATCAAAGTCTTTAAAAACAGTATTATAATAAAAGTTTTTATGGTAATTTGAATATAGAAATTAGACATGAAGTATTAATCATTTATTTAAGTCGCGGTATATATTCAAGTAAAAACAAATTTTTGTAAATTTTAAAAATTATTTTTACGAAATAAAAAATTTTATGGTACTTTCAATTTAGAAATTAAACATAAAGTATTGATTATTTATTTAAGTCGCGGTATGTATTAAAGTAAAAAATAATATTTTTTGTATATTTAAAAAAATATTTTTACTAAAATAACGAAACAATAGAAACAAAGGCTAGTTAGACTTAATAAAATGTAATAAGTTTTTAAACTTTATGGTTCTAAATGGCTTTTAAAAATAGTACTTTAGGTTTCTTAATCTGAAGATACACATTGTATTGTATGCATACTATGTTGGTACTGTTGATGAAAATTAACTAAATCTTAATTAACTGACATGAACAAAAAAAAAACGAATGTAATTAGGTTGTATTGACTGAATAGATAATGTACAACTGTATTGTTTTTAAACGGCTTAAAATATTATTTGGTATTAACTTTGCTAAAAGTATAACATAGTTTATTACAGTCTTTTGTCGAAAAAAATATAAACACATTACTAATAAAACTTTTTAAAAGACTTCAATACTATAAATTAATTATTTTCTTCAACATGCTGAAAGGTTTACCTTTTCTTTTGCTTTTTTTAGTAAATATTAAAATAATTTATTTGTCAACTTGATATATTGTTTAGATTATACTTAGGTTATCTAGGGTCTTATGTGTAACTCTAGATATCCTTAAAGCGTTTTTATTTGTTTAGTTGAGCTTTATAAATGTTTTGGTTTAATTTTATTAGTTATTTGTTTCTGTGTCAGTTATATTTACGTAACAACTGTATAAACTTGATTTTTTTTTCTCAGCTAAGGCTGCTTTGAATTAACATAATTAATAAGTGACTTAATTTAAATTTTAGGTATACTAAACCAATAAGAAGTTTTTTTTTCAAAAAATTACTATACATCATAACTATTGTTTACTATTTCAATTAGTAACGAATTGTTTTCATGGAAGCATCTTCAAAAAAGTATTGGAGAATAGTGGTACAATATTTTACTCATAAAACAATTAATATTGACCAATTATTGTTTAAAACCACAGTTTAAACAATTACTTGTTTTTAACTTTTATGATTTTTCAATTTATTTTACAAGCAACCTACTTTTATTAAAACTGATGAAAGCACTTAAGTTAAAAAACCGAAACTTTTTGTTAATACTGACATTATAGAAGGGTTAGACATTTCCAAACACATTGCCTATAAAGGGGTTTAAAAGAAACATTTTGTCCTCATATGAGATTATGATAAAATTAATGATGTTGTTTTTAATTATAATTTTAGGCGTTGTCGAAACAGCAGCAATCAAATATCATATTTAAATAAAAGTTGTTTTTATTTTTATTTTTTTAATTTTTCAATATCAGCAGCACAACACTAGGTTTAATATTTATGTTTCAAAGCTTTTGATGACTATTGTGAGGTTTTGACGATAAAAATAGTTATAAATAAACATAATACACTAGTTTACTGTTGTTGTTTTATCTATTTTATTAAATAGTTTGCGATAAAATTTATATTTTTATTTAAACTTGATTAAATATAAAGCTAATCAAATTATCAAATTAATATTATGAATATATTTTATCTAAGTTATCCAAACATGTTTATTATAACTTATTAATACAGTGTTGGAACATTATAAATAATTGTTAAGTTAAGTTATTTGGATAAAAAGAATTTTAATGCAATTTTATTACTTTAACAAACAGGTTTTGATTTATGTATCAACTATTTTCACAATAAAGAATGATAGGAACTGGTTATTTAATGTAACATTTTTGTTTGCCCCCTTAAACTACTTTGTAGATGAACTTTTATACTTAACTTTTTAGTGCGATACTTTTTGACCTATATCTACTTGAGCTTAACGTACGATCTTTTTAAAAGTATTGCAATCTTTCAATAATAACTTTACTAGTTCAAAAGTTAGTAAAAAATCTTTAGAAAAATAATAATTTTTTGAAAATGTAAAATAAACGTATCTTTTAAAAAGAAAATACTTTTTGACTTGAATCTACTTGTACTAAAAGTACGATCTTTTTAAAAGTACTATAATCTTTAAAATAAATTTACCAATTCAATAGGTAGTAAACAATCAGTCTTTATAAAAACAATAATCTTTTGAAAATATAAAATAAACAAATCTTTTAAAATAAAACAAAACCTTAATACCAGTAAACTTTAAAACTAATTGTAACATTATTATTTTAGTCAGACATTAAATAATAATTTTTTATTAATTTTATTTAGCTTTAGTTTTATAAAAACATGTTTTTTACAAAGATAACACACGATAATGACATAACTTTAAAATATTACGACATGTAACATCGGTAATTCGCTAACAACATTTTATTTATATCATGTTAAGATTGTATCTAACATATCAAGGATTTTAAATGTAAATCAATATGTTCTTGAAGCACTTTTTTGTTGAGTAAGTCCATGAGAACGTTTTAGTATAAAGTTTTGTTTATAAAACAAACATGTTTTACTGCTTTATGTGTCAATTACTTTAATTCAGCAAATCGTGTACTTCTATTATATATATTTTTTTTTGTATTGAATTCTTTATCTTTTATTTAAAGCTTTATTTAGATAAACCAACTTTTTGACTTATCTGAAAAACTCTAAACACTTGTTTATAATTTTTTAGTTACTTCATTAAATATTGAAGTTCATTTAAAATAAATTCTTAAGCACACCTAAAAAACATTTCTATGAAAAACTTTATAGAAATAACGGAAGGGACATGCGAACAATGTTTCTTTAAAAACAAATTTAACATAAACTGGTTATTGTTCTAAACCACAATTAAAATAATTACTTCCACTTATTATCATGCATGTTCTATTAGTAAGTTTAAAACACACGTTTTAATACAATATGTGGTGAAACCAAAAAACTAGCAAATTTTATAAAAAACTTTTTTTTTGAAACAATTACATCATCAAGATATTTTATTTTGCTGCAAATCGTTCCGGTTTATTATTATCGTGAGTGTTATGACAACCACCATGTAAAAAACAGGTCATTTTAGTTTGCTAATAACTGTTTCAACAATGAATAATTTAAATGCTAATGAAAGAATTTATATAAAATTTTATTTTGATTGATTGGTAGAGCAGTTTCATTTATATTTTAAAGTTTAGTTTAAATTACGAAACCATTTACTATTATATTGTCATTTTAATTTTAAGTTGCTGTCATTTAAAAACTACTTATAAGAATAAAAGTAATTTATAACTATTTTTATATCTAACCGTCTAACTTTTCTTTTAGAGAAGTTCGTAGCTTTATATTTTTTAATTTACTTAATAAACATACGTAAAAATATAAAGTTGCTTTAATCTAAATTTAAATAAATTTTATTATTTTTCTAACTCAAGTCTCAATTTGCATAAATTGACTTTTGTAAATTGTTACTCATTTACCATTAGCTAATTTAATTGAGCTTTATTCAAGTTAAAGTTCATAGATTTTTAGAATGCTGATTATTTTACTATCATTATATTAATTTACCAAACTAAAGCTACTTTAATCTACTTTAACTAAACTTAAGATTGTTTTAATTTGTTGGGGTTGTTATTGAATTTCATGCATTTTAACAATTGTACAGTTTTGTCATAGTTTTTATCTTATTAGCATATTAGTTACAGCATCCCATAGTTTTAAACTATTTTTAAAGCTACTTAATTTAATTTTGCATCTCAAATTACCTTTTGTTACCTTATATAACCTCTGCCTCTCACAAACTGCTTGACTAATAGAATATTAATGAATATTTTAATGAACAGACTTACTAGTCGAAATATATATTATATACCAGTAAGTTTTAACAACACAGCTTTTACTTATATTTGAAGTAAAGCTATGAACTTAATGCCCTTAAAAAGTTTGCGATAAAAATAGAAAAATGGTTAAATATATTTTAATTTTTTATTTCTTTACAGTAAAACTAAATAAGTTAATTTTAAAGTCCTTATTGAATTCGTTTAAAAAGTTATGTATTGTTTTTTCGATATTTTAAAAAATCCTGTAGATTTTATACATGCAAATCTAATAAGGACTAAATCAAGTAAGGTGTGGTAAGTATTATTGAACTTTACAAAACTGATAATAATATCATTATTATATTCACAGCATTCTTTTAACAAATAGTAGTACTGCTGCTTAAGTAAACCATTCTAAAACAATTTTTAACAATGTAAATGAAAAGTTTAACTGTTTTTTCTTCTCTAAAAGCTTAAAAAAAAAATTTAAGTAAAATTAATATGAAATCCTACAAAAAAACCACAATTATCTTTGTTTTTCATTTACATTAGTATAATTTTAAGAACTGTTTAGATTGAACTTAATAAGATACAACTTTATCTTACTTTGTTTTTTGAGTTGAATAAACTTATTATTTTATAGTTTGTTTGAGAAAAATTCAATAATTGAACAAAATATTACTTTTTAAATCACAGCTGCGGAACTTAACAATGTATTTAAAATTGTAATCATATTAACTATGACGTGTAAAACGATTAAAAGAAAAACTTACTTGTAAAATATTTTTGTTTGATGATTTCATTAATATATTTTTAGTTTTTTATATGAAATAAGTTTCTTTATTAAATTAATTTTAAATTATAATTTTCTTTACATTCTTACTTTATAAGTAAAATTAATAAAATATTTGGTTAAGACATAAGAACAATAAAAGTGTCAAGGTTTTTTAAGTTATAAAAGTATTTTATCTCTTATTTTACGGCATTTTGCAAAGAAACCTAATTTTGTTTTTGTATTAACTGTGATTAAAAGACAATTTTCTTACCTGCAAAAACAATGTTTTTAAATTAACAAGTTAAACTCTAAAGACTTGCAGACGTTGCTTGTAGAACATTGTTATTTAAAACTTGTAAATTGTTTATTATTGTTAAGATTGACGTCACAAAATAAGTAATAAAGTTTATGACTACACATAAATTATAAAGAGAAGAGTTTTTAAGAAACTTTTGATGTATAAAAACTAAGTAAGCTTATATCTTAATTAAAATAGACTGGCTAAACAATATCAATTTGAATATAGTTATAGTCGTATTTTTGTTAATATTCTACTATTACTAATTAACTTTTAATTTTAACATATAATAAAAAGTTTTTTAAATTTTAGAGTAGAATGTAGAAACATATATGAAGGATAAACTTGTAAATTAAACAAGCTATCGATGTTTTTCACTTTTTTAACAGTTGTTTTGCGAATAGTGTAAAAACACTTACTTGATAACAGTTTAGCTTACATATAATTACAGATAAATATTTTTAATTTTTGTTTTCTATGTTGTTAATACTCAAGCTGTAGTGAAAGATGAAGCAAAATTGACTCTTTATTGTTTAAAAAATTGTAAAAAAATGTTTATGTTAGCAAAACTAAAAGTTTTTCAATACCGTTATTAATAAAATAAAATAAGTCCACAGATAGTTTGTTACTCATTAAAGTTTCAATAATAACTTCTTAAGAACTATTTTAACTGTCTATTAAAGTTTATTTTATTCTATTTATAAAATTAAATTCAGATTTTATCTTTGTGTTAACTTAAATTTCAAAATCTTCGTTTGTTTTATTTAAAATCAATTTTATTTTGCAAATTTAAATTGCATACAACATTAGCAATATTTCTTTACTTTTAATAGCGTGAAACAGTCTTTTTTAAGCTTGTCAGCAATTTACTATCAAATTTACTCTTAAACTAAGTATTTTTTTGCTTTCAGAAGCCACAATTTTTTTTTTATTATAAACTATTTAAAAGTAGTGTTGTAAAATTTAGTTCTAATACATAAAGTGAATTTAAAAAACAACTAGCGTTCAAAA
Source organism: Thalia democratica (assembly GCF_965202585.1). Classification (NCBI taxonomy): domain Eukaryota; kingdom Metazoa; phylum Chordata; class Thaliacea; order Salpida; family Salpidae; genus Thalia; species Thalia democratica. Next base: position 70,361,190 of record NC_139169.1, on the reverse strand, counting down.
AATTTTAAAAATTGTTTTTTCTTCTAAAGTTGAGTTTTGGAGAAAAATTGCAACACTTTTGTTTTTTAAATGTTTTAAAAATTATAAAAAACAACAAGTTTGCAGTTTTTGATAACAAAAACATATTTGATTTAAGAGTAATTTTGATAGTAAAGTTCTGACAACCATAACAATAAACTAACTATTTAGATAAATCTTTAAGAAATAGTTTTGATTTAGTAAACTTTAAATGAATTAATTTATTTTACTGAAACTTGCAACAAATACTATTTGAAATTGAAGTATAGTTCTGACATTTTATTTTGTATACGTCAAACAAGCTGAATTGTAAGAAATATTTCTTAAATTGTTTCCGTATTGCCTTTTTTTGAATATTGTTAATAAAAAATGTGAGGCTTAATAGTTTGTTGACAACTATACGTTGCGCTTTTTAGTTTCACAAACTCAATAGTTAAAAATTATGGCTGCTTTAATGAACATTCAAACATAAATAACGGTAATAAATAAAATGCAGTAATTTAGGCATCCCTAAAGAAAAACGATTTAGCTAATATTTTCAACATTTTATGTTGAAGCGTCTAGACTAGAGCTCGGCAGGTCAAAAAGGAACGTTTTTTTATTTGCTTTAAAAAACATATTTAAATTTTTTTGAACAAAAAAAAATTAGACGATAGAATATTCTTCAAATATAATACTAAAATTTATTTTTGTGTTTTCGAAAATATTAGTATATTAAACTAGCTGAATAAAATTTTTAAAGTGGCCCGCGGGCCACAGTTTGCCGACCTCTGGTCTAGACTATTTGCTGAGCATAATTGCTTTATACTTGAGTGACAGACAGACGTATAACGACACTTTATCCAATAAATTCATATCATTGCATGTGAAAAGCAGATTGTTTTTATTTATTTTACAAACGCCTTATCAGGTTTTAAGAAAATTTAAAGACAAATTTTGTTTAAAAATCTGCTGCTTATTTTAAAATTACTAAAACCGATATTTTTTAAACCTTATCATTTAGTTAGCTAACATAAATCAAGAAATTAATTACTTTCTAGTATTATCTAATAGAAAACATGTATTGAATTGAAATATCTTTATTTCAAAACAAATTCATTATTTTTTATATGTTCAAGTAGAGTTATTGAAAGTATATATTTTAAAATTTATTTTTGCTTGATACATTGATTTGATAAAAAAAAAGCCTATCAGTATAATGTATTTGTGTAGTTACTAACATAAACTTGTAAAATATTTTTTTAAATCAATATTCATTAATTTAGTCATATAAATTTGTTCAAACAAACGTGTATAATTGAGTAAAGCAGTAATAATGTAATATAGTTTAATTTTTTTAATACATCATTAAGCGCAAAACATTTTAAAAACTTGAAAAAAAAAACTCTTAGTTGTTCAGCTATCTTTGATGGTCTTGAATAATATTGTGTAATGTTATTATACAAACATTATATAACATATTGATAAATAATCAAAATATACTTTTTCATGCCTATAACCATCTAAAGCTCTCATCTAAACTTAGAATTTATGATATTTTTAGACTACTGTAAATACGTTTTGTTCAGTGTAATTTTATATAATGAACTTGTTGTTTATGATAAAGAAGTCAGTTACCAGTAAAATTTTATAAATATTGGAAGAATAGAAAGTGTACAGATGATCTAGTAAGCTTTTTTACATAATTATTCTCTTTAAATTACTCTTCTAAAAGTAGAATTTAAAATAAGTACAAGGATCGTGTTATATAATTTACTGTTTTGCTTTAGAAAAAAGAATTTTTTACGCTTGTTTACCATCTAAAGACAAGTTATAGTAGAATTCAAGTGTATTTATCAATAGTGAAATTTTAAATACAACCTTATAAAAAGTAATTTCGAAATCTTGATAATGTTGTAAAGGTGTTTACTTTCGATTTTGACACACAAATTACCTGCGTTAACATTTCTTATCTAATTAATTATCGCTATTAAGTTTAATTAACGTTTCAATTCTTATATGAGTCAATTGGTTAGCATGATTGTATAAATAAATAAATAAAACCTAATATGACCCGTTGTTATTACTCATGATTCATTTTTATATAAAATAAAATATAATTTAACTTACTTGTAATTTTATTACTAAATCTTAATAATATATTTTTTTAATAAATATCGTTTTTAAATTCTTAATCTGTGTAATATTTTTTTTATTTTTAAAAGACAAAAAGAAAACTTTTAGTTGTTAATAATCAGTATTGTAACAAAATAAATGTACTTGAGCCTTAAAAAGCTTTTAAACTAAGAAAAAACAGGAAATTAGTTTAACTTTCTCAATTAAGTTTTAGAATACTTAGTTATAAAAGTAAATCATTCTTTTAAAATTTGTAAAAAAGGCATGCTTTAATTGTGTGAAGTAAAGTATTGGTATTTGTTTTTACAAAATTTATGTTATCAATGCCAAATAACGGAACACAAGTATTTTTAACACTTTATAAAAGTTTCTAAAGTTGTTTAATATTTGCTTTATTAAAAGCTGAAAAAGTAATTTAAAAACTAAAAAAGTGCAATGCTAATTAATTGTTTTCTCGCTTGTTTTAAGAAAAATGTCAAAACTTCACTTATATTCAATTGATAATGGCAATCTTCAAGTGGTTTTATGAAATTTCACAGAAGTTGCAAAAAGCTACAAATGTTTTAATAATAATTACGTAACTTCAAACGAGTGTTTTCATCAATATAAACTATTTATTTCCTTTCATCTCTCACATATAAAAATATCAACCTGTTTCAACTCAGAAATTTTAACCTGTTTAATTACATTTCTACACACATCAATCGCAAGTCGGTTAAATTGTGTGAAAAATATTAGTTTGAGGTTTTATTTGACGTAAATAAATAATCTATATCAAGCTATCATTCACTGAGGATTAAATTGAATGCAATCTGTCTTTCATTTTAATTTTCGGCAACAATGTTCTATTTGTTTAACGTTATTACAGTTTTGCTTTTTTTGATCATTGCATCATTTTTTAAAGTTCAAGCAAAGTTATAGCATTTTACAGTTAAAGTTAAATTGTATAAATAATATTAATAAAATAGTAATACAATTAAAAGTTTATTATGAAATAGACCTACTAACTAGTTCTACTAAAAATTTACTATTGACATTTAATTGACGAACTTACGTATAAAGTGTTTAACTAACGAGTCCTTTTTTTCAAAACTAATACTGATGGCTTTTCGATATTTGAGTCTTTCATTTCGATAGCTAAAGTATTTTTTATGATTTTTTTAGGTAAATTGGTATTAGTTCGTAGTAAGTTAATTAACATGTGCATAATAATAGAAACAGCCTTATTCTGCACAAGTTTAAATACTTAAATAGGCTCATGTTTGGTTTTTCTGCAACAACAGCTAAAGGATAACATTAATACATAGTTATTTCCGTTAAAAAATTTTGTTCTCACGTTAATACAAACGATGTATACAGTTAACAGTGATCTTTAGTACTAATAACAATGTTGTATATGTTTTACAGCTTACTGTTTACAAAAAAATATATATTGAAGTAATTTACTGTACACAGCTTTTATTAATGTGGAAAATCATTATTATAAAGTTAAAAGAAGGTTAAATTCTAAAACTAGTATTTTTTTTCGTGGTTCAGAAATTTAGGTTTCAATTTAAACTTTGGACATATATAAATTGTTGTTTTCTATAAAAAGCTAAAATTTAGACAAAAATCATTTGAAATTTATCTTATAATCTTAAGTTTTAAATAGGTAGGTTTAGTAGTTTTTGAAATTTATGTTTTTAGTGTTTTCCGACAAAAGTATTTTGTTCGACTACAGTTTTGAACTTACAACTTATGATTGAATCTAACATTAGTTAAGTGAAATAACTTAAAACTAAGACAAAATCCTGTTGTTCATTAATTTTTTACTTGTACAAGGTTTACTACGTCTGAATTTCCCTGTAACACTGTGAAAGTATGAAAATATTAGTACTCTTTTCTTTTTTCCAACTAAATTGTTAATAGTTTATTACACATTGTGTGTAAGTATGTTTCCTAAATTATATAGCTAAGCAGTTATAAATAAATAAAAAGATAAAAAAATGAGTTTTTATTAATTAATTTAAAAGCATTACTACTGTACTTCAATATCTTATATGAGTATAAGTGTTTTAATAGTTTTATATTTAAAAGAATAAAAGTAAAAAACAATTTTTTATGGTTTATAATATTGTTACAACTTTAAAACGTTCTAAGTACATTAAAAGTAGTAATTGATGAAAAACCGAGAAAACTTTTATTAGTAAAACTTTTGAATCGAGAATGAAAACAAACATAATATAATAAGTAGTTATTTGCATGAGAATCACAGGAAGCAATTTGAACTCTGAATACGAGTCGAGCGAAAAAATTACAGAGTTTATACCGTTTATAGGGAGTTTTTATATGTTGATACATTTTAACTTTTTAAAGTCCAAAACTTACACTTTTGGTGAAAAAAATTTATGTTTTTATGTTTTTCTCAACAATAAAAAACCATAAATAAGTTTTTAATCGAAAAAAAAAAACTATATTCCACTCGTATTAATATTTAGTATGTTTCTTTTTCAAGTTTTTCTCAACTTTAAAAATACCTGTACAATAGACAAATGTTTAATAAATTTCTACAAATTTGTAATGTGATGATTAATTTTTTTTACTTTAATAAAAGAAGTAAAGTGTTTATAAATAACATCAAATAAAGTAAAAAAAAACACATTTAACTACTAAACGATAAAATAAAAAACTACTGATATGTGTATGTTAAGTTTTTATTTAATTGCTAATTTATTTCATGATTAAGTTTGTATGTGATTATTTGTGTTGACTATAAAAAGTCTCATTTTAGTTTATAATATCTTTTTTAAATAAATTTATAGTTGATCAAAAATCTAAAAATTTGTCATGTTTTATTATATACTTGTGTTTTATGCTTTTAAAAGCGTATCATTGAAAATTTAAATTCTAAAGCATGCAAATTCACCGTAGGTATAGCGTGCAAAACTTTGTGATTATCAAAATTTAATCGTATTATCTTTTTTAATGCAGCAATGTTTATTATTTACATGATTTAATCTACACTTTTTAAGGGTAATTTAAATATCTTGGGATGCACTGAGTGTACCTCTATTGATTATACTGATGGAATTTTATTTTTGTGTAAAATAACTAGAATCATTGTGTTTTCATATATTTAAATGAGTGACATGTGTGTGTTAAGACAATTAACTTTTTCACGCTGCGATCATTCTTCTACAAAATCAACTTGTAATTGGTATTCATCGGCTATAAAAAGCACAAAAAGACTTTAAAGTTTTGCCTTGAGGTACGCATCTATTAGCTTTGTTACTCATGATTTTGGCTTTAAAAGTATTTAATTTAAATTGTTTGCGACCTTTTATTCATCTGTTTGAAGGAAACAAAAATAAATTAAGATTAGTTTACATTTTGTTATAGTTTAATTGTATATAAACCGAAAACTAAATGAATATTTTTATTATTCTTTAGTTAGTTGTTAATAGTTTATTCTACTTGCATTTACTAATTTTTTATTATCATACAAGTTGTTAAATGCTAGTTTTATGTTTTTTATTTATTACTAATATTAAATCTTTCGAAAGTATTTTCTTATTCGTGTTATTATTATTTAGTATTCAGTCAATTTTTCACAAGACAAGCATAGTTTATATAAAATGCTTAAACTTTTAAATTTTTACGGTAGATCTGACTTCAAGTAATTTAAGAAACTTATAAAGCAAATAACAATACTCTGCTAAGCACAATGTTGCTGTGGTAAAGTATATGTATTTCAACAAGTTAAAAGTTTAGATATTATTCTGCAAACAGTTTAAGTTAATTTTTACATATTGAAAGACACTATTTTAATAATAAATATAAAACTCTCTAAACTATTTACTTATTTGTTAAAAACTAAATACTCGGTCATTGCAGCACAAGACAAGCATAGTAGTTATAAATAGCTAACTATTTTTAATTCTATGGTAGCTTAAACTTCACGTAATTTATAGAATTTCTAGAATACATTATCATTAATATCGCTGCTAATAAAATATGTTTTTTTTCAATAAGTAAAATTTCTAAATCGTTATGTAATTTGTTTGAAATTTTTTGAACTTTTTTAAACACCGCTTTATTTTTTATATACCAAGCTTTTTTCAAAACTTTGATATTTGAAATTAAAACAAATCTACTCATATAAATTACGATGATAAAGCTTTAGAATAAGTCTACTCAACTGTTAAAAGTAGCTATATTGCACTCTGTTTTTGTTCAGCAATATTTTTTAATAGTGAACTATAACTTGTTATATAAAGACAATGTTTATATATCGAACATAACACTCAAATTTGTCCAGGACACTATCAATGTTTGTTCTTAGTTTTTCAACGGTATTAAGTAGATAGTGCAGGGGCCGGCAGGGAGTGGGTGCTTGCGGGCCAAATTTCGAATTTCAAAATTCTTCGAGGGCCGCAGTTTTAGTGTCAGTAAATAATCTATCAGTTTTAGTCACACTAATAAAAACTTTATTCATTTTATCATACTAAATGACTTTTAGCTATACATAAAATGACAATTTAGATTATACATATTTAATGGAATATAGTTTACATTGACTAAACTACTTAAGTCTTACTAAACTATTTACTATCTTTAACAGTTAATTAGTTTAACTTACTATTTTTATTATTTTACTTACAACCTAACTCAAACCGAGCTTGAAAAACATCTATACGCCACGTTTATAAATATTTAACATTATTGACCATTTTTTCATATTAAAAAAATACAAATTGTTGATAAAAAATTATGCGTTTTCAATGGTTTTCCCTTCTGAAAAATTTTAGTAAATAATTAACAAAATGAATTTTGGACCTATTTGTATTTAAAAAACACTAAAAACAAACTTCTAACATAATTAGTGCTTAAATGATTTAAAAAGTACCTTTTTAGTAAATAATTAGTCTTTTAAATGGTTAAAATTTTAAAAGCAGAAATATCTGAGTTACATCATACCAGCCTAAGTTTATTAAAAGTTTGAAAGCCAAAAACTTGCTTAAAAAAAGCTTAAAAACTTATGTAAAATTACATAGTTATAAAAACTAAACAATATTTAAAGATACTAGTAATAATTACAATTAATAAACTACTTTACAGTCATAAATACTATTCTAAGAATTCTAAGATATATTTAAAGTATTTGAAATAAAATTTTACATACACCTGAGTTTTTAAAAAGGTTTAACCTAGTGTGAATTTTTCAAATTTTCAAACTAGGATGTTTATTTGGCAACCCTGTTTTTAATAAAATTCACGAAATAAAGAAATAACGAAATTTATCAACCGTGAAATGAATATATACCGCAAAAAAATTATTGTTATAAGTAAGCTTGAATAGACATTTAAGTTTGATAAATATGTTTAACAAAAGTAAAAAAAAAATATTTAGCCATTACGGAAATAGAAGCTTATTGTTTATTGAGCATTGTAACAATAATCTATTGCTTTATTTGCATAGAAAATATTGCAATTAATAAAGAAGAAATGTGAAATAAAAGACGAACTATAAGAATTACAAAACATTGGTTAGGAGTTATTGCTAGAAACGAAAAAACAAAGCGCTTAAGTTAGTTTACAACATAGCAAATGATTACCTTCATTAACTACAGACTGATCAGAAAAAATTGTTAAGGCAAATTATAAACTAGCAAAAGTTATTACTTAAAAGGAGACACCGTTTAGAATTGAAAACTTATTCAAATTATGTTTGCGGTAGTAAAAACTTTTTGTTTATCAATTCAGATGACAATAAAAAGTCGTATTTAGGAAATATCTGAAGATTATAAAGCCGCATAAATCAAATTAAGACTTTAATCTATATGTTAAGATGAGAGCACTGATACAACAAATGCTGCTTATCTGAAAATATTTATTAGAGGTGTTTTAACTAACTTAAGTATTACTAAAAAAAATATTTTTAAATGAGCATCTCTGTACATTGATTTAAAGTAGACAGAAAACTTCTATATAAATAAACTTTGTTAAAACCAAAATGACTAAACCTTATTTATTATTGTTATGCTATTTTAATAGTTTTTGTGTACATTTAAATATAACATATAATGGTAAACATCTATAAGAGAAACTTAGATACAAACCACATGATAAAAAATACCTAAATTATAATTAAATAACATTTTAGTTAACTACTGTGCATTAAGATATTGACTATAACAGTTTCTGTATAAGGTTTTAAATACAATAAAAGAACAATATACTGCAAAACTATACAAATTTGATTACCTACAAGGGATGTTAAAGATAAGAAAATTTAAGTAGTTTGTCATTTTATTCAAAACTACTATTATTACTTATCTTCTAAAAACTTAATTTTTCCTGTGTTGTATAAAACAATATTTGTGCTAATTTTAACCCCGAAAAAGAATGTAAACAGTTCTAATTTTGCTTAAGGTTTTTAAGAAATTTCTTCCAGGTTTTTGAAAATAAAAGTTTTTTATCTAATTTTAGTATAAGATTAAGTTTAAGGAAACACTGTCTAAAATAGTATAGCAACAATAAAAAGATACTGTTAAGCTACTTTAAGTGTGTTTTTTAATAAAAAAATTGATAAAAGCATAAAAAATATTACTATGATAAATTTTTTGTGCATAACAAGTTTCATTACTCCACATGTAAAATCCTTTAAAAATTTAGGGATTTTTAAAAATTCTCAAGTTCGAGGTTTTTCCAGATTTTTTAGCCTAAATTGACGAATTCCAAGTTTTTCTAGAATTCAAGGTTTTTCGGCAACACTGATTGTTCACTTTTATGTGCATACAATAATATATATAAAAATTCAAATTATAGCAGCTGCAAGACTTAAAGCTTAACATATATTATAATTAAAACTAAAATTGTGAATTGAACAAAACATACGTCACAATTTTACCTTACAACCGTGTGGCAATGTTAAATTTTTTATTTGCTTAAATTGGAACTATTTTAATGAAAAACAAACAGAATAACAAATTTACCATCCCTAGATCCAGTTTGTATTAAACAGGTAGTTCCAAAAAGGAGCATCTGTCTACATTAGTATGCAACGAATAGAAATTATTTACATTTGCCAAATTTTTTTTTAATGAAAATAAATACCGAACAAAAACCATTTTAAATAATGTCATATATATTGATTTAAGAATGTCTGTACACACTTAGATATTATATGTAGAAATATTATAATAGAAAACTATGCTTAAACTAGAGTTAATCTAATTTAAAATAAAAAAATGGTTTGAAAATGAGCATCTATGTACATTGATGTGTATATGAATTAATTTAAAATGCGCAGAAAACTTCTAGAACATCAAAATTTGTTAAAATCCTTAAAAAAACCTTATTTCTTTATATCTTAAATGTTTTTGTGTACACTCAAATATAGCATATAGTGAAAAAATATATAAAATAAATTAGTATAAAACTTTAGATGTATTTTACAAATTAAACAAAACACCTAACCTGTAAAGAAATTACAATTAAGTTAGTTACTGTAAATTACTTTTGTACACAATGGAAAACATGTTTTTTATTTCTATTTACTAAATAGGTATTGTAAAATAACTAGCGGAGTCTAATTTGACTTTTCTTTATCAGATCATAAGTTGCTATTGTAAAATAAAAGTTATTATGAAACTGAGAAAAAAAACACTGCTCAAATTCTAATCTGTATTCGCACATTTTTAAGCCAAAGCCGTAAATTTTTTTGATTGTTACAAAATATTATATTGGGACTTGAAAAGAAAATTATAAAATAAAACAAATTACAGAAAAAAAAAATAGCCTAAAATATATTTTTGCTCAGCGGGCCACATTTACATGCTCGCGGGCCGCATTCCATTCAAAAAATTAGCGTGCCCGCGGCCCGCAGTTTGCCGACCCCTGAGATAGAATAATCTAATGATTAATGATGTAATAGTGATTATATACTTTAACAACATAAGTATATACTTATGTGTAATTAGTTTTGTTAATTTAAGGTTATTTTTTTGTATATACCTTCATCAACAGATTTAAAAGATAAAAAAATTTCACACATAATTTAAAACTTTACTTAAGTATTCAGATTTTGGTAATTAAAAACTTTATTGAATTTTTGAAACCATATATATTGAAATGGATAAAAAAACCTATAAGTGAACAAATAATCACGATCTAACTATTAAATACAAATATTTATTTAAAATACTTCAAACTTATGTTAAAAAATAACTATTTTTTCTTAGTTTGACTACTTAGAATTAAGTTAAAAGTTTTTAAATTATTAGCATTTCTCATTTGTCTGATTCTCAAATTAAAATTGTAAACAACAGTTTAAAGTTAAGTTTAAGGTAAGAAACTTTGTTAAATAGTATAAAAACATTTAAAAAATATAGTAAAGCTACTTTAAACATGTTTTTTATTAAAAAAATTTTTGATGATGACATTTTTTTATTATTATTATTTTTTTTTTAATGGTAGATTTTTTGAGTCAAATCGAAATTTTACAACTGAACATGTTAAATTTTTTTAAATTCCAGGTTTTAACAGGTTTTTTTAGTGGTTTTTGTTCAATATTTCAGGTTTTTTTTGCCTAAATTGTCAAACTCCAGGTTTTTCCAGGATTCCAGGTAAAGTGGCAACCCTGTAGATTTGCAGTTGTTGTTTAATACAAAATATTCATTTATTGTCATGCCCAGTTTTTTTTTATATACTAGCCGTAAGTATTATTTAATATTAGTATTAGTTAGGTTATTGTTATTATCTATTTACTATGGTTTATAGTGTAGGTTTAAAGTACACTATAACCACATAACTATTATAAGTAGCTAACACAACATTGTTTAAGTTAGCAGCGCTTCTTTCACTTTAAAAAAAATATTTGAGTTCTTTTCTAATTTTTCTAATTTAAAAAAAAAAAAATTATAATAATAAAGATCAAATTAAAAAAAAAATTATTAGAAGTTAATGTTTTCATACTGCTTTTGATTTTTATTGTTTTAGAATTTATTAAATTTACAGCTATACACGTACAACTTGAAGTATAGTAAAACAATTAAAAAACAACAAATATTTAATTAAATGTACTAAAACTTACAAATTGCCTATGCCAGATATTAAAATAACACTAATCAATTTTAACAAAACCGTAACTACACAAATGAAAACATGATGTGTTAAAGGTTTGAGATTTCCTCATCAATAAAATCTCATGCAAAAACCGTTTAAGTTATTTTAATTTCAAAACCATAATAAAAGTTAGTGAACAAAAATACTTTATAAATCAAATTCGACTTTATTAGACAAAGAAGTTTCATTATAATAAATAAAAACTAGTTGCGTACAAATTTTAATCTAACAAAAAATAAAAAAAAATTTAACTATAAACCAAAAACAATCACTACAATTCGAAATTAACTAGCAGTATTTATCTAAGCTGAATGTGTTTAATTTTTCTTTCAAGTTCATTCTAACTAGTTTAGCGTGGGCGTTGCCATCGGATTTCGAATAAACCTTCTTGCAAAGTCTGCCCAACAACTTGTCCGACTTCTGCTCAAACTTCTTTTGTTTCTTGGCCTTTCTGGTTACGAGTACCTCGTTGATTTCTTGCAAGTTTTCTCCAATCACTTCTGTGCACCATTCGTCTATTTTGTTTTCATCGTTTATTTTGTACCACTTGTTTTCCTCCACAATCTATTAAAATGTTTTTGTGTTGGTGTAAACTAAAAAAATAATCTTCTTAATAGTGTGCTGGTATCAAGAATGTTAAAACTTGTAAAGAACAATATATAAATGATGCTGTAACAAAATTCAACAACATTTTTGATAAGTAATTTTCAGGTTATTAGTATTAACAAAGACCAAGCCAATCAAAACATCGGCGAAAGTCTGCAGAGCAGAAGCCTGGACTTTCGTATACCGTGACACAGCTCAAGTTTTTGAGGTTGTGACTTACTGACTGATGAGTCCTAATTAGGAAAAAACCAGTCTCAGTCTACCAAAGGCTTGTGGTCTGATGATCGAATTGGTATGATCAACCCTTTTATGAAGAAAAACATACTTTAACATTGACAATAACCAAAAAAAGACAAAGTTTTAAAAGGAGTTCTAAAAGTTGGAAGAACAAATTTAAAACAATATTTTTCATTATAACTTATTACTATCTTTGTAAAAGTTCCTTCCTCCCTATTAGTTTACAGTATTATTGTAACATGTTTATATTTTGATATTTTTTGGTGATGATATTATACAAAAAATTTGTATTTTGTATCAAACATTTATAATGGTGATAACTTTTTGGTAAGTTATATTTCCACGTAAAAGAGCTCAACTGAAAGCAGCAAACAATTTCAAATTCATAGTTTTTTATTCAACACAGTGTTTCATACGTAAACATTAATATAAATTATTTATTCTACTTTACAAAATTTATAAAAAGATTTATATTAACATCAAGTTGAAAAATTTCTTACTTATTTTATGTAAAAATTTATGTAAAAACAAAAAACCTAAACATGGAAAACTTTAGAATTGTTCTTTTTTTCTGACTACAGATACGTATTATTGATTAATAAATTACCAATATAGTTCACAATCATAATTAAGAACTTATTTGACATTGTTAAATATTGTTAAAAAATAATAAAGTTTTTGTTTAGGTTTTCCCCAGTTTAAGAAAAAAAAATTTAATGATTTTACAGTTTTTTTGTTTAGGTTTTCTCCAGTTTAAGAAAAAAAAATTAATGATTTTACAGTTTTTTTATTTAGATTTTCAATTTTCATAGTATTCCACACATATTGATACTAACAAATAGTATGTACAATATAATAATACGACAACTTTAATATCTTAACTAAGGCGTTGATAAAAAAAAAGATTTATTAAGATATAGTAATACTGACTTTTAACAAAATTTACAAATGCTAACAGATATCTTTTAACTTTTGACCGATTTAAGCTTGTTCCAGGAACTGTAATCTAGTACAGTAACCTCTCGGATCTTTACGCACTCGTGACGTTACGCACTCTCGTTTAGTTACGCATTTCAGAATTCTACAAAATTCAGAAAGTTTTTTTTTTTTCAATATTGCACAAATTAGGTTTAATGTATATTTTTAAATTAAAATATGTTTCTGAATGCTAACACACATCTATATGTCTTTAGACTTTGTAAATTTATGTTCCTTGACTAATTGATAAACATTTAGTTATACCTCAGTATATCAGAAGTTTTGTTAACAATAAGAGATTAAATCAAAATTCTGGAATAAAAATGACTGTGTTTAATAATAAAAGTAAAATTAAATAATGAGAGTTTAAAACACAAAGAAATAATACAGCAGTCTTGCCCTATATATTAATAAACACCATTTTGTAATTGTATAGAAATTCTTAATTATAATTTGGAGTTTGCTAAGTAGAATAGAATATAAATGTCACATATAAATAAAGATAAAGATAATTTCTACTTATTATTAAAATAGTAAAATTATTTCTACTCGTATTATCATTATTTTATAGAAATTCAAATCCTTTTTTTTAATATATGTATAGTTTTATCTGTTGTTTTCATATTTATAAATGAAGTAAACAAATAGTTAAAAGTGGGAAAGTGCCCAGTCTGCTTTTAACTTAAAGCAATATTAAAATACAGCCATTATAGTGAGTATATTTGGTACCTCTTGTTTCTTTACGATCTCTCATATCTTTATGCATTTTTCTGTGGACACAATGTGCGTAAATAAGCGAGAGGTTACTGTATACTTATACTGAAAACTTAATCTTTTTAAACGATTAATATCTAACTTGTAGTGGAGTCTTGTCGGAATTGAGTGAAAGTTTGAAAGCTTCACCACAACTTCTGCCGTCTATTTGGTATGTGTGAGCCAAATTCAGCAAGTCCGATAAATCATCAGCTTTCAATGGGCTGTTTATGTAGAGATAGAAATTATTTTTAGGACATCATAGTATTGTTGCAAAAAGTACAGTTAATAAAGTAAAAACTATTGTTTGTTATTAAATATCAAAATACACTTTGTATTGCACAATTCACAACTTACATACCATATTTTTTTTATTATAACTTTATTTTTAGTTTGCAAGGATAAATCAGCAGGAAACTTTTTTATTATATTTTGTACCTTAAAATTATAGTTTCAAAAAGTTAAAATTTTCTTCGCAACTTAAAAAAATATATATATAGCTGTTCAGAAAAATCTACAAAGTTTTTATGCACATATAATTTAAAACGTTTTCAGGTTCAAAACCTTTCTTCAATAAATTTTCATAGACTATTAGAACTAAAAGCCTCAATGCGTTTTAAAATTATATGTGCATTATAACTTTGTGGAGGTTTCTAAATAACCATTTGTTTCTTATATACTTGATGCCGTAGAAAAATTACAAACAAATATTGACTGTGTCATGGACAGGTTTAAGCGTTATATTCAATATATAAATCTTGCCTTGGTTAATTAAAAAATAACAATAAGCTTTTAAATAATGAACATACATAAATACATATTAAATGTAAAACTTACCAAGTTTTGAAACACAATTTATGTTTTTCAAGATAAGGCAGCAAGTTAACTCTGACAAAATCAAAAGTTAATTTCTTATCGAGTGCAGGCTGATGCTCTATCATGGCAATGTAGTAGTCTGCCATACGGTTTTCCTACGAAACATATGTTTTGGACTTTTTAGATTTTGTGAAACTTTTATCTAGTCACAGTAAAACACTTAAAAACTTAAAACCAATTTAACAATAATATAAATATCTAAAAAAAAATTTTGGCATACAGCATCGAAACAGTCAAGTAAACCCCTTAAAAGGGTTTTTTTAATTTAAATAAGCAAAACATATTGATTGTAAATCAAAGTATCTTTGTATTTGTTCTAATTTTAAATGAATGTTTATTTTCTTTAAAATAACTTAGTTTTTGTTGATTAAACAAGTATTCTTAATTTAAAAGCAAAAAAAAACTTACCAGAATAAAATCAACAGCATCTTTACTTAAATTAAACTCAACAAACAATTTTTTTCTGTATTCAGTTGGTAACTTATTCAAGTTTCTTCTTAAATTATCAACATTGACTGCATTTCTAAAAAGTAAAGAGTTTAAAGAAAAAACTTTAATAAGCTTAATTTATTTTTAAATTTTTTTTTAATACATTTGAATACAAAAAATAATAATTCTAAACTTACACAAAGATACAACTGATAATTGGACTTTTTAAAACATTTTTGGAATCAAAGCAGGAGTAAAAAAAACTCTAACTTAAAATATTTTTTAAGTCCACATACAAGTTCTAATAAAAAAAACTAGTTGAATTTTGTAATCAGATTGAAATATTAGTACCTACCTAATCAGATATAAACAATTAAATAACAAACTGCTTAAGAATAAAAACCAATTTAAAACAAAACAACCAACTCATTATTATGCATGGTACTATCGTTATGTAGCAACAAAGGAGGTAGATTTCCATCATACATGAATCTGTAATCGTACGAAGTTTCCTTTTTTCTCTGACTTTTGGTTGTTCTGTAAGTAATATTAACAGTTTAATTTACAACAAAAATAACTGTCTTTTAAATACTATGCAAAACAGATGTAGTCGTTTTTATACTAATTTTTTTTAAAGATATGCTTACAGTTGCTTAGTCCTAATCAAAATGTATTTATTTCAAACTAAATTTAGGAGTTGAAGCTAAAAAGATATTACTAGTTATTACAATAAGTATTAAGGAAATAGAGAGGTCCGACACATTTTAAAAAAAATTCATTGCCTATTATTTAAAAGCTTAAAGGATAAGCTACAGTTCAATTCTTATTAAGATGTTAATTAGTGACAGAAGCTTAGTTCAAACTGATCATAGTAAAATTATATAAAACTATAAAAAAATATTGAAATATTTGACTTACATACAAAAGCACCTTATTTTCTTTTCGTTTAATAAAAATAACCGTTTGTTCAAAAAATAAACTCAACTAGACTACTTTTTACAAAAAAAAAATAGAGGCTAAATTATTGTAAGATCTGTAAAAAGTAAAATTACCAAATCTGGCCGAAGTAGGACTATGTTTTTCAAAACTTTGAAACTTTCCTAATGTGTTTGAGAAAAAGGTTAAATGTTCATGGTTCATATTTAAAAAATAAATCTTAATTACAACTATTTTTTTAAGTTCAAAGTACTTAAGGCATGGCTAGAAAATCTTTGATTTTTAAATATATTTTTTATTTCATTTTCAAACATTTCTCAACAAATATTTAAAACATTTAATTAAAATAATATACAAACAAACTCTTAAATAAGTTTGAATCTAATTTAATAAATACTTTTTCTGAGGGTTATAGTATTTAAAAAACATATTTTTAAAACTCACCCATCACTAGTCAGACCTCTTGTTTCTTGCACAACTTTCCCACCATTTTTTAATATTCCTATTTGACGTTCTATTTCATAATCTATAAAATACAGCTTCATAAAACTTTCTACACTTTTATGTTTAAAATAAAAGCAACACTGGTGGTCTAAAAAACTTTTTAACTGTATTAAGATCTTGGATAAAAACTTATGAGTTATTTGTAAAAGCTTCTAAAGTTCTTCAAGCTCAAATAAAAGCTCGTTTAATTATACAATATTCAAAAAACATAAAGAGAAACAGTATTATAAACAAAGTATTCGAAATAAATTTTTGAGACAACAGAAATAGTGTACACCGTATATTATTTTAAACAATGGTATCAACAAAAATTAATTATTTTTGATTAATATGTTGGTAATTGTTTAACTTTTGAACTACTACAATCTTGACGTTTCTCACTTATAATAAATGCTATTTTAAAGTTTGTTAAGCACTTAACAAAAACTAACTAACTGATAATTAAACAAACTAACCAATAGCCTGCTTGATGCCAGAAAACCTGTTGATATTTTTCACTTCAGTCCTCGTGCCAAGCTTATCAGTGTCATCAGAAACTGAAATGTTCGCATCAACTCTGAATTCTCCTTCTGTTGTTTAGCAATTGTCAAATGTAAACCTCATCAAGTCAAATAGTACAACTGTTTTATAGATTTTTTAATGCCTGGGAGAAGTTATCAGAAGATGAGTATAAACATCATACTTTATAAAAGTAAACTTATAATTTATATGTATTCTAAAGACCTTTTAAAAGTTTTTAGTATTGAGGATATTTTCTTTAAAAAATAAGCCTTTTTTTTACTTTTTTTTTTGTTTAATATAAATTTTAATAATGACTGTTAAAACCTTCAAAGTTATCATTTACTATTTGTTTTATAATGGTTTAATTCAATAAATCGAACATAAATCAAAAAATGAAGTGTTGTAACTTACATAAAACTTTTACTTTATTTTACAAATTGCAACTTTGTTCATTAACTTATTAGTGTACATCAAACCTTCCATTTTAGCCTTGCAAGTTTCAGCGTACTGCAATATGAGCATCAGCTCCCTGACGAACGAGCAAGCTTCGTCTGACGTGCGAAACGATGGTGACGTCACTATTTCAACTAATCCCACTCCTGTGTGATGTAATAATTAGATTTTGTTGATGGCCCAACTTGAGTGAGGGTATGTATTTAGTTGAAAATTTATAACTCATAATTATTAATTTGTTTAAAACTAACATGAATAAAGTAAAAATGAATGTATTAAAATGTTTGTGTTAATTTTTGTAATAAATAATTTTCTTTTTTATGTTTTATCATATCTACATTACAAAACGGCTTACAATTACATTAAAACTTTTGTCAGAAAACCTTACTCTGTAGTATTTTTGTGTTTAAGCACGATAAATTATTTAAAAATCTTTTATAAAAACTTAAATAAGCTTTGAGGTTTTAGTACTTATACTTTAGCTTAAAGGTTTAACATTTTTAAAAGGTGTATTGGATATACACTTTTAAAAAGGTTTTATGAAAATACTCTCTAAAACTTAAAAAACATCATAGTTTGAGAGTATAATGCTTTTCTTTGTTGTAAACATACATCAAATTTAAACTTTACAAATTAAAATAAGTGCTACTTAGCTCATTAATCTGCTTTTAATAAGAAAGCTTACAATATTTTACAACACAACAAACAAACTTAAAAATTCATGCAACGAACCCGCTCTGTTGAGGCAGATCAAAGATTTGTTGTTTTCGTGCAAGGATTTGCCGCTGTCCTGTTCAATTTGCACCTGCTTGATGTCAGCTTTCTTGGTCACTTCATCACTTGTCATGTACTCAACGTACCCACCATTGGCAATCGGGTGCCTCTGCTGCGTTATCTGGTATCCTTGCTGTGAAAAATATTTACACTTCGTTTATTAAATAGTCAAAGTAGCATGGCAAACAAAAGTCAGTTGAACTAGTAGTTTGTATCTTAAAGGTATCAAGTATCGTTGTGATTTTTTTAACTTGATTCGATTAACAAGTACTTTAAGTGATCAAAATCTAAGCTATTACTATTTTTTATACCATTATTTATGATGACTACTTGAGAGCCTGTGGCAAATACCAATAAAAACTAAACACCAGGTTTATATCTTAATACTTGTGCTGATTGTTGTAAACTATATTTGTTGTAAACACTGTAAACACAAATATTACAACCAAGCCTAAAATAAACTTTTGGGTTCTAGTCTGAGTATATATTTGTTACAAAAGTATACATTGTTTGTTACAAATGCATGGTAGATTTAATTTTTTATTTTTTTATTATTTTTATAAAATTTTTTACACATCCAAACAATTCTTTTTCGTTACAGGTATAAGGTTTCCACTCTTTGAGTTAAAAAAAACCATACTAAGTAACTAAAAACTGACCTGAATCATCCTGAGTTTTTTCAGGTGCTTAAAAAAAAATTTCAACTTTTCAAAGTTAAAAAAAAAAAGTTTTTTTATAAAATTGGTTATGAAATAACTAAGTATTGCAACTATGTCAAGTACATCTCAATCAAAATCTAAAATAAACCGCCTGAGATTTAAAAAAAAATTAAAACTATCCTGAGTTTTTCCATAAAAAAACAAAACTTTTCTGATTCACCCTGAGTTTAAAACAAAATTTCAAAAAACTCTGAGTTTTCCTGAGTCATCCTAAGATTTCCCTAAATTATCCTGAGTTACCTGAGCATCCTGAGTGTGTGGCAACCCTGCAGGTAGAAAAAAGTAAAAAATAACATCACAACAAAGTAGAAAAACTATATTGAACTGAGTTGCTTTTCAATTCAAAATTGTAAATGAAAGATAATAGTTCTTTTGAAAAGAGTTTTATAAACTAACTTTCTAAATATTTTAATAAATATGAACTTATAAAAAACAAACCTTGGTCACAAAACAAAAAATCAATTGACTGAATTTATTTTGTTAAAATAAAAATGATAAGATATTTATCTAAACTAATTACTATAAATTACAATATACTTAGTTTTACTAAAAGTTTTTATTTATTAATGTCATATTATTAGCAAAACTTTTAGTTAAAACTTTTATTAAAGGTTTTATTGGAAATAATTTAAAGCAAAGATATCAATATGCAACTTAGAGTGGATCTGTTGCCCCTCAAAAATGATGTTTTTAGTAAACCTTAGCTTTTGGTGCGTGCCAAATCACATAAAATGACAGTAAAAAAATAGCTTACTAGCTTTTACCATACTTAGGCTTTTTTTTATTTTTCTCAAACCACCCTATGTAAATTGTATGGGACCTTAGAAATTCAATCTTCAAGTTTATATCTGAAAATTTTTACACAACCATCACAAAAACTCATTCAACGGGTTTTAATACGATTTGAAGAAAGTATAATGGAGGCACTTCTTGATTTTCTCATAAAAAGTAACAAAACATGATAAAAAGTACAGAAAATCAAAAAATTACTTCATAAAATTTTATACAAATTGTCTTAAAATGCATACAATAAGTTTTTGTAATGGTTGCTACATGTACAAAAAAAATCCGCCAAAAACATGAAGGTTTAATTTTTAAGGTCCAATACAATTTACATGAGGGTTGTTTTCAGAAAAATCTAAAAAGTGCAAATATGGTAAAAGCTAGGAAGCGCAAATCTTTTTGTGCTTTTTTTTATGATTTACCACACATAAAAAGTTGCACTGAGCTTTACACTTAGATTGGAGCAACAGATGCACCCTTATACGCACAGTTTATTTTAACCATAAAGTTTTATTAAAAATTGATTTAAATAATTTCTTGTAACTCATGAAAAAAATAATGATAGAAAAAATAAATAGCATAAAGAATTTAAAACAGTGGTGATTAAATAATGTACTTAAAAAAACTATTTTAATATCACAATAATATTACAAATTTAGAGAAACAGCAACTTTTTAAATAACATAAACTGTACATTAATTCATTGTTGATATAAAAAGGTTCTAGATCAGGGCTTCCCTTGGAGGCCATGACAGATACCTAGGGGGCCACGAGCAGCAAAGGGGCAGGAGGGGGGCCATGAGCAGTGAAGGAGCCACTGGGCGGCCATGAAGTCATAACTTGAAACTTACACTAGATATTTCCGAGTTGCAGATGAAGAGCATAAAAAAGGTCTTAGGTGTTTTTAATGGTAGTTTAGAAACTTACACTAGATATTTTCGAGTTGCAGATGAAGAGCATAAAAAAGGTCTAAGGCGTTTTTAATGGTAGTTTAGAAACTTACACTAGATATTTTCGAGTTGCAGATGAAGAGCATAAAAAAGGTCTTAGGTGTTTTTAATGGTAGTTTAGAAACTTACACTAGATATTCTCAAGTTGCAGATGAAGAGCTTAAAAAAAAGGTCTTAGGTGTTTATAATGGTAGTTTAGAAAATTACACTAGATATTCTCAAGTTGCAGATGAAGAGCTTAAAAAAAAGGTCTTTAGTGTTTTTAATGGTAGTTTAGAAACTTACACTAGATATTCTCAAGTTGCAGATAAAGAGCAAAAAAAAAGGTCTTAGGTGTTTTTAATGGTAGTTTTTGAGTAATCTTGTTGAAGGGGGCCATGGTTTTTCTACTTTTTTTAAAGAGGGTCATTTGCAAAAAAGTTTGGGAAACCCTGTTCTAGATTAATTTAAAAACAAACTATTTTTACAAAAAAAAATAAATCCTTTTAATTTAAAATTTTAACACCAAAACAGAACTGCTTTAAATTAATCTAAGTCTCTTAAGAAAGTCTTTTCTTTAAATTTACTTGAACACCTTGTAAAAAATTAAAATTTCATTTGTTGTAATTAAATAAAAATAATAAAATACACTGAAACTTATTTTTTTTATTAATAAACGAAAAAGAACTGTTTTGAATTAATCTAAGTCTCTTAAGAAATTCTTTTCTTTAAATTTACTTGAACACTTTTTAAAAAATTAAAATTTCTTTTGTTGTAATTAAATAAAAATAATAAAAAACACTGAAACTTATTTTTTTAAATTAATAAAAAAATCACTAATATTTTTAAAAGCAATTTAAATAATAAATATCTATCTATTTCAACTTACTGGCATGTCACCATAAAAATAGTGTTTTCTTTCAAATATTGACCTGTAATTTACTTGACAGTTTAAAGCAAGACTGGTAGCAACTGCTAATTCAACACTTCGCTTGTTAATTACCTAGAAAAAAAAATCTTCTTGTTAAAGATAGTATTTTTCAAACAAAATACTATTTTTTTTAAGTTTATTTCAGTTGTAAAATAATTAAAAAACGATTATAATGTATAAGAGTTACATAAAGAAACTTTGAATTAACATAACTTTTTTTATACTTTGCAACATTGTCAGAAATTAGAAAAAGCTTTTAACATGTAGCATGGTATTTACACAATCTTTTCTTTATACTAAAAACAGTTGCTGTGACAAAAACGGTTACATGACAATTCTAATTTGGACAACTCAAATTACGACAATTAAAATTTGAACAACTCAAATTAGGACAATTCAAATAAAAAAAAATTAAAAGACTCTATCTCAAAAATTTATATAAATTTGAAAAAAAAATGCCTATGTAGATCTTATTAATATTGAAAAGTGTAAAATATTTTTCAAGATATTTTAAAACTACTAAAAATAACTATATTTTTACTTTAATAAAGCCATATCTCAAAAAATGTTTAATGTTTTGCACAAAGAAAAAAAAATAGCCTGTTGATATTAATATGATTTACATATGCATGTTTTATTTTAAACAAAAATAACATACATATTTTTAAAAATTTTAGTCGTTTCAAATTTGTATTAAGAATTTGAATAGTTGTGCACCCAACTAAAACTATCAATCAAAATAAAAACCTTTAAACTAATCTAGCTTATAAATATTAAAATACAAGTCGTTTGATTATAAATAGTTATAAAAACAGTTCACTAGGCAGCTAGGTTAAAATTGTTCTTTGATTTGTTTAGTTGTGTTTATGAGTTTAACAACTTTTATATTATGTTTTATAAAATAATTTTAGACCATAGACAGGGCATCTACCTTCACATTCACTGATCTGAAGCCTTTTTGAATGCATACCAGTGGCAACCTTATTGACGTTATAAGGGAGTAGAGCAACGCAAACTACCATACTACAAATGATCTGCCATAACTACATGTTCTGTTTAAATGTTTTTTCTTCAATACTAGCATAACAACATGGTTTAATAAAAATAACATTTGAGATAGTTCATTTTGCTCTGCACCCCTCTTGGTGTCATCTAACATTGCACTTAGTTTTAACTATAAACCATTTTTTATAGATAAAAGAGTTTAAATTAATTTTTGATATATTTTTTTTTTGAAAAAGCTGTAATATTTTAACTTTGGACATTTTTTCTTCTCAATTTTTTAAAATTTAAAACTTATCTAAAAGTATATCTATACTTTTATTTTTGAACTGTAGACATCATATTTTCAAGAAATGTTTTTTAACCAGTTTAAAAGATTTCTTTAGTTATATTTTTTGATATTCATTAATATTAAATTTAGACAAAAATAACTTACAAAAGTAGCTAATAAAAAAACTAAAACTTTACTTGGTAAAATTATTTTAATACTAGTAACTAAAAAAGCATATTATGTATTTAAAATAAAGGAGAAATTAATTTGTTTGCAAAAATGATGTTGTTAAGGGCATAGGGTGGTCCATCTTTATTTTTGCAAATTAATCTTATTTTTATTTAGTTTTATCTAAGTTATTAGACATTTTTAACCACTTAAAAATATTAAAGTAATTTTTGAGATATAAGCAATATAATTCAGTAACCTCAATACGCTCCTAATGTATTGGGCACAAACCAAAGAGGCAAAAAAAAAACTATCTTACTAAGAACCAATATTTTCTTTTATTTTTTAACCAATTTTCATCAAATTTTTACAAAAAGGAAATTTTTAAATTAAAAAAATATTTAATGCAGCAATTTTTTATTTTGAAAAAAAAAAACTAATGTTTTTTTACAAATATTAAAACCACCTATTTTTATGTTTTTTTTTTTATCAAAGGTTTTTTTATATTTTTAAAACTGCAACATTAAAAGTCATGTAAACTATATAAGGCACATTTTCTGATAGTTTGAGGTCTCTAGCTCAAATAATAGGAGAAGATAGATTTTTAGTGTTTTTTTAATAACCTTTTTTTTTTATGTATAAAAACCTATTAAACTTTTATATTTTGAATACTTATATCTTGAAAGTTAAGTGCAGTTAAGTGTCAACAGATATCGTTAAAAAAAAACCAAATACACTGATTGAAAATTAGTTTGACCCCTTCCCCCAATGGAATTAAGTGTAAAACTAAAGTAGTATGTAATGGATACCAAATTACACCTGATAATTGTGTTTGATAATACAGATCTTGAAAGAACAAAAGAGAAATTTAAATGTGTAGCGTAAGAATATAAAATAATTAGTAGAATAGCAATTCTAAAGACTCACACTTGCATCATCACACTATGTTATTAATTATGAAATAAGACAATAAGAATTCAACAGGTGAAAATATATTAACTAAATATTGTCTGGGTATATATTTACCCTCAGATAAAATAGTATATAAATATGATAAATAATTATAAAATAGTTTTAACAATGAGTTGTATAAAAACACGCACCAATCATTGTACCAACAACATTGTACCAATAATATAAACGCAACAACTTCCTTGCAGACAATGCTAGTATCAACATGTATTTTCCCAGAACTTTATTTTATTTCATTTATTTATTTATTTTCATTAATTATCAATGTTAAAATTGTATAAGTTTTTTCTTATGTAGAGTTTTTGACATTAGTATTTCGTGCATGGTTTTCTATATTGTTAGTGTTACAACTTTATGATCTTTATATATAATATAACCACTCATTTGTAATTCCTAGATTATATATGTAGTATAGGTAGCATTTAATAGTTTAAGTATGATTGATTAATATTCATCATTTTTAAGTTTTATTACGGTTTATAGTTGGAATTGAAGATACACTAAAACCATTTCATTTTATTTATTTAAGTAAACCACCATCATTTCAGCAAGGTTTAAAGTTCATTAAGTTTATGCAAAACAATAAACAAAAAGTTTAATCTTCTTTTTTTGGAGCTTTAAAATATTCAAACATATACCAACTCAAATGGTAAAAAGCTAGATATTATCTAAAATACAAAAATGTTTAAGTTTTGATGATGGGGTATGTATATTATAAATTACAAGTAGTTGTAAGAACTTAGAAAATTGATAAATAATCTAACTGGTTTCAGTATAAATAAAAAATACAAGTATATAACCCAAACTATTTATTTTTTAGTTTTTGTGTTCAGTGTTGTTTTGTTTGATGTTTGTTTTTATTCAACAAATTTACCAAGGATTAGATTTTTAAATTTTAAGTAAAGTGATAATAATGAATTACAACTATTGTTGGTAAACTACAATTTAATATTTATTTACTACAGATTTTTTTTAAATTTTCTCTAGGCTTTTTAACTTTCTTCCAGATTTTTATAACATAAGTTTTCTCTCCCTTTTAGTGCAAAATTAAAATTAAGATTAAAAAACAGTATAATGCCTAAAAGTATGTTTAAAAAAAAACACCAAATACAAATATTAATATAAAGCTAACTATATAATTTCAGCTCAATATTAGAGTGACATTATGCTCGGTAATTACTGAACATTTTACTACTATAAAATTGACTTTAGTTTTAAAAAAAAATTGTATATATATCACATGCACCAACTTCTAGCAAACAGTAAAATCAACTAACAAACAACATACAGGTAAAGAACCAGGCATTGAGGCATCAAGGTTGGATACACATGAATTTGTGGGGGCCAAAAATTTTTTACCAGCCTTTGAAAACAGCTTCGAGCTGGTGTTTAATTGAGCATGGATTTCAAGTCCAATAACTGGAAACCATTTTTTCATTATTAATCTTAAATTTGAATTTATATTTTGTAATTTGAACAAGAACACAACATATCATGTTCATAAAATATTACATTAGTAAGTTTAAGTACTTCCCCTAGGCTAAAACTTTTAAACTTACTCTAAGAAACAACTTCAAGGAGCTATGCGTTCACGAATCAAATTAAGGCAGGACAACCCAAATTAAAAAAATAATATTATTTAGAACCACACCTGTAAAAATTTCTAATATCTTAAAATTAAAAATAAAATTATTTTAAGTATTTGTAAACTACATAAGTTTAGTTTTAATAGTGTTATCACATCTATTTGTTTTTTAAGTAGCGTTCATTAATATACTAAAAAGTAGTTTTCTGGTCGGTGGACGAAATAAACTGAAAAAAAAAATTGCGTGCTAACAAAAAACTTCCACAATGACTTTATAATTTGCCAAACAAAGTAATACAAAAATTTAAATTTTTTACAAAGCAAATTTATAACCAAAATGTTTGATTTTTTAAACAAGTAGTTTCTACTAAAAACGTGTCAAAAGAAAATAATTCTAAAAACATAAGTTAAAGTTATGAATTTAATAAAAGCATTAAATTGCAAATGAAAATAAATAAATCAAAAATGTACCAATAATACTAATAGTAGTGCAATAAGTTAATAAAACGGTACATTGCTTCCTTACTTATTTGGTTCCTTACTGATCCGGCCGATTTTAATCGTTAAGCAGACTCTTTTTTAATTTAACTAATATCAGAGCTTTAGTACAGAGGTCGGCAAACTAAGCCTATATAACAATTGAGGCCCTCAAAAATTAAATCAGCGGCCCGCGAGCTCCTTTTTCACAAAAATGTACATTTTAAAATCAATAAAAAAATTTTTTAGTACTTGTATTTTGTAACTTACAGTTAGGCTCTTAATAAATACGTTTATTAGTGCTATAATATTGCTGTGCTTAGCATATTTTTGATCTGAAATAATGTTTTTTCTACTGATTACTAGAACTTTTTTTAAATAAATGCGGCCCGCGAGGGATTTTTCCTAAAAAAATTGGCCCGCGAGCTACATAAGGCTGCCGACCTCTGCTTTAGTATAAATAAATGTATGTTTTTATTTTAATAACTAAGCAAGCAGTTTATAGTAACATAAAAAAATAATGTTCTAAATTAGTTTTTGTGCGCTATACAAATATCAGAGCTACTCCGAACATCCATTTTTTAATTACAATAGAACCGGATTATATTTAAGAGTGTTGTCAGGACATACCCTAGCAAGCATTAGTACAAAATCGGCCAGATGATACAAAACAACAAAATCCACACCAAAGAGTAAATTTATTTCCGTGAATTTTAGCTGGCAAGAAAGTTATGTCAAACAAACATTCATTGTTTTCTTTTTCAAAGATAGTTCTAATATTAGTTCAACTGTTCACAATGTGATTTGTGTAATAAAAGTAATTTTAAATTTTAAAAGTTTTGTCTTTTTTAATTCTTTAGTTCGTTGAAGGTAGTTAATTAATATATAGCATAATAGCTTAATTTAAATGAACTAGTTGAATACAGATTTTTAAATTTAAATAAAAGTAACTTTGAATACATTAGATGAAAATAATCTGATTTTTTTTACTTTTTAAAAAGAAAGATAAATTTAATTTAGTAAGGCTTCAAAACACGAATTTTAAGTATTATTTTTACTTATTTTTTTTGATATTATAATTAGCTTTTGTAGCTATTAAAAAATTGTTTTATTTTATTTTTATTTCAAACAATTGTTAAATTAAAAAAAAAGATTTAGTTAGTTTATGAAGTGTAAAGGTATTTCAGATTTTACCTGGTGTTTAATTTTTTAATTTAGCGTGAGAAAAAAAAAAGAAATAAAATAGCGCATTTTTCATGATTTAAACTTAAATTATTTCATTACAATAATGTTTCATGATCATGATAATAAAATGAGAGAGTAACATTTGGAAGTTTGAACTTATGTTTATCAAAAGTATCAAGAGTTGCTTACACCAGCATTTCATGATCATGAAATAAGCCAATAAGAGCCTAACGTTAATGTCCTTGGAGCGTTAGGTTTTATTTTGTATTGCATTTAAATACTTGATGTTGATCGTTCTACATCAAAGCGTAAATAGATATAAGTTTGTGGTTAAAATTTTGCTTTTTATGTTAAGCTATAAATTTTTTATCAAGTTATGTTTTTATCTTTGTTATAATAAATAAACTAATTGTGTTAATTTATTTTTTCTTTATGTGTCTTCCAGTTTAAGTGGTCTAGGTTTTGATGCCAATTATCATATGGACAATAAACTTGTAACCGTATAGTAAAATATATAAAAAGGCATAGTTGTCGATTAATAAATTAAAATTCAAAATAAACTAGAACAACTTACTTACACTTAAAGTATTTTTTATCCTAGTTTCTAAATAAATTAATTTTATTGTCCCTGGTATGAATCTTTTATAAATATTTTTGTTTTATCTTTTCGTTAGTTTGTTTCTAACATAAACTTTTACTTAATTTTAGTTTTTAGTTTCTTTTTATGTTACAGACTTGGTAGTAGCTAAAAAACTTTTAATTGCATGCAAAATTGATTTTCTATGCTTAAAAGTCATCGTGCCAAAATGTCGCTATGCAAAAATTTCATCGTAAAAATGTGACGCTGTGCAACAATGCTGCCGTAAAAAATTTTCATCATGAAAAAATGTGCCGTACAAAATTGTATCCTCGTGCAAAAGTGACGCCGTGCAGAAGTGTCACCTCGTGCAAAAGTGACCCTCCGTGCAAAAGAGTCGCCGTGCAAAAGTTTCCCCTCGTGCAAAAGTGACCTTCCGTGCAAAAGTGTCGCCGTGCAAAAGTGTCCCCTCGTGCAAAAGTGACGTTCGTGCAAAAGAGTCGCCGTGCAAAAGTGTCCCCTCGTGCTAAAGTGACGCTCGTGCAAAAGAGTCGCCGTGCAAAAGTGTCCCCTCGTGCAAAAGTGACGCTCGTGCAAAAGTGACACCCACTCATCACAACTAGTTATTATCTTCTTATATATGTAATCATTTTTAAATATTTTTATTCTACTGTAGTTAGAATTACTGATTTTGAAACTAAGTTTCCTATAGTGGAATCATCTGAATAAAGGTATAATTTTTTGTTTTTTGTCAAAAAATATTTATTTTAATTTTTTTAGTGTTGGAGATATTCTTTAAATATATTATAGTTGTAACAGCATGCAAATACTTAATATATAAGTTGTTCATTAAACGATAAGAGCGCTCAAGAAGTTTGGTCTAAGGCAGGGGTTGGCAGGCAGTTGGTGGTCGCGGGCCAAATTTTAAGTTTACAAAGTCTTCGCGGGCCGCAGTTTTAGTTTTAGTGACATTTGAATAATCTTTTGGTTTTAGTTTTAGTCAAACTAGAGAAAAGTTTTACTTTTTTTCACCTTATCATTTTAAATAACTTTTAGCTATACATAGAATGACTATTTAAATTAAATTGAATAAAATTAGAATAAAATTTACATTGACTAATATACTTAAGTGTTAATAAGCTATGTACTTTCATAAGAACTTACTAAGTTATATTTAATACTTTTGTATTTTTACATACAATTTAACTCTCTATAAAAACCAAACTTGAAAGACAATTTATTAGTTACTTTTATATATTTTTTATATTATCAACCCCTTTTTTCATATTTCTAAGAATATTAACTTCAAAAAAAAGTTTATACGTGTTAAATGGTTTACATTCATTAAAGAATTTAGTAATTAGTTAATTTAATAAAATAACTTATTGTATTATAGAAAGCTAGAACAAATTCTTTAACATAATTAATTCTCGAATACTTAAATAAAATATCTTATTAGTAACTAGTCTTTTACATGGTTGTCACTTAAAAAGCAAAAATGTCTGAGTTGTATCAAACCAGCCTAAGTTCATTAAAAGTTTAAAAAGCTAGTAAATCGTTGTAAATCAAGCTCAAGTACCTAGTAAAAATATCATCATCATTAAAAAGTACACAAAGTGTAAAAAAACAAGAAAAAACTACAATTAGTAAACTACACTACAGTCATAAAAACTATTCTGGGAATTCTAAGATTTATTTAAAGTGTTTGAAATAAAAGTTTTACACACATCTGAGTTTTCAAGCTTTTAAAATAGCCTGTTTGTGTAGCAACCCAGTAAAAACAAAGTTCACAACATAAAGAAATAACGAAACTTATTAACAGTAAACAAATTACATGCCAAAAAAATATAAGTCAACTGGAATGGACAATTAACTTTCTTAAACATTTTTAACAAAAGTATAAAATTTAGTGAGTCATTAGCGAAGAGAAAAACCTCTTTTTTATTAAGCATTACAGCAATTCTTTATCTGCAATAAGAATTAAATATATTAGTTGTAAAAAAAAAGACGAGCAACAAAAAAAAAAACGTTAGTTAGGAGTTATTGCGAGAAACGATGAAAAAATAAATCACCAAAGTCAGTTCCAACAAAACACATGATTATCATCAGTAACTACAGAATTATCAGAAAAAAGTTGTTAAGGCAATTTATAAAGTAGTAAAATTAATTAATAATAATGAGATACCGTTTATAATTGAAAACTTTTTTTAAAGAATTTTTGTTGGCAGTAATGAAAAACTTTTGTTTATTTCTTCAATGACAACAAAAAGTCCTATTTAGGAAATGCATTAAGGTTATAAAGTCGCATAAATCAAATTATGACTTTAATCAGTATGTTAAGATGAGAGCACTGATAGAAAAACTATTGCTCATCTGAGAATTTTTTTTAGAGATGTTTTTTTAACTTTGACATTTAAGTATAATTTCTTGATTTAGTTCAAACACGAAGCACAACAATCGGTGAAATTTTACAAGTAAAGGTGCAATGCACCAAAAGTTTTTAGAAGTACAATTCCTTCTTTTATTTTTAGTATAAAGTTTAATTAAAGTTTAAAAAGTGTCCTATAAAGTAATCAATATTAAAAAACTCTGTTAAGTTACTTTAGTATATTTTTTAATAAAAAAAAATGTTTATTTGCTAAATTTTTTGTGTCAAATCGAAATTTCACTATTTTACATGTAAAAATTGTTTGAAACTCCAGGCTTTTTCAAAAATTCTCAAATTCAAGGTTTTTTCCAAAATTTTTAAGCATAAATTTTCAAGTTCAAAGCTTGAACTTGATATATTATAACATATATTATAAATGAAACTAAAACTTTGGGTGGAGCAAAACCTACATCATAAGTTTAATTTACCACTCTTTTCAGCAAAAAGCCAGCCTGAATTAACAAAAACATTCTTGATATTTTTGTATACAAAAAACAATTCTAGTCAAAAACTTATAAAATGACTTAGTTGGCCTGAGATTTGAAGTCTTCAAATAGTGATAGTCTGAGTGTGTGTCAATGTTTATAAACTATCCCTAAGTCTAGTTTATATTAAATAGGTAGCTCCAAAAAACAGCAAATGTGTGTATTGATATGCAAAGCATAAAAGTTAACTTAGTTTGACAAAATTAATGTTTGAAAAATGAAAATGTATACCTAACAAAAACTATATTAGTTTATGTCATATATATTGTTTTAATTGTGTCTGTACAAATTTAGATATTACATGTAGAAAAAACAAACTTAGAAAATTATGTATAAACTAAACTTAAACTAACTAAAGTATTTTATAAAAATTGGTTTAAAATATGAGCACTTTATTAAGTTGGTGTGCATATAAGTTAATTCAAGTGCAAAGAAAACTTCTAAAAAATTAAAATGTGTCAAAACAAAACTTAAATGAACCTTTTTTTCTTATTACTATGTTATTTTAATTGTTTTTACACTAAAACATAACATTTACAAGTAAAGAATATATAAAAGAAACTTAGGTAAAAAAAATATTGGAAAGATTATCTAAGCTATAAAGAAATGACACTTTAGTTAATTACTGTGCATTACTTTTGTACAAAATGGAAAATATTTGCATTTAGTTTATTTGATAAATAGGTATAATATAACTAACTTATTAAATTTAAGCACTTTTTTTCAAATAATTACTTGCTGTTGTAAAATAGAAGTTATTATGAAACTCAGAAAAATATCCTGTTAGAATGCTAATCTATCTTTTTCACATTTTTAAATTAATGTAGCAACTTCTTCTAATTATTTTTAAATGTTATTTTAAACCAAACTAAACAAATTAAATCGAATTACCAAAAAAAAAATTACTTGAAATATATTTTTGCTCAGCGGGCCACTTTTACATGCTCGCGGGCCACAAAATTTTCTTTCGCGGGCCGCATTCCATTCAAAAAAATAACGTGCTCGCGGGCCGCAGATTTACCCTTCGCGGGCCGCAATTGGCCCGCGGGCCGCAGTTTGCCGACCCCTGGTCTAAGGACATGGTGTACGAAAAAAATCTTTTGGTTATTGGGTCGTACACCAGATGCTTTTACAACTTCTCCCAGATAAAAAGATCAAACTTTTTTAGTTAAAGTTTTAGACTTCAAGAAGTAAAAAAATCAGTAAAATGAAAAAATAAAAAGAAAAACTAACGAAGTTATGTATTTACCTAAGTTTTTTTTTATTTTTAGTGTACTCAAAATCTCTTCTAATATATAAAAATAAAAATACAGTCTAAGCCTAAGACTTAAAAGATTTAATATGTGTTAATAATAAAGTATTTAGATATAAAAAGATTAAACTCAACAGTGAAATTTAAAAATTAGTGATTTAGTTTTTTTTTTAAATACGTCGCCTAGAACTGCCCAAAATGAAAAAATAAAATTGGGTTGCTTTAGAATTTTCTCAAAATTTTTTTAACTTGAACAAATCTACTGCTATTAAAAACAAAAAAATATACATGCCCATAATGTTTGAAAAATATATTAAACTTTTAAAGTTTGCTAGATTAACGACAAAACTAGTAAAAACAATTCTGATAAGTATGATAAAGTTACTAATTAGTAATAACTCTTTTTGAAAATTAATAAAATTGCTACAATAAGTAATGAAAGATAGAAAAAAAGCATAAAAAATCTATTCTTAAACAGACTTTTTTTTATTGAATGATTTTCTATTTTAAATTCATCAAAAATTGATCTATGCAAATCCTTAAAATCACTTTGCACCAACAGCTGGTACAACTTCTGTCGTAAAATTGGTCTGGAGCTTTAAATGCAATAGAATATTGGCTTTCTGATTATTATATTTAAAAATACTTAAAAATATATGTATTAAGTTGCTGAAATTCAATTGTTTAAAACTTTTTCGCTAAACTTTTAGTTTCATTAATTTAAAAATGGTTGGTAAATGTTACAGTAAACAAAAACATTTTACCTATATTTCAACCAAAAATTTAAGGCTTTTAATTATTTAGTAAGTAAAATTTATACAAAACTAATTTATTAGAATATGACCCAACTTAGCCAACAGTTTTAAGAATTAATTTATATTTAGCGTGGCGGTGCAAAGTTAACCTTACAACTAGTGTTTTATAATCTACTGAGACAAAAACAGATAAGGTAAAACATAATGTAAAAAGTTTGTTAAAAACAAGACATCTAATTGTATAGAAAGTTTAGTAAAACTTCTACGAATTAAACAATAAAACATAACAAAGTTAGTTTTATAGCAAAATATAGTTTATGAAATTACCTAAAGTTTAACAAACTATTCTTTGAGTAGCCTCAAGATACACCTGTTAAAAATTCTGATAATCTTTATGTTATTCTATACTTATGTTAAAACAATTAAAAGTTTTTCTTGTTGTGTTGTTTTGTTAAATGAAACCTTAGCACTTTTTATTTTTACAAAAATGATGCAATTTATTGTACATTACCTCTAGTTTTGAAACACTTATTTGGAACAATAGTAAAAGTTTTGTAAATCTTAGTGTTTTTTTACAAAAATCTTAACGAATTAAAAAATACTTCAATAGCCATAGTTTACAACAGTGGCGTAGCGTTGTATTTTGGTCAGGGGGTGCGCAAATTTTTTCTCAAAAAACCCCCTAACTTAAAACTTTTGTAATTAGCTATAAAAAGATCTTTTTATAAGTGATATAATTGAAATAAATTAATAAAGAAAAATAAATTCGAAGTAACTGCTTTAAAAAATACTTATATATTACAAAATTAAACAACTTAAAACAAAGTATAAATTTCATTATAATTACTTATACTTGCACAAATGTAAACATACTAAATAAAAATTTTTTTTACTACTTACAGTAAACTTATTATCTTTAAAAATGGATATATTCAATAAAACAAAAGTATCTGTTTTATTTACGAAAAAAAATATCAATCTCTTTGATATACAATACAACAGTGATAACAACTCCTCATTGCATATTATATGTTACACAAAATTATTTTTTAGTAAAAGAAAGTGAAATTTTATAAATAGAATTGATTGCTCGTTTATTTAATGTAAGTTAGGTATTAATGCTAGAAAATTAAATCTGAATTATAACAAAGTTAAAGCAAGGTGAACTTAGCTTATTGCTTTTTTTTAATTTAATGAAATACAAATTAAAACTTGTCAAAAAAGAAACATTAAATACGTCATAAGGTTATACTACCGCGGTGCACTAATTAGTTGCGTACTTTTTGAGTTTAAATTCTTATGAAGTTAATGAAGTTATAAAATTTTTCCTTGTGGAGTTTTTCATCAACATCGGTGCGCAAGCGAAAGTATATTGGGTAATTTCCTTAACTTGTCAATAATTGGTATTCAAAATTTCGTTTTACTTTTCGAATACTAGATAAAAATAGTTGAAAAAAGGCAATTTAACAGAAAAAATAAACAATAAAGTATAAAGATATTACTTTTTTTTACTTTTTTTCTTTTTTGGGTGGCACGCATGCGCCAGTGTCCTTCCCACGCTACGCCCCTGGTCTACAAAAAATATTATTTGGCTGATATTTCAAATCCAAATAAAAATTTACTATAAAAATAATTGACTTTAAACGAAAACTATCTAAATTTTGTCTAATTTTTTTACGTTAACTCGCAAGATAAGACTGCTGAAAGTCTGTAATATTATATGGTAGACAGCACACTAAATCCTAGCAAATTTTTGTTTATAAGCGCAAGACTGGCAAGAAAAAGATAAAATTGACATAAAACTAAGTTAGAAAAATATTCTTAGTTTGTATTTTTGTAAGCTAAGGCGTTTGTTGCTCACGTTGTCACTTCGCGTAAATCGTAGTCGATTACATTATAATGACAATTTATCTTTTTGTTTAAACTCATATTTTTCCAATAGTATTTATAGTTTGCAGTTAAACTTGTAAATGTTTGTTTTGGCAGCTGACTAACTAAATGCTGAAAAGTCTACTTAATTCAGTTTAATAAGTATTAAAAAGCTAGCCAATTAAAAAAATGGTAGAAAATGATTGTATTATAAGCAGTAAAAGTTTGGACAAAAAGGTCTGACTCTGCATTTTTTTTTGTCAAAATGTGAGAATCCATTGCATTTACATTCGCAAACTTTCTAAAAAGTTATACTCTGTAAACTAACTTATAAAATTAAAATTAAGTTAATAGTTTTACATAAAGTGATACAAAACAATTTTTATTTTGTGATATTAAGCTAGAAGATACACAACTAATTGCTTTTTTAATAATCATTCGAATGACTTATGCTTAATAATCAAGTTGGTAAAATTTCGATTCTAAGCATAGGAAAATTTTTAAAGTAGTGTAAAAAAGTTAAAAGTAGATATAGCTTATAATGTTAAAAATGTTTAAAAAATTAGTAAAAGAAACTTTTAATGTAAAATAATGAAAATCTTAAAACAATTTTTGGGGGTTGTTGTTTCTGAGCTTAACATATTATTTCTATTTTTTGAAATATAGCCACTAACCATATAAAGCTTATTAGAATATTACATTAGTTTGTAAGAATATTTTTTAAAGTACATATTATTTTTATTTGTATATTAAATTTGTTAGCATACTATAAACTAAAACTTAACATGCTCATTTAGTTTTTCTTTTTTCACAAAAATATACTTTAATGTAAATATATATTGTCGGCAATATCTACAAAAAAATAATTAACTTTTTCAGTTAAGAAAACCCTCTTTTTTCTTAACAAATCTAACTTTGTAAAGCTTTTTTATGCCTTCTACAAGAATTCATATATAATATGCGTGGGTAGTGAGTAATAATATGACTAGATAGAAGTAACGACATTCATATTAAGTTTTACTTATTGTCTGACTATTTTAATTAACCTTACTTAATCTTTTTTAAGCTTGAAGTTTTTATTATTTGAAAAGTGATGTTTTGATAGAATATATAAAATATTTTGACAAAGTTATATATAAATGAAGTAGTTATATTATCACCTAATTAACTTTTTGATTATTTTAAAGCATTACTTACCAGTCCGTAGTTTAGTTTTGCTAAAAATTTGAACTTCTCTTTAGAATTTATTTAACTAAGACTAATTTTTAAATTATAAGATTTTTTATGAGGTTAAAAATAATCTATAAACCTTTAAAGCAGATTTTGAAAAGAAGTTTATTTTTAGTTATTTTAACTTTTTTAGAGTTTTTAAACTGTCTATTTCAAGAGGAGTTGAATATTTTTAGTACACTTTGCAAGTTGCACAACAGTTACAGTATTTAGTAAGAATAATTTGATATTTATTTACTGAATTTTAGTAAACTTTTATTTTATGATAACCAACAAGGTCTTTAACTATATACAAATATATTTCAACGATTTTCTTCAGTTTGCTACAATTGTTACAAAATAAAGAAAATATTTAACTTATACAGCCTTATAATTGCATTAGAAATTAGTTGGTACAGAATAACAAAAAGTAATCAAAGTTTAAAACAAACAATCAAACATAACTTAAGAGCTTTAATTAACTAAACAAGGATAACGAATAATCAAATTCTCTCTATTTACACAATTATGGTTTATTTAAATGAATGTATATAGCTTCAATTTTGATGTGGTCATAAATTTTATTACAAGTTCTTAATATTTTAAATTTCATTTCATTGTAACTTTTTCCACAATTTTAATTTTTTAAATTAAATGTTCTGATAGTGAGGACCTTTTCATTGCATTTGAAGTTGCTATACTGATTGTCTTTGGTTGGTTGCTAATATGGTGACTTACGCACTTTGTAATGTGCTCTTTAATTTTAGTTTCAAGGTGCCTAGAGGTTTGACCGATATAGCTGTTTAAACAACAGCATTCAAACGTATGAACCACGCAATTTTTGTGTTCGTTAAATATTAGGGTTTTACCTTTTGGTCTCAAAGCTGAACTAGATCTAAAAGTAATTCAGGTTTGGCAGCACGATAAATTTTTTCTGTTAACTTCTTTATGTTTCTTTCAATCTGAGAAACTCATAAATCATAGAAGTTTTTAATAATTAATTAAATACAAGTGTAAGCTAAACTTTGATACATTAAACTTAAGTAGCATTTTATTTTGCGTATATTTAAAGTTGTATTATAAGTTAAACTCGTTTACGTATTTAATGCTAGTAATAATTTAGTAAAATCATTAGAAGAAAATAATTTGATAAAAAAAAATTACTTATTACAAAAATTAAAATGTTGTTTTACTATAATAGTTAGTATTTGATCATTAAAAAAAAGAAATAGGTAAAAACTGTTTATGGATGCTAAAAACACTAAACAAAAATGCTTGCAAATGCTGTTTCTTGGATCTTTTGGAATGCTTTTTAGTCTTTCAGCATTTATTACATTACAAGGTAAATATAAAATTCATTTACAAAGAAGATATTTCAAACAAGTAAAAATTTTCTTCAAAACTATTTTTTAGTATAAATAGAGTATTTAGGTTGTTTATAAGTATTTTCCATTAAAATTTTTACTTCCATCAACTTAAACACTTGTTGTTTATTATAAATACAAACTTCAATTTTTAAACAAAGGATTGCAAAGCAACGTGAACAAGGAGGTGGGAACGACTTCGTTGGGAATTCTTTACTTTTCGTTCCTGGTCGGTGCTCTCGGTCTCCCTTCAGTGGTCATTAACAAAATAGAAGGTCACGTGGTCATGTCAGCTAGTGTCGTTTGCTACATGGCCTACTCTGCAAGTTGGTTTTGTAATACTGATTTTGAAATTTAATGTTGTTTTATATACTATACTTGGCTTAACAAAAACTATTACTTCTATTAGACAATAAAAAAATATACAAGTCAAAGACAATAAAGTTAATCTAATGCTAAAGTAAAATAATACTTTATTTCAGAATTATAAAAAAAAAAACTTGGAAATATTTTAAATAACTATTATCAGTTTAAATCAAGAATTTTAAAACTTACAACTGAAAAAAAACTTAAAAATTTAAGCCTGTAAAACTATTAAACCTAAGTGTTGAAATCTAAAATTTCACTGTAAGCATTCGAGTTGTATAGTCAATTTATTCTAGTCAATCACCTTAAATAAAAGTTCGTAATCACAGTTGCAAAAAAAAATTAAAATTCTACTCGTGTTAAATTAATTACTCTTCAACAGCGAACTTCTACCCGGTGAAGTGGTTGATCTACCCGTCAGCCTTCTTGTGTGGACTCGCAGCCGCGTTGCTATGGTGCTCCATGCGTTGTTACGTCACCCACGTATCAACGTTGGATGCGCAACTGACCAATAGGAACGTGAGTAAGAGGAAGAGTTTTTACAACGGCATTTTTAGCGCCATCATAAGCCTGACCTTCATCATCGGAAACGTGGTCACCGTCGCCATAACGACCGATGAAGCGTCCAACGTCACTATGGCAACCAACTATACGCGTGAGTTGTCGCAATGCGGATTGTATTACGAGGAATCTGGGTCTTCCGAGGGATCCAAAGAGCTGAGCGAGAGTCAGTTTTATTCACTTCTGGGGGTTTTTCTGGTGATGCAAGGGTTGGGGGCTGTGATGTTGTTTTTCCTGAGAAGGCCTGAAAGTAAAATTGCAGACGAAGAAAATTATGACTTTTTTGAGGGTTTGAAGTTTGTTCATATTTTTTTGTTTTTATACTTTCTATTAAATTAAATTCATCCTTTCCTATAAATCCTTAAAAAAATGCCTTAAGTTTGGTAAAATCTTAGTTTACAATACAAATGTCTTCCTACATTAAAACTTGTTTAAATTTCACTTTATAAATAGCTTTTAAGGTTGTGATAACAATCTGTTCAAAACTTATCTTCCTTTGTAAAATATTTGTATTGCCAAACAACTAATTAGAAATCTAAAAATTTATTGAAACAACTATAAAGGAACAAAAGATACGAAAACAGCTTGGGAACTATTCAAACTGATGTTTAAATTGATGTTAAGTGATAAAGCCGC
The DNA here is from genome assembly GCF_965202585.1 of Thalia democratica. Lineage (NCBI taxonomy): Eukaryota > Metazoa > Chordata > Thaliacea > Salpida > Salpidae > Thalia > Thalia democratica. Next base: position 70,322,381 of record NC_139169.1, on the reverse strand, counting down.
CCTACTGGTAATTCCTATCTCAATGAAAACGGGATTTTTAAACGGATTTGTTTTCGGCCAGTTCACAAGGGCTTGGATAGGCTGCTCAATTGGTTAGTGTTTGTTAATTGTAAATAAAAACATTAATAATGTGTTTGGTTATACATTCATGTAAATATTAATAATACGAAACAGTTTTATTCTAGGGAGGTTTTGGAACGTAATTATATACCATTTGCAACTTATTATTAAAAAATTACTAATTTTGTATTATGTTTTTTATTTCACATAGCTTTTCAAATTATACTAGTTTCATTCTCCAGTGGTAAATGTTAGATGAAATTTGAAAATATTTTGGTTAGTAAACAGATTAAAAAATCACTTTAAATCATGAAGTATAAATAAATTCAAATAAATACAAAATTTAGAGATTAAGCAAGTAAAACTAAAGTAAAGGTATGTTTAAAAATAAATTGTTAATAATTTAGTTTTCCATTTAATGCTATTTGCGTATCTAACTTAGTTTGCTTTTTCTCAGTGTGGCTACGAATATATGATCTACATATCTTATGTAGAATAAAGGTTTTGTTTTTGAATTTTTTTGTAATTGATGATTTTCTCTACAGCCTGGAATCAATATTGATTGAGGAAGAGCGACCTAATTTTGTATTTGTTTGAATTTATTCATACAACAAAATTCAAAATTATTTTTTAAGCTGTTTACTAACCAAAATATTTTCAAATTTCATTTAACATTTACCTTTTGAGAATGAAACTAGTATAGTTTTGAAAAGCTTTGTGAAATAAAATATAAAACAAATTTAGTAATCTGTTAATAATAAGTTGCAAATGGTATATAAATATGAAACAGTTTTTTATATTATAATCTTTATACTAGTTTTGAATATTTCTTAGTAACTTAAATACCAAGATAGTACTAGCGTAAGAAATTAGCTTATCAATATTTAAATTTATATACATACTTCATAAACTGAATTAACTTTAAGTAGTAAATAATCAATTTGAGTGGTTTAAAATTATTTCATTAAACAGCTGGTTTTAATAAACAAGTACTAATTGAAAAAACTCTTTATGCTATTAAAAAGTTAAAGTTAGAATATTAAAACGAAATCAAAACTCAGCTAAAAATCTAAACTTTCAACGAAACTTCATCATAAAAGGTGTCGTCCACGTGGCGAGGTGCATGGCGGTTTACGGGGCGTTGAGGGTCGCGACCTGCCTGGTCAGCGGACAGGTGGCGAAAGTGACCTCGATTTCAAAAATGATCGGTTTCGCCGCCGTGTTTGAAAATACGATCTTCGCGGTGCTGCTCGTGTGGCAGCCGGTGCGCGATGACGTCAACTCGTGGGTGTATTACGTCATTTCTGGAGCTTTTGGATTTGGCAGGTTTGTTAAAGTAGTTAAAATTATTACTTTTTCATAAAACTTTCTGTAGTGTAACTTCTTTTGTTTGTTTATAACTCTAAAACGCATACTTTAATGCTAATAAAAAATAAACTTGTCAGTTTTTTTTATCTTACTTTTACGAAATAGTTTTGCCAACATAAATATGTTACTAATAGTGTTTACTAATGCGTTTGATAATTTCAACTAAAAACATTTTAAAAAGTACTTTTTAAGGTCTTTAGTTTTAAGCTGCAAAACTAAAACAGCAGCAATGCTGTGTTCAAAACACTAAAAAGAAACAAAATGGTTCAAGCACTGCTTACTATTTGTTTAATCTGCTTCTTCCACAGGGCCATCATAGAAAGTCAGCTTCCAGCCTGCTACAGCATTCTGTGGCCGGAAGGAGACAGCATCGCGGCCAGCAACGCCCTCTACTACTCGTTCAGGTCCCTGGCAACGTGCCTGATGTTCCTTAGCAACGGGTTGGTGCTGCCACGCAACCAGCTTGTTGTGCTGTTCGTCGTGTTGAACTTGGGCGCGTTTTGTCTGATCACGGCGCTGCGCTTGAACAAAACGGGTTCGAGATTTTGGAAGAAGTTGCTCGAACCCGAGCAAGTTTGAAAAAAGTTTTTTTTTTATATTTTAAACACTGCATATAGAGTTTTTAATGTTTTAGAGGTGCAAACAGCTTTACTTAGATTCTGCATTACTGTAAATTTAATTGAAAAGAATAAAAAAGTTCGTTTTTAAACAGTTAAAAAAAAGTTCTGCACAACTGTTTGTTTTTATAGTTATATTTGATATCTTTAATCTTCAAGTTGCTCAAATGTACTTTTTTCTAATTTTGTTTTTGTATGTTTTTTGATAATATTTGTACTATGTTTGAAAAAAACTTAACTTTTAAAAAGAAAAATAAATATTCTACGTTTAGTAAAGTAACTTTAAAAACTTGCTAAACAAATTACTTTTAATTAAAAGTTTAAACATATAATACATACTTTTTTACACTTAAACATTTTTTTAACAATTATTTAACGATTTTTTATAAATAAATAGCTAAAAAAATCCTTTTTTTTTACAAATAAGTTTTTAGCTAATCACTGCTGTTAAAGGGCTAATCAAAATTTTATTATTTCAGTATGTTGATTTATATTTAAAGACCAAGTTTTATTTTGTAAACACTTTTTTTCTAAATAAAAAAGTTGATTGGGCAAATTTGTTTTCTTAAAATAAGACTTAAACTTTACGTAATCTATCATAAGCCCGTTAAGCAAACTTGATACCTTATAAGAAACTTTAGGTATCTAAAATAAAAATAAAGTTGCAAACAAACATAAATTAAAGTTGTTTTTGATAAAACTTTCGAAGTTGAAATAAGTTTGACTGTTCGCAAACACCAATACTAACTCATAAGCTTGTCTTTTTGTTTTAATCTTACAGAAAAATTAACGTCTTAAAAGAAATTGTTTGCAATAGTCTGTTCTGCAGCTTGTAAAAGACTACCGATTCTATTACAATCATATAGAATATGCTAGCGAAACATACGTTACTTAATGTGCTCTAGCACCTGTATAAAATTATAATTAAAACAGTACTTAAGAAATAACTATTATATAATAAAAAGTATTTACGTTTTTTCGTAATGTTGTTGTTTATGTTGAAAAATCTGAAACTGAGAGGTAAACTATCACTAAATGCTTATAACTTCTAATTTTTACGTGTTAATTTTTATCAACTACTTACTTACACTATATTTTAAAGAACTTGTACTTTTAGTTCAAACTAAAACACTTTGTTTCGGTTGTAATTAATGTTTTTTTTTTTATTTCTGTTAAATTTCAAACTTACGATAATCTATTTTTCCCAAGTGTGTAGAACTTTGATGATATATATAGTTTATATATTCTTAGAATAACGAAACTCACAAACTCTTGTTTAATTTTTTAAGGTTTGGTTTCATGCTTAAAACCACTACATATAAATAAATATAACTCATTAATATAAAAGTTGCTAAGATTAGGACTTATAGATCTGAAACATGCAACATTTTAAGTAATTCAACATCCGTAACACTTATGATCGTTGATAACTCTTGTGATTCTTACTTAGATTAATGTTGTATTTTGAAAATTACGTTGACAACTTCATAGACTGAGTTACTGCATAGAAATTACGATTGAACTACTAGTAAAATATATAAAACTGAGCAGAAATCTTACTAATTATTAGAATGAATTGTTTTTTTTTCATACATTATGCAAAAGTAATTGTGTTTCCAAAATATGGTGTGTAGCTTAAAACCATAATTACTTCTAACGACGGCAAACTAAAAATTTAAATTTAAAAAATTTTCTGCAATTTATTAATTTTAATCATAAACTATTTTGGTCGATTAGTAAAGGTCAACCACATCCATTGACCAATTTAACGATAAAGTTTTAGCTTAATTAGATATAGCACATTTAAAATTTCCGGATTGCTTAATGACCTAAAGATTCTTTCAATGGTAAAGTTTGTGAACAACTCAATTCATCAGGTGTAGTCGTTTCTATGTGTTTGGTAGTTTATTAAGATCGGGTAATAATTTATAGTTTTCAATAAAAATTGCTACATACTTACATGTTATTATAGTTTATTAACGAACAACAAAATTATTTCCTAAGGTTTTAAAATTTCCTAAGCGAATAATAAGAAAAGCATCAAACAAATATATTATTAAGTTATATCGATAGAAATAGTCTGTCAATTACAGCAATTAAGACTCCCTACTCACTAAGGCTCTTCATCAAATTTTTCAGATCCTCGCTCATCATCTCTGATTCGTCCAGACTCATCAGTTTTGCTTCACTGCATCTATTTGTGACGTCACAACTACTAACGCCATTTAGTGACAACGGAGAACTTGATTTGCTCTTTGACCTCGTTTTTACTGGTTCAGTGTCCTGAGAAATTTTGAACATATTTGAAATGTTTGAGATGTTTAATTAACTAAAAGTCTTGTAAAAAAAATACTTTCTCAGGTGCAGTTTGCAACCATCAACATTTTGGTTTGTAAAAAATTAGTAAGTTAAAACTAATCATTTAATACAAACTTGAATGAAATAATATTTTCAGTTTGCATTTTAAGCAAGTTAAATTATTCACCAATTGTTGTTTAAAAGTCTTAAAACAACAAATATTTTATTAGGTAGAGTTTGCAATCATTGATTATGCGTATAGTTAAAAAGTAAATTGCTCAAATAAATGTAACTATTTCACCATTAAAGAAATACTATAACTAAAATAAAAGTAAAAAGCAGTAAAAGCATATATGAAAATAATCTTTAACTTAATAAAATACTGTAATTTAATAAATTCTAACTTCGTAAACTTTATTGAAAACTTATCGCAAGCTTTAGTGATATAAGTTGTTTAGAATTATTTATAAAAAGCTTTATCAATAAATATAAATTACTAGTAAACAATGTGATTTTTCATTTCGTGCATTACTACTAAAAATTTTTTATAATAAAAGTAATTGAAATTCGCAAGCAAGTATATTTTCTTTCACGATCAAAATTGTTTTTAATTTGTCGCAACAAAACAGGAATGTAAAATCAAAGTTTCAATTAAAATGATTATTTAATGTATATGTATCGATTATATATTTCCAAGTATAATGCTTGTGTTTTGTAAAACTGTTTAAGCTAGTATAGTATTTTTAAACTTAATAACTTTTTTGTACATGTTTCTAAGTATTTTGTATATTTACTAATTTAAAATGATGAATATTTTTATAGTGGTTTAAACTCCGAAGTGAATTAAAAAAAATAGTTTCTATTTGTACGTTTCATAAAATTAACTTTGTGGTTTAAACTTATTAAATTAATTTTTCTATTTGCAGGTTTGTTTTGTTAGTTATATTTGACTACAGCTTTCAATTATTAAATTGTACTATTTGACACTAATATTTTTATTTAGTTCTCCTTATCTTTGATATAATTAATGTCTTTACTTAAACAATTCATGAGGTATTTAAATATTCACCCGCAATAAAAATTGTGGTTAAACAGTTAATAAAAATATACATTAAACTCACTTCAGAATACCTCTTAGTTTTGATTTATTTTAATAAAAAACTATAAACAATTAAAATGTATAATAGTTTATACGTATTATACTATTAATTTTCGATTCAATATACACATAAACACTTACTTTTTTTTCTTTCTTGATAATATCATCACTGCATTCTACTTTTACCTGCTGACTTGAAGGACTCGGTGTGTTTCCATGGCTCATTCCTGAGTCTTCGAAGTTTGATTCTGAATTTAATCAAACGCTTAATAATTCATGTACTTGTTATTAGAAAGTCAAGTTTTAGAAAATAGCACTTCAGACTTTAGTCTATAAACTAAAACATATAAGAAAAATTGTCTACCTATAAAATATTTATAACACATATAAAAGCTAGTTAAATAGCTTAAGTTTACTGGTTTTAAATATTAACTATAATTTTTTTAACAACAAAAGTTTCATTTTTTTTTAACTATTCAGATGTAGTTAGCACAACAAGTACTAAGTAAGTTATTCTTTTTTTGTTTATTAAATTTAGACTGAATAAACTTAACTTCTTTTATTGTAACAAATGTTAACTTTTTTCTATTAGTTATAATTTAGTAATCTATTAAGTTGAGAAGTTAACAATAGTTAATAAAAAACATGTTTTGTTTAAAATAATTTGTGTACTTGGTTTAATGTATACATGTTATTATACAAAGTAATTCTACCAGTGTTATTAATTTTTTACTAAACTAAGTTTATTTAATTTTATATTCATACTCTTTTTAACCTGATTCAATTATTTCAAATTTTATTTTTTTCTTTTCGTTTAGTTTTAAATTCATTGGAATTCCAGTCGGCTTACTGAATAAAAAAATACTAAATGTAAATCACTATATTAATAAATATTGTTTCTCGAAAATCAAATAGAAGTGATATTTTTAAAATGCTTTATTCACTATTACGGCCAATGTTTTAGCTTGTTTTTTATAAAGTTTATAAATGTTATGTTTATTGAAAACTAATAATAAGCTTAAAGAATTAAAAACAAGTAATTATTTTGATTACAAAACCTAAAACACAAAATCTTTTTTTTTTCGTTTTATAAAAGCTTATGCAGCTATAAGCAAATAAAAAAATTTAAGACGTTTTGAAAATTTAAAGTATAACTACCACAGTTTAGAGTAATTTCCGTTCTGGTTATTCCCCACGCTGAACTGCTGGTCGCCATGGTAACTACCATTAACCGTCTTTGTGACGTCATTGTGCTTCATGTAACTGAGCATAATTTTTGAGAAGGAGTAAGCGTCCTCTTCAGTTGTGGGTGCTGGTCTGTAAAAGTAAAAACTTTCTGATAATAAAATCTAAACATCAAGTGTACATAATGCAAATTTTGCATTTTTTTTTAATCAGCTCTAACTGTATTATTAAATAGAAAAATATACAAACCTAGTCAAAGTATTTTTCAAAAACTTTTTTAATTAATTTCGGTATCTAGTAACCTTTAGAACTTTTTCTTTTGGTTTTAATTACATTATTTTTTTACTAAGCGAACGATAAACTCAAAATAATGATTTTAGGATTTGTTTTAATTTAGTTACTCACCTCTTGCGCGTTTGCATCATATTTTTCAGCTGAAATTCAGGGCTCGAATTATGGGAAGCTATATGATGCTGTAAGTATTTATAATTTCTTTTTTAAACGTTTAACAGTGTCGTTTTACAAGTTAAAACTTATTATAAGCAACTTCCTACAAATTAAATTATATAATTAAATAAAAAAAAGTTTAATTCAAAAAAATTTTCAACTTAAGATAGCTTAAGTATACTAACTCTTCTTTCAAAATAAAGCAACCGTAGATAATGAAAACTAAGTATTTAACTAAAATATCATCACCATCGATTTATTAAGTAGATACGTCATAAAATCAAAAGTTTCACATAAATCGGCTATCAATTATATTTTTAAGCACTTGAGAAATTTGAAGTCTTTTAATCTAGTGCATAAAATATTTAACCATTTAAAAATCTTGACTGTTTTTACCATAAAGTTAGCATAAAAAGAAAATATTTGTTGGTACTGGCGTCCATTATATATTGATTGTAATTTTTGTGTAAAGATAAAAACGTAATAAGAAAGTTAAAGCTTTTTGTCGCAAAACACTTTTTTCAGTTTTAAAAAGTTACTTAAATTTTTTATCATTTGCAAAAAAATCATTTTATTTTACAAAGCTTAATTTTATTATACTTTTAAACTAAAAATTAAAACTACTAATTCCGGTAAGATATATGGTTAATTGATATCATGCAAGTGTATGCAGTTTTATCTAATAGTATAACAGTTTATTGCTAAAAAAGTGTGTTTAAGCTGAAATAAGACTATTTTGGATCTTAAATATAACGAACTTTGCTACAATTTACAAATGAGAAATTTAACTATGTACAAAAATTAGATTTTGCTAAAAAATAATAAATTTAGACAATTTAGAATTAATATGAAACTGCTTTTATTTTAAATTTACCTTCAATTGTTCTGGTCTACCAAATATTTTATCACAAAGTGTACATTGGTAAGGTCGTTCTCCGGTATGAATTAAAATATGCCGCTTGAGGTGCTGTTGTCTCCCAAATACCTTGTTGCAATATTCACATCTGAATTACAAGTATTCGTGTATTTAAAGAACTGTTGAGTTACAAGTGTGTGTCTGTTCTATGTAGTTTGTTTATGAATAAAAAACTTAAAATAAAGTTGAAACGGTGTGTACAAATTTTATGCCCTCTTTTAAAGAACTATGAAATTTATTAAGCTACTTTTTCAGTTACTATATGAACAATCAAAAAAAAGTTGACGCTTGAACACTTGAAATTACGCTTTGAATTGTTTTTTTCTAACGAGAATAGTTTACAAACATTTCAAAACAAATTAATACTATTTTTAAGTTTTTGTATACATTGATTTTAGTATTTAAAATAAATTAATATAGAAGTATATAAAAAATATAAAAAAAAGTTAAATTTCTTTAACTTTTTTTTCAGATTTCGATAAAAAGTTTATGAACTAACTCAAACTCCGTTTTTGGTTTTTCCTTTTCGCTATTGAAGCTAAAGCCGTTTTGTTCCTCCATTCTTAAAAAGTTTATAACTTTTTTTATATCTTGCTTTTAAACAACTATTAAGGAGGAACTATTTAGAACAAAAAATTTTAAAGTTTGTATCTTAAAACTTGTTTATAAGTAAAACAGTTTTAAGTTTTTAAGACTTTAAATTAATTTGAGTAATAACTTGTTTAGTAGTAAAGCTTAAAAAAATATGTATACAGAAATAACTTAAGTTGTTTAAAAAAACATTTAAGCCAGAATTTAAACCGAAAACTAGCTACAAGACTTGTTGACCGGTTTGACTAAAATTTTTTGTAGTTAAGAAAAACCCAAAACACTCTGTTTAAAGAAATTGTGTTCGCTTATTTGATTTCCTATCGATCTTAAGTGTATCAAAAAAAGGAATTGTCTGTACTTAAAGATTCAAAAAATGAGGAAACAAACTATAACGTATATTTAAAAACTTTGAGTTTTTACATTTAGTTTCATTAAAATCTAGTTGTACAATACGACCAAAAAAAAAATTGTAACTTAAAAAGAAATTATAATAAAACGTCCTTAAGTCATGTTTAGAAAGTTTAGTCAAAGGAAGTTTTCTAAAGAAAAAACAGAAATAATAAAACAAAGTAACACTTCTGCAAACAGCTGCAAAATAGCGATAAAGTAGTTCAAAAGTTTAAAGGGTTGTGTTTCAAATTTTTATTACGTTTTAGGACAACATTTTTTAAGAGTTCATAAATTGAGTTTTAGATATGAAAACGATAGTCAAAAAGTACTAGCAACACTTTCACCTTTTATTTGACATATCAACTTATCTACGAATAAAAAGGACAGCTGAAATAAATTGTTTGATAAAAAAGATATAAAAATAAGATAAATCACTAGTTAAAGCACATGAAAGCATGTGTTCAATGTATTTCAGCATAAAGTTGCCCTCAGGGCGCTACTGACATCACAGAAGGGCCACGGAAGATGTTCGGACCAGGCGACTGTTACGTAGCAACCGACACTGCCTAGCAACGGCCCCGGGCGGTTTTTGTCGAGTCTTTCGTTGCTTTGTAAGTATTTTTGAAGATGAAAATAGATTGAGCTCGTTATATATTTCATTAATACTTTTTATTAAACTGAAATTTTGTATGATGAAAAAACTTTGCTTTTTCTTTTAAAGTGTTTTGCTCGCGGCAAATTTCCAATAAGTTTGTGGAATTTTATGGCAAACTTTTTGAGTTTTGATTTTTGTTAAAAAAGCCTTTAATAAGAAGAATAATATGTATATCAATACAAATACAAACCGATTTAATTTGAAATAAGGTATGTTACAAAGCAAACATTTTTAGATTCTTGTTTTCACGATTAAAGCTTCATCTTAACTTTCAAAGAAAGTTTTATATTTTTCACTGAACAATTAAGAAAAATTACTTTTTTAATCAACTTATAAACTTCAACATCTTATTAAAAGTATAGTGAACGTTTTAAGTTTTTTACAATAAGAAACCATTTAATTGAGTGGGATATTTTTGATGGTAAAAAATCTTGTTAAAAATCTTTTTTTTTTCTGAACTCAAAATGTTTTTGAGATTTTTCAGTCTAATACTAATCTTGAAATTTTTTTGTTACTTCACGGCATCCAAAGTTAAAATTACATGCAGATATTTAAAACTGAAAAGTTATATTATATTTGCTTTAGGCATAGATGATTTTTTTAATAAAAATGATTTATATGTTTTTGAATTTATTGAGTTTGAAGTGTCAATTTTTTTACAACATTTACATTAAATATAAAGTAGAAGCAGTGACTGTTAATTTATCGTTTAACAAATACAAGTAAGTTAGCTATCAACACACACTAAAGCTACTAATTCTATTTATCAGTCATACCTTCCTTCATTCTTCTGGTTATTCCCCAAATCTTATCCATTTTTCTTCACCAAACTCAGAGCACCAGGGACGTTTTCCTGAGATGATTTTGGTGGCCCGTTGAGAAGGTTGATTGAGTGGTGTATCTGGTGGTTCTGGTCGGCGTTTATGACGTTCTGCTCATTTCTCTTGTTGCTGAAGTAGTCTGCTAACGATTGATGGTCGATCGTCGCTGTTTCGAAACTGTCAGCTGTTAAAGAGGGTGTTAAACTTTTAGGTATATTGTGAAGATAGAATGCGCTGCTTTAAATTATGTTATTTAATACGGTTACAATCAAAAGTTAATATGTTTCAAGCAGTTTAAATACATATTTAAAAAATTCAAATACAATTATTGAACTAAAAGTTTTTAACTATACATTATTTTAAAGGACATATAGTTTTTTGTGTATCAGTTAAATATCGTGTACTTGAGTTCTAGCTTAAAAAAGAGATAAGGAGGTATTTTATAGTTGAGCTTTATTTTTTAGTACCAAATTTTAGTAAAAGTTTTCAACAATGCTTTCCTAGTGACATAGTTTAGTCTAAACTGTAATTTAATTATGATATTTTACATAGTTATTAATTTTTAAGAAAGTAGTTAGAATATCTAGTTAAATTAAATGTTTAAGTTTTATTTAAAGATATAATGTAATTTTTAACTTATTTAGTACAGAAGCTTAGGAAAGAAACACTTACATTTGATTGGATAATCCAAGTTAACTTTAGGGCGCATCAACGTTGGTATTTCCTCTTCCGTTTTTGGAAAATTTTCAACTGACGTTTTTCTTTTTTTTATGAATAAATGATTTAAAGTGACTTTATTGAATTAGAAACTTAACAAACATCTGTTTTAGCTTTTAAGTTTTCTTAAAAAAAAAACTAATTGAGTAACAATGTTGACACTTAATAAATCTATAATTTATTAACAAAAACTAACATAGCAAAATTTTCATTTGATTTTTCAGCTTTATACTTGTTAACAGCATAGTTTTCGTTCAAATTTGGTGTAATTCCACTATTGTGCGTCAAAATTTCTTTTAGTGAAACTGTTACCTGGGAATTCCGGGCATTGTGGTTTATTGATCTAGGTTTTCCTTGACTATCGAATACATTGAGATCCTATAAAGAATAAATAAATAGCCTATCAAAATGTGCGCGCTAAATAAACTCTTTGTTAAAATAAGGCTTACCTCAAAAAATATATAAAGCTTTAGTTGGCTTTGAAGAGAGAAGAAAATTTTCATATAGAACAGTTCAAACTTAGTATTTGATTAATCAATTGATCAAATTATCTTATCAACCAAAGCTTTAAATATTTAAATGTTTTATATTTTTCTATTTTTTTAATGCATAAAAAATAAAGTTTAAGATAAAAAAGTAAAAAAAAGGGTTTTCAAAGTTCAAACAAAATATCTCTCTTTATAATTTAACCGTAAAACATTTACTTGTTGAGTATACATATTTTGAAGTTTCATTACATTAAAGTTTATATAATAGTTTGATAATATTTATGAAAATTCTAGGTCATATTTATATTAAGTTTTAGCTTTTTTTATGACATAAGAAAGTCCAGGGTTAGACTCTCTAGACTTTTGCAGAATATTTTTCTTTAAACTACATTAACTAAGAAAATAAACAAATAAAAATTTATTTAACTTTAACAGTATTTTAATATCATAAGATTTTTGTGACCCCATAAACTTTTTTAAACTTTACTTTTTTGTTTTCAGATAGGAAGTTTTTGTTTTCCTAACAATAATTTCAACTTAACAATAATAATTGTTGTGATAAAAAAAAAAAAAAAAAAAAATAAGTATTATTTGAAAAACTACAATGAATCTTCCACACAAGCCCTAACTTTATTTTTTTTTATAAAAAGTTATTTGCCCCACAATTAATTTTTATTTTAAATCAAATATACCTTATGAAATAACATAAAAAAAAATGCAGTCAAATTTTTTAAGTAACGCACATTGATTTTAAAATTGTGCAATAAAGTAACTTAACCCAGGAAACTACATGAAAGGAAACTTTGTGACGTAGCTATTTCCTGCTATTGCATATTTTTGTTTCAGTTTATATTGCATTTTTTTGTGGAATAAAAAATACAATCTAGGTTTTAGAGAAAAAGGCAAATGTTTGTGAAAAATCGTCTATAAATATTTAAAAGTAAACTACTACTTATAAATTTTTATTTTTTTGCGTATTTAAAGTTTTAACACGTAAGAAAATTGCTTAACGATTATTTGATTTAAATTAATACCAGATTAAGAGCGCACTTTTAATATATAATTTTTATACTTAACCAATAGAATGCTTATTTAAGTTCCTTTTTTTCTTTTTAACTATACCGCACAATAAACAGAAAAGTTTATTTTGCTTAAATTAGTAAGAAACAGTGAAGAACTGTGAAATATTTAGTTTTACTTTTCTTAGCAGATCATGAATTTAAAAAAGAATAATTGGTTTGAAAGTTAAATATTTATAAAATGACTTAATTTATACAAGTAAACTAATATATTTAACTAAGATGAAGTGTAGATGTAGAATATGTAGTAGATGAGATTGTAGATGAGTTCACTTACTTTTAAAACTTAGTTAAAAAATTAGGTTTTTTAATATTTTACGTTATATAAAAACTTAAAAATTTTTTATTCAGTTTAAATATTTAACTTTACATAGAGTTACAACGGTACTTTAATAAATTGAGCACACAACTACAAATATAAAGTGCTTATGTGAACGAAGTTGAATAATATATGTACCCGTTCTGTTAACACTAGTAAAATTATTTTTATTATTTTATTGATTTGTGTTAGTTTATCTTAAAACAATTTTGTTTCGATTTTCTTTTAAGTAATTCACACTTCTTACCCAGTTTTGACGTCTTTGACTGGATGTCGATTTCTGAATTTTTGTCGCAAGCTTGTCCATCAACCACATTCTGTCATGTTTGATGCCCGTAGCATGCCCGTGCGTCTGCAGAAACTCCTGACATTTCTGGTACACGAACGGACTCTGCAGGAAGCAAGCCGTGCACAACGTCTGTTGAGAAAAGTCGATGTTTGAGCAAAAATTAAGTTGTCAGAAAGAGTGTTTAGTTAGCAGTGTTTGTTGACAGATTCTGTTAGTTTACAATTGTCTTTAGATATACATGTAGTTTAATAGGTATGTTTAAGGTAGAAATTAGCTTGTATGTTGTTTATATCTGATGGCTGTGTGTATCGAATAAACTTTGTTTTAGAATTTTTATATAATAAAATATAACTGTAAAGGGTGTAAAATATACATTACAGTTTCATTTATTTCGCAAAAGAGCAGCTATACCATTTAACCACTGTTTAGTTGTTCACAAAGCGCTAGACTCGAAGGCTGGTGTTTTTGGTAAATCTAAGGGTAGGCTGAAGGTAAAACTTCATATCATCTTTTGCAGATAGCTAGAAGTTAGATGAAACCGGATATATTTTTTTTCTATTAGTCAAAGCTTTAAACATGTTTTTTTTTGTAATAAGTATTTTATAGTTGGTTTTAAGCTTTTACAAAGCTTAAAGTTAAGACGAACTTGCTTCAAATATTTCAATTTTTGTTATGTTACAAAATACTATTATCATTTTTCTACTATAAAATACATATATTTTAAATGGCAACTAATACGCATTGCATTTACAACACAACAAAAGTCACTTTTTTCTTACATCATTGAACAAAATACTGTTGATAATTTTAACTATACTTTTACTTTCCTTTCACTTAAAAATCAAAGTTAATTTTTAGTGCTGCAAAATATGTTTAACTTTATTTTATTAATCAAACAACCTAAGTTTATAGCTTTTCCTTGTTTTTGTAGAAATTAAAACAAAGACAGATATTTTACGGTGCATAAACAGGAATTCAAAAAACAACTATGCAGGCGTAGAACTAGTATTTAAACTTACTAATTTCGGCATACTTGATATATTTAGGGATGAACAAAATCCTAAAAACTAATATCTTTTAAATAACTGTTCAAAATATAGGTTTAATCGTTTGTTTGTTTATATTATTATTTGTTGTTTTGTTGTGTATTTTAGTTTACTTTACTTATTTTAGACTTAATAATCACAAATATTATATAGTTTTATAACAGTCGGATTTAATATTAAGTATTTTACCTATTATTAACTATTATCGGTAGAAAATGTTATATTTTATTATATTTTAATTTAATGAAAACATGTATACACCTACTTTACTCTATGCTTCTATGCTTTCATTACAGTAATTAATTTTTTACAGAACCCATTTGAAGTGTGTTGATTTGTTAACAAACAGAAACATATGTTGCTACAATAAAGGAAGATTACTGTACAATTTGTTTTTATCTATTAAATAGTTAATTGTAATTGTAAAATGACTTTTCTGATTAGGAATTGTCGGTAGTGTCACGTTATTTTATAAATAGTGCTTACAAAGCTTTAAAAAAACACTTTAAAATCAAATTGTAACGAGTTATATAAATAAGTGTTTAAACCTTAAAACACAGCAATACTTAAAAAAAAACCTCAAACTCAAAGTGTAGCTGTAACTTTTGTATCTTTTTATATTTTATCATATCATCAACTATTTTATATTCAAACCTCCATAACTGTGTTCTGACTGAGGTAAAGGTGGCCAGTGTACACATAAACGAGGACTTTTTGGAAACCGGTCGGATATACGATATCAGGAATGTCAATTGTGATTGGAAAACTCGCTACTTGGAGCTTGCTCAGAATTTCCCTGATTATAAAAGTAAGTTAAATTATATATAAGGCTTAGCAAAATTTACAGATATAAAAATTTTGAAAACGCAATTTTTCATAATTTTTTACACAACAAAAAATAAAACTATTGGTTTAAGTTATTTCATTGTACTTACTTGAAATATCCTAATGAAGCAGAGAGAACATTTGCATGAGATTTGAATTCAGCTCCTTGCACTTTCACTGTTACGTCACAATGAATTCCCTTTAATATAAAATTGTTTAACTTATTTTATAGTGCATAAGCTACAAGTTCTATTAAAGTGTAACTACAAAAACTAAAAATTAAAAACATTCAAGTTTTAGATAACGGTAAAATCGTTTAAAATAATCAAAAAATATTTAAAATAATATTAAGTTATAAACCATTTTTATTTTCTCACAAAGAAACCATTTATAACATTTTATTTTAGTTTTTTGCAGTCTTTTTTTTTATGGACTTTAAAACATTAGACTTCTACAATAGACGAAACACCTTCATACGTTGATTGTTGAGTTCCTGAAGGAAATGAGCGCTGTGTTGCGAGTTAGAACAAGTGTAAACCCGTGCAGCTATATCCATAGTATTTGAAAATTGTTATTTATCTATTTGTTAGTTATAATTCTGTAACATGTAAAAAACATGAACTATGTCATGTTTAGCATTTACTGGATTAAATTGAAAATGTTTTGTAAACAATATTTGTTTTATAAAAATAATATTTAATGATCTATACACATGATAAAGTTAATATTTATGTATCATAAATAAAAAAATATTCAGAAATATAATTAAACTTTGCTATATCAAGTACAGATGAAAAGTTATATTCTTTTGTAATAACTGGATATAAAACACTTTATAATATAACTTTAAGTTAAATAAACAGTTTTTTAACGGATTTTTAACTACACGTATAAACATCGGAAGTAGTTAAACTTAGAGTCTAGCAACTCTTTGCGCTTTGCTTAAAAGTTACGTTTTGGTGTTTAAAAAGTCTCTTTTGTATCATTAAACAATAATTAGTAACTAAAAGTGTTTCAAACAAGTTTCATATGTAAGGTTATTTGATTATTAAGTTTCGATCTATTATCTCGCTTAAGTTTTTATAATTTATAAAAATTCATAAACTTAATAGATTTTTAGTTTTAAATAACCTCGTATTACTCCAAAACATGAGTAAAAATAAAACATGTTTTTTAACCAGACATACTATGAGCGAAATTCTTACACAAGCTTAAACAAAAATACATAAATTTATTAAAAACAAGTTTTTTTTCACAAATCATGCACTTAGTAAAGTGTACAACTTTCTTAAGCTAAAACAGTATCTTGTGTAATAAACTACCAAAAAACAAACAGTTGACGTTTTGACAATATAACACTTTTAAAATTCTAATACTACTTTATTGGTTTATTACCTTTCTAAAATGCTATATGTAAACTGTAGTAAATATAATTTTGTGCTTTTTTATATAAGCTTTAGAAAATGTTTGAAAATGACCTTTAGATAATGGCATGTGTATATAAGTAGAAGATTACTCTTAGTAACTGTTTGTTTTTGTAGTTCTCGTAAAACAATTTACAACTTTTAGTTTTACGTTAACTCTCAAAAAATATTTAAATAAAAAGTTCAAATCAAAGCTCATTATGGATACAGGTGATACTATAATTCTATACTTTTATAGCTTCGTGTAGTTTTAAAACATTAACATCGAACATTTTTAAAAAAGTCAAGTAGCTACAAAAAATTACTCATTTAAAAACATTTAACGATTATAGTTAAATTAGAAAAAAATTAATTGAACGATTTTTAACTGCTAAGGTATCATTAAAATAAAAATTAACTAAAACAATAGTTTATTGTTTTTTGCCATAAAATCTTTAAGAGTTAAATATTTACAAAAAAATGAACTCTGCCACATTCTAACTAGCCAGTCGAACCTCCACAATAAACTAAACAAATAAGTAAGTGTTTAAAGCTACTGAATAATAAGTAAAATGGTAGTAAATATTCAAATGAACCGAAGAAAAAAGGCAACTGAGTTTTAATAATATACAGTTTAGCGCTTTAGCACCACACAGGGTAAAATTTCTGTTGAAATTGATAAGTGCTCTCTTTTATTGCTTCAACAGACTATTTTTTACTTAAGTCTATTTGAACAACAACTGATAATGAATTAAGTTATGAAAATGTTAATCAAGCTCAACTTCCTTTAAAAAGCACTATCAATTAATATTAAAAGCTAATTTAAGTATAAATTAAATCTACCCTTTTATTTTTTCAAGTTTGTTCTAATTAAAAATATTTAGGACACGTAAGTTTAAGCAAAACCAATAATAACACTTTCTTTTATACTTCTAGTTTCAAAATTAGTTTTTAGACTTTTCGATCTTTGCAAGTGTTACTTTTATAACTTTGTAACCAAAAACTTTCCACATAACTCATAATTTTAACTTTTAGCCTGTAAGTAAATGTGTGCAATACTTTTGAGTTTGTTAAGTTAGGGTTTTGTGATCAGTATCTTGAAAAGTTTTCAAAAAAAAAAAAAAGAAAAAATAGTTAGAGTTTGAAACAAGTAAGTTTCTATAAAAAAATTCAGCAGTTGTATGTTGAAAAGTAAAAATAATATTTTATTGATTAGTTCATTGAGTTTAATACTAAGGCCGTCGGTAAAAATTAGTACAAATTATTGATTTTGAAATTTTATACTATTACTAATCTTTTTTTTTTATGTTGCACTACATTTTATATGTTTCTCTGTTATGCAATTTACATTCATTTATACCTTCTAACAATTCTTAAAAAAGTATTTTTTATAGTAAAATGCTTATACTCTGTACTATAATTTTTCAACTAAATACATTTTGATACAGTATAAACTTTTGATTTTCCGAATTTTGTGATACCCTTTTTCAGGGTTCGTGCGCGAATTTTTTTTTATTTAGCCTGACTGAGACCAATTTAGCCTGACATTTTTTCAAAGTAAGGAAAATCCCCTTAAGAAGTCATTTTAGGTATTGGGGGGTCTTGATTAGTACTATTGTAGCTTCCGACTTTAACTAGCTTTATCTCGAAAATATTTAGAGCTTTAAAAATCTGCAAAACGCAACTCATAGCTAGTTACAACTCAATAAAATAAGACTAAATTGTGAAAAAAGTGATTGATCCCCCCTATGCCCTTAACATAACAAATTCAGTGATAAGTTTTAAAATAAGTGTTATATCTAATCTTTTACTAGTGTAAAAATTTAATATATATTACTAAACACAATTGTTCAATTTAATTAAGCACTAAGTAAAAACATTATAACCAGAAGATTTATAATAAAACAACGTACATTATGTGTTTTATTAAAATTTAAAATGAAACGCTTTCACGAGTATTAAAATTCAAACAAACAGCTAAGTTGTTGAACTAAACTGTAATGTTTAAACTGTATTTTTTTTTATGAATTTTAATAGTTATGACGTATACAATCTACTCAAAACAAAATAAGGAAGATTCTTATATTTTTTTAGAGATTCAACAAAAGGTTTTAAGCATTTATTTTTACAAGTACTGACTGATTTTGTCTTTAATAACTAAATCATTATTTAGAAATAAATTCTCATTTCAATTTGATTTTAAAAAGATTTCTCAACTTATTTTAATCAAAAATTTTCAAGCATTGAATTGAGAAAAACTTAAATTCTCAAATTTTTAAATAAAAAAACTGATTTAGCCTCACGTTTTTCAACTTTTTTCAAAAAAACTGATTTAGCCTGACTTAGCCTGACGCGCACGAACCCTGATGATAATCAATAAAGTTTAAAAAGTGATTAAATAACACAAAAATAAAAATAATTATTTGTTATTAATGTAAATTTAACTAGTGTATATTTATATGATATCTTATGAAAAATTATCAATGTGTATTAAGACATATTAGAATTGTTAAATGAAGTCTTTTTTTTTTGAAAATCATCGTACATTGGAAATAACTTATAAAACAAAATTAAATAAGTGCAAATTAAACCATCTAGCTGTAACTAAAATGATACACTTATCAACTTCTTAAAAATGAAAACAATAACTAGTACTTAACTTTTAAATCCAATTAAATTTGTAAAGCTGGTTTGAATTTAACACCTTACTCTTGTTACTAATTTTTTTTACACATATAGTTGTAGTTTAAATCTTAGTAAGAACTAATCAATATGAATATCTTAAAAGAAAGTATTTTTAGATTTGTAAAGTAAGATTACAATTTTTTTCGCAAATATTTAATTTTCAACATATCACACAAAATTTTGAATGAACTGTTTTACAGCAAAAAGTCTACTAGATTTTAGTGTTTTTTAATTTTTATCAAATTAAATATAAACGTAAACACCCATAAGATTTTTTAGTATATAAATTTTTTAAATGAAAACATTAAATAACTTACAAAATGTATATATAATTTGACAAAAGTATTGTTAAAGCTTTATCTTATATTAAATAATTCTACAAGGTTGTGAAACATCATTAATTTTATACCAAAACATAACTTTAATAAAATTAACTTAGCCTTAAGACTTCACAGTTGTATGATAAATAGATTTTTTATCAAAATAATTTCTTATGGTATTGTTGCGTCATAATTCGCTAGTCAGAATTATAATGCTGAGGAATGCAATCTAAACATGTGGCCGGTTAGCTCAGTTGGTTAGAGCGTCGTGCTAATAACGCGAATGTCGCGGGTTCGATCCCCGTACTGGCCACATTTTTTCCTCGTTAGTATAGTGGTGAGTACTCCCGCCTGTCACGCGGGCGACCGGGGTTCGACTCCCTGACGGGAAAATTTTTGCATACTTAGTTTGTTAGAACCGGTATTTTTATCCATTCATTATTTAATAATAACAATTATAATATCATAAAGTCTATCAAATATTTTTTTTTAATTTATCTAATAATCTTCTAACAGGTGTTATACGAAAGAACATTTCTAAGTATATAAAGTAATTAATGAGGTATAAGAACAAGTCTTCGTGGCGCAATCGGCTAGCGCGTTCGACTGTTAATCGAAAGGTTGGTGGTTCGAGCCCACCCGAGGACGTACTATTATTTGTTAAATATTGAAAAATGCGCAAAATTTTTACACTGAGCGTGTTTTCTCGCTTTCACACTTTTACAATAGTTTTAAGTTATTTTAAACGTCCGATTCTTTACATTGAGATTCTGTCTTTTTATTTATACATAAGTATTTATTATCTTTTTTGTTTTTCAAAAAGTTCGTTTTAAATTACTAGTTAACCTTCAATACAAACTCATTATTAAGTAACTAACATTAAAGCGGATATACAAAAGTAGTAGAGTGGCAAAAAATCCTGGAATTTTGCAGAAAAATTGCAAAAAATCCTTAAATTTTTTTAATTATAGTTTTTTAACAACTTTGATAAAATAAAAAATTTAAATTGTATCTTTCTTAGACTTAAAAAAAAGTACAGAAGTTATAATTAGTAATCGATATATTATTAGTTAAAATATCATTTTAATTAATGAAACTACTTAATTACTTGCATTTTTGTTGCTTTGAATGTCAAGTCAGTCAATAAGAGCCTATTTCTGACTGGTCTAACTGAATACAATTTAGATTAAGAGAAAATTAAGAGCAAGAGCAAAATAACAGCAGAGCCAAATAAAAATGTATGATGTAATGTTTTATGCCCAATGTTACTTATATTAGATGTTGCAAATTTTGACATACAAGTTTGCCACGGATCGAGCTGAAAAATCTTTTTTTTGACTTTTCTAAATCAAACTCTTAATAAAAATCTATTAAAAAATACATAACTAAAGACTGTGCGCGAAATTTTTTTCATTTAGCCTGACTGAGACCAATTTAGCGGGACATTTTTTCAAAGTAAGGAATATTCCCTTTAGATGTTATTTTAGGTATTAGGGGGTCTTGATTAGTACTATTGTAGTCTCTGACTTCAACCAGCTTTATCTCAAAAATATTTTGAGCTTTAAAAGTCTGCAAAAAGCAACTCATGGCTTAGTTACAACTCAATAAAATAATACTAAATTGTGAAAAAGGTGATTGACCCCTTCTATGCCCTTAACATAACAAATTCAGTAATAAGTTTTAAAATAAGTGTTATTTCAAACTACTACTAGTGTAAAAAATTTATATATATTACTAAACACAATTGTTCAATTTAATTAAGCACTAAGTAAAAATATTATAACCAGCAGATTTATAATTAAACAACGTGCATTGTGGTGTTTTATTAAAATTTAAAATGAAACGCTTACAAGAGTATTAAAATTCAAACAAATAGCTAAGTTGTTGAACTAAACTGTAATGTTTAAACTGTTTTTTTATGAATTTTCATTATTATGACGTATATAATCTACTCTAAAAAAATAATGAAGATTCTTAAAAACTATTTAGAGATTCAAAAACAAGTTTTAAGCATTTATTTTTACAGATACTGACTGATTTTGATTTTAATAGCTAAATCATTTTTTAGAAATAAGTTCACTTCTCAATTTGATCTTAAAAAGATTTCTCAAGTTTTTTTAATCAAAAATTTTCAAGCATTTGAATTGAGAAAAACGTAAATTCTCAAGTTTTTAAATAAAAAAACTGATTTAGCCTGACTTTTTTCGCACGAACCCTGGTAACTTTTAACATAATGTTTATATTAGACATAAAATTTTGCAAGCCGCTTTACTATATTAATGTATGCTAACATGCGGTTTTTTGTTTAGCACTAAATCACAAAAATTTAACCACGGAATTAGTACTACATTTTGTTAGCAATTTCATTTTTACCAGCTTGTAGAAACTTATTTAATACTTTGTCGACTTATTTTCTTAGTAAAAACTTTAATAATCAAAAATAGTGGCCGACCGGATCTCACTCTAAGGCCGTATGTTATCCACTTCTACTCTATGAAAAATGATTGAACTAAAAATCAGAAGTTGTCGGTCTAATTACCTTTAATCATTTACTAAAACATAACTAAAGGTAAGAAACACTGAAATTAAATCTAAAAGGTAAGCTCTGAATCAAAATAATCTTTACAAAACATTAGAACTAATTTTGTTGAAATACACGTAATAGGTAAAATTTTTGATATAAACATATTGAATATTTATATGCATCTTGCTTCTGATGTTTTTGAAAAAAAGTATTCTATATTTTCATGATAACTATAACATAGTTTAATTTAATAATTTTATGATAACTAAGATTTAGTTAATTCGAATTGTTTTTCAAAACCAGGTTTTTCCAAACTTTATTTTTCAAAAGGATTTCTTTAAATAAATTCACTAAGCTATGGTCCCCTCTACTAAGATTTCTCAAAAAACTACCATTAAAAAAACGGCTAAGACCTTTTTTTTGCTCTTTATCATCAAATCCGGGATACCTAGTGTAAGTTTTAAATTATGACCTCATGGGCCCCTAAATTTCTGTGATGGCCGTAAAAATTAAAATCAACGTGCTTGAAAAAAAGTCTTATCTAAGGTAGTTTTGAAACTTTCAGTATACATTCTGGAATAGATGACAAAGAGCAAAATAAGAAAAAATAAAAATATTTTAGGAGTATTTTAGACTTACACTATATATATTAAAAAAAGATTTTGAAAATTAAACTAGGCATTAAATAAAAAAATTACAAACTTCATTATATCTGAAAATCTTAATTTCAAATA